>NC_060166.1:26595046-26730681 GCF_021292245.1 Micropterus dolomieu | reverse complement strand
TACCCCCAAGTGGCTGTAAAATCAGGTAATGCAGCTTCACACATGATAACATGGACAAGACACCATGTCATCCGAATGACATCCTTAGTACAATAATACACACATCACACACACAACATCTATCATTAGCTCTCACTCAAATTAAACAAAAGTTTACCATTTAGAAATATGCGGACATTGTGCGCATGCTAAATATTGTTGGCACAGTTGTCCTTTTAGACCACAAGGAACCTGGCAACATAAGACGGGCCATTTGGTGTTCTCATTTGTTTTACTGTTGCTATCAGGAAGCAGTTTCTATTGATCGACTTTAATAGAAGTGAGGTATGAGTGGCAAGAGGAGCTCAAACAAAGAGATCCATTCTCCTTTTCTTTGTGTAAATGCGAGGATTAGTTGGGGGGAAAAGTTAGGCTCTACAGAGAACAATGAAATCAATAAAACACAGACTCCTCACAGAAAGAGAGGTAACTCTGCATCGACTACAGGCTGCTCACACACTCAATCAGATTAACTAATGAAGCAATTATCGATCCAAAGTGGGGCTGCTGGTCGGCACAGGACTGGCCATTAAGTGGATATTCCCCTCCCTTGGCCATGCTGAAAATGTCAGGGTCACTATGTTCGCTGCTTGACACAGTTTACTGAAGCCCAATCTGTAGTAGACTAATCACTTGTCTGCATCCCAGGAGAAGTTGCGAAAGGGCCAACAACTCTACGGGACAGGAGAAATCTGATTTTCACAAATCTTGGAGAGGAGCCAAATTAATGTGCCATATTTGCTGCCTCAAATGGGTATAAATGAAGGAATGCAAAAGAGAACTGACCACTGCAGGGCTGCAAATGAGCAGCATCCTGTTCAGTCTGTAACCCATGCTGCACCGCTGGTTCTGGTTACTGGTGTTGTTGCAGTCATTCTGACAAAGCTAAATTTAATTATTATTATACTTGAAACACACCTATGATAATTAGGGTAGACCTGCAACATCAGCCAGTGGGGGAAGAGAAAAGACATCCTGTCTGCAGCATCCCTGAATGTCAAAAATGTGTACTTTCATTGCCTGAGTCCATAGCAACGCAGGGTTGTTTGTTTCCATGCTCATAGCAGGAGCAGTGTCACAAGATGTCTCACAAGATGTCAAAATAGGAGCGCTCATTCTTTCATCAAATGAAAGACAGCAGGAGTCGGTACAGTTCCTCCAGTATAACATGATATATTATAATTCATTAGTCTGTGTGTAATCTCGTTCTCCAGTCATGGTGACTGACTGAAAATGCTCTCCTGTGAATATGAAATTAACCTGAGCTACAGCTGCATTTATTCCACTAAAAAGAAAGAACATGACGTGAAGTTTTAGCAGGGTAAGGGTCGATTTGTTTTGGTTTTTTTGGTTTCATGATTATGCTGCTTTTGTTATTTGGTGTTTTTCGACATTTAGTCCTTGACCAGCCTCACCTAAAATCCCAATTATGACCGAGATGTTATTGTTTGGTAATTGGACACCCCGCTTCAGGCTTGGTCATCAGTCAGTCTCATTCACTTTCACCCACGTGGAAAAAAGCAAATAGTTCTTTTTTCTCTCTCTGTGCACTGAGGCAGGCAAAATATTGCTTTGCGGTTAACTTCTAATCAAATTGCATTAGGTTTTCACAGCCTGTGCCTTCACTCCATTTGCACAAACCATCACAGACCTACACGCATTTCACACCCAGGGTGAGGAATACTTACTTCTTCACTACGATAGATTTGTCCACCAGCCCAACAACACACACTGTGTGCACAGGCAGACACACACGTTTTTGTGATCAGACAAGCATGATCATGCAGTTACAGCACAGTGGTACATCATTTTATTTGCAGCAAGTGTGGTTTTAATGACATTTTACATGCTCTGATGTTATTTTTACCAACTTCTGAAATGGACTCGGTGAAACTGTCACTGTTTTGCAGCGTGGCACTTTTTGCAAAACAACGCCCTCATCTATAGTCAAAATCTATTTGTCATCACAAGGAAAACCTGGCTTGAAACCATGACACGCCATGCAAGTAAATAAAGACAACTACTGACGTTCCAAGAGCTAAAAATTAGTATAAGTGTAGTGCAGTAAAAGCTCTCTCAGTGCCAAAGCACTCACATTAATTCTAATTATTAGCATAGTCATTATATGGATATTAATTATTGTGGTGCTGCTCTTGAATGGGCTCAGTGAAATAATTGAAAAGTAAGGAGATATGAGAAAGGATTTTAATCATTAATTAAAGCTAAATTATTTATGTGGAAATGTTTTCATTATAATTAACCTTGGACCCACACCCTATAGCCGGCTTTACTATGAGCCATCTGTCCTCAGGCACAGTGTCATTTCCTGCATGAAACAAGTCTAGGCAGGGGCTGATTGAAAGTATACCTCAGTATGTATGTACATGTAGGTGTGTTTGTGAGAGTGCACGCTGAAGGCAGCAATATTTATGTGATGGCCTTACAAGTTACTTTGCAGATTCAGATTTCCCATTGTGATAAGCTAATAAAATGTCACTGTTAAAAAAAAACAAACAACAAAAAAAAAACATCTACAGTAAATGTCAACTTTTCAGGAACTCTCAAAAACAGCCTTATGTATCTTGATGGCGCACTACATTTTTGACATTGAACTGACATTGAACTGAGAAAGAATGCAATCTGGAACAATGGAAATCCCCCCAAATTGCAAAAATCATGTGTGTGGGTTTCATTATTAATCCATTTAGAGTATTTAAAACACATACAGAACAGTCTTTTGATACTTGATTGAACGATTCAATTACCTGATGGACATTCACAATCTGCAACTGTATATTTCAGACTAATTGAAATTGTCACCTTGGGCTCTGTGACATTGTGATGTTTAATAAACCAGCCAATTAATCCATTAATTGGTAATATCATTGTCAGAATTGAACTTGAATACATTTTAACCATTGTTTGAATACTTAACTAAATTTGTACTTTAAAGGTGAGTGACGTTTTAAGTAGCCTACAGGTTGAGGATTAGGGCGTTTATTCCTCCTTTGAGTAGAAGCATGAAACAAGTCTGAAGTGCTGCTTGATTGAAGGTTTTGCCTTGTGTGTGTGTATATATGTGTGTGTGTGTGTGTGTGTGTGTGTGTGTGCCTACATGTGTGTGCATGCATGCAGAATGACACTGCATGTTGGAAAGAGAAGAGGGGGTAGAAACAGAGAAAGAGAGGAGCTGAAGATGAGAGTAAAGGGGGTGAGAGGGGGGAGAAGTAGGGGGGGACAAGAGGGGCTTGAGTGGAGGGGGGTCTTAAGAAAATGGGTGTGGGGTTGGGGGCTACGTGGGAGGAGGGGGAGAGGAAGGCCTACTGCTCGAGGGGAAAGGGAGTGTAGGGTGGTGGGGGGGGGTATCAGGGGCGGAGCTGCAGACAGCATCCCCCGCCCTCGCGCTCGTCAGTTTGCCCCTCACAATTACCTGTTTTACCCAGAACTGATGTGAGCGCGTGTTGGTGAGCACATGCCACGTTGTGAGAAGAGTCAAAATCTAAACTGAACTGCCTTTTACAGCAACCAGCAACTGGGGCTTGCGAGGACCATTTGAATTTAATCCACGTCCGAAAAAAAAAAAAACCTCAACCAAGTGGTTTTAACAAACCTCTTAAACAAACGGAGCCTTCTGAGGATCTGAGAGACTCGCAAGGATGCACTTGTTGTCCGCCTGCTGCGTGAATGCCCTCTTCATCATCGCGCTCCTCCGCCAAGGTAAGCTATTGTCTCTTTATCCGGGCAGTGGTGGCGTTCACGCGGGATGCGCCCGTGCGCCAGAGCCGCAGGTATGAGGGGAAAGTCCCAGCAGTCACACGCAGGTGTCACCAAAACTTCAGCCCGGCGTATCGACTACATTTCCGGGGAGAGGTGGAGAAGGGACGCTTGTGTCTTTTTAGTTATTTAAATTAGTGAGCTGTTATAGTTATAATATTATATAGTTTCCATTCCTCCTAGAAGAGGGATAAAAGTATTTGACTGGGTGCTCCTTTTATGTTGTTGTGAGGTTTCATGTTGCATACATTTACCTTTCTTTGTTAAATTACAAATGATGACAATCAATCTTTTTTTGTTTGTTTAGCGGCATATAAACTACATATAATGCAGTGAAATTTTGAAAAATCCTATATCTAAATATCTATACATATAGGTATGACATAAGGTAAAAATGAATAAGATCAAGCTTCTTTTAACTTAACTCAAGGCAGTACATGGTTTATTATTGTAAATGTATGCTCATATCAATAAAAGCGGATTTGATGTGTATAAACTGCTTATGTGACATAAAGTATTGTCCATTGTGCCACCCCTCCTTTTTGCCCCCCCACATGATGGGAGAGGCAGGCAGTTAGGGAGTCATCCTTACCCAGTCTTCACATGTGCTCACGCCATGATGTCATCAAGTTGTTGAGTAGAATTATGCTGTGTTCACATCCTGTCTGATTTATTGTAATTATGGGCTGCCTGTTGGGTGGGGGAAAGCGCTCCTGACAGGCTCCCTCTAGTAATTACACGTAGGACAGAGCTCATTTTGGATGTGGGCAGCTGTAATGGGTTGTACAAGTGAATGCTTCCAAGTTTTATTTGGTTCTTTGGTTATGAACTGAATGCAGTAACTTGGCATTAAGTGGTGACTTTAAAGTATGCTTTGAAAATAGATTATTTTGCCCCTGGTGGTTCTTTGAAAAAGAAGATGAAACAAGGACAAAAGATGTTTTTTTAGAAGCCCTCTTTTAATTTTGGTGTTTAATGTGCAGAAGATTACGCCTGTCTCCAGGTTTCCTTTTTTGTCTGCTCTGTCAGACCAACAGGTAGAAGCACCATGTGTTCAATAACTCAGCCAGGCCATTAAGCAAAGCTGTACAGGAACTCCCTTGGAAAAGCAAAGGGGCGGAGAGGTTGATCTCACTGTACTGCTTCCACCTCGTCACACTATGGTGGTGCCTGTTGTTGTAAATTAACACCATGCAGCACCTATCAGTCAGACTCAGGTGGTTTATTTGAGAGGAAACGAATGGCCCTTTTAAGGTGTTTTTACACCACTGTGCTGCTGCAGTGCCGTGTGCTTGAGACTGGCGGAGAGTGCACTGAGTTGGTAATGAGGTTAGACTTTATGGTTGTCCACACTGGTGTGTGTTTAGCAGACATGCTGCCTGAAATGATCGTCCAAACGTGTGTGTGTGTGTGTGTGTGTTTGCCTACACAACAGATGGTCAGAGTCGTAGTCTTCTCCTTGTTCTATCAAAAAGTGAACCTTGTATGGTTTATTTTGAGTTATTACAAAGCCAAAATAAGCCTATTTGTGATTCTTTCTCAACTTGCTCAATATGGGTGAAATCTGACTGAAGGGGGTTTATCGAGTTTGAGATTTGCAATAAAAACTGCATCGATACTTGTAATAAAAAACAGGCCTGTGTTAGATCAACAGCTCCCGGGGCTTCTGCGTTAAAGACAGAGTCATGGCCACAACCAGATAGGACAGAGACACAGAACCCCAAATTACTCTTAGAACAAATATTCTAGAAAGATGCATCTGTTTTTTTGTCTGCTCCCTTGTCGCCACCCTTCCCCCACCCCCACCCCCCCCCAACAGACAGGCAGCGCTCAGTGTCACAGCTGGCACTACTTGTCTAGCGAGTGGGGCTCTCTCTTTTGCTAATGGACTAATCTCTTACAGGGGTCACCCAATTTCACCTGCAACAGATTCACTCTCCTTTCTTTCATCTTTAACTAGATTATCCAGACCTGTCTCATGAATGTCTTGATGTAAATACACAGGAAAAAAGTGCGCTTGTCTCACATGTAAGATTCTGTACAACTGTGTATTTGTGTGCTTGTGCACGTCACGTCTTGTTTATAGGCGGGATCCTCTTGATGTTTGAAGACTGCTTGTGGTTGTTTCTTGTTTGAAAAGAGATTTCTTTGTGACTTGCAAAGTATTGTATCCCTTCATGCAAAATTCAGACGCAGTCATGAGAAGTATGGCAACTCAGCTGAATCATGGCTTTGAATAGGAATGCTGCATCTGTACTTCACTTTGTGCTATCACTAACACTCGCTCTCTTAAAATAGTTTAGTTATTTGTTGATCATGTTTTGCGTATGGCTGGTGAGCTAGCTACAGAACATAATCAAATTCTGAAATCAAGATTGACCATCTGTACAACTGGGTAAACTCATAAGGGAATAGGAGAACCACTAGCATTTAAAGAATTGGATTGGGTTGCAAAAGATCTTAAATCTTTAATTATTTCTTAGTTCTTGTCACTTAGTAGAATAGGAATGCTTAAAATGGCTCTAATGGGATATCTACACAACTCATTATCCTGCTGGATGTTCTCTCTACAAGCTCTGTAGGACTCTTAGTCCTGTGTGTGGAACAAAGTGTGAAGTGGAATCATTTCTGCTGTCACACTTGTGTTTATGATGAAAAAAACCTCAGTGTTTAGTAGAGAATGAGACAGATGCCATTATTCACCCATAATCACAAAGCGAGTAAGAAGAAGAAGCAGATGTTTAATAAGGAGCATTAGATTTCTTTGTGTGATTGATTCTGTGCATGTTGTCCTCCTCAGGCCTTGACTAGAATAAGAAGTAAGTGGAAATGTGAGCAGAAGGCGGAGGTGCTGCTGATAGGGACAAAAGGGAGACACTGACTTTTATGGGCTCCTCAGACAACTGAGGGCCGTTTAGACAGGCGAGGCTGTACTGTAAATTAAAGCAGCATTAGGGTGGGGAGCCCAGGGTCACCTCCCATCAGGGGGTGCAGGATTCCTACCAGCGCCCCTGGCAGCAGCGCTTTATAGCCTGGATGTCAGGACCGACACGGTAACTTTAACTTAACATTACAAATACCTAAAAAAAATAAAAAATAAAGATCAAGTGTTAGGTGATGTAAAACTAAAAATAACCTGAATTTCTGATGAAATTAAAATGTGGCTGTTACATAATCTTTGATGCAGCACAAAAAAATAGAGCAAAGAGCAGCTTTCAGTGCAGATCTAAAATTGGGAAATCTCAGATTGGACTCTACCGTTAACCTGCTCTATTTCTGTGAGAGGAAAAAAATCTTTGGGTGCTACAGTTTCCAAAAAATTAGGCCGATGCATCAGCTTGTCCCCAGAGAAATGATGCTGGTAACATATTCATCCGGGCCATATGGTATCGTAACTTTGGACCTGCTCATGTTCAGTAGACCAAAAATTCAATGGTGTTAGATTGTGCAAATAAGAGTACAGGTGCACCGAACTGTAATTATGATATAACACAAGCTGGATATAGAAACACATTGCTGTTTTATTTTGGTCTTTGTCTGCCCTGAACCCCTTACACAGTGGGCTGGAGTGGTGCATGTACCCCCCCGTCTTCTGTTCAGCAGGACACTGAACAGGTGGAGTAGTGTTGGGTTTTAGGGTCGTGAAGGGGGCAAGTATCTCTTTATGATTCCTGTTTGTGTGTGCAGTTGTAGAAAGGAAAAAAAAAACAAAAATCAGTTTCTACCCATCAATCACATTGGGATAAATGATCACTTTCAAGCTTTAAGCCTCATTATTCACTTGATTATAACTTTTAGAGGTAGTTGTTTTATAAATATTATCAAATATTTTTTGAGTATTGTATATATTTTTAGATTTATTCCAAAAATCTTATTACTAAACGTAATGTCACCTTTTAGATTAGATGTAGTGAGACAGCAGTGAGGAAATATGAGCTACTACATGAACATGCTGAGGTCCCTACATGTCAGAGAGAGCAATTCACTCTCTGCTGGAACCAGTGAGTAGGGAGATGTATGAGACGTTGTCTTGAGAAAATGAAAGGACTTGTGTGGCAAAAGTAATCACTCTCGGGCAATGACTCAATGAGGAAAAGGTCTTTTGTTCGCCTGTGACAGTTTAACACAGGATTATCAGTAAAACAGCAGCAAGTGAATCTTAATTACACTTTGGTGGCTGGCCTGCCCCACTTTTAGAGCCAGAGTGTGAGATATATTCAATTTTTATAATCTCAGCTAAAATTGGCCTCTTCATCCGACCATTTTTGATGTAACTTGCCAGTCAGGCTAAGACAGGCTGGTTGAATTTAGCACTTTATTGACTTTTTTGTACATGCTATTTAGCGATTTACATGTTTGTACTGAAGTGAGATCATTGAAAGTAAGAGAAAGCATTATAATGTTTTCACAAACAGTAACAGTTTTATCTTTGTCATTTTCTCACTTTCCTTATTTTGCACACAGGTTCCTTGCTCTGCCATGTAAAATAATGCTTTATTTGTTATTCATGGGGATGGACCACAGTCCTATTGTTTCAGCTATAAAGAAAGGCTTAACAACAGGAGAGAGATGACTGTGCTATGCTGTAGTGCTTCTTTCTTGATGCAGGAATACTCCCATTGAAATGCATGAAGGTATCCTTGGTTTTTGGTGAAAGACCAACAGCACTCTGAAATTGGGCGTCCCTTGTTTCAGGGACAAAAAGTGAGGTTGTTTCTGTCTTTTGTCATTGACGCAGCCCCCAGCTTTCACTGGATTCCTGTGGACTCCCGCCGACTGTATTGTGAGGCTGGCTCTTTTTAAACAAATGAGTGTATGATAGCGACTTCTTGCTCCCACTCCTGTCTTTGTCATTAATATGGAACAGCACACACCCCTCGGAGAGGGCACACAGTGCTGCCTGTCTTTGCACTTCACATGTGCAACCTGACTGGGGAGCAAGGGGGGTTTCAGGCACCGCTCCTCCATATGAAAAGCCTGTGGCCACACCCATCTTTAACAGGGCCTGGATCTTTGTTCAAATTCTCCATTAGAGTCATTGCTCTATTTTAATGAATTCTTTGAGAGGCCTCCATTAACTGTGATGGTAATCATTCGACCTCAGAGAATATTTAAGGAATACCATATAGGGGCTCATGGATGGAAAGCTAGAGGGTGGCAGCCTGTTTTTTTTTTAATGAACTTCTTTTTCTCATTAAAATGTATCTTATAGATTAAGCAAAGACAAAGCAGTACCACTGTTCCCACCACTGAAAGTGTGTCTGACCCATAAAGGCGGGTCAGCGGTGGACCTCTGATATTTATGCGTTCACTCCCATAAAGTCATTATTTCTGCCTATTTATGAGAGTCAAGTGACAAGACTGGAGTCTGCTATGGTATCAAACCTTTATTCTGACTTTGTCTACGGTTCACAGAAGTCAGTTGGGTTGACACAGCTTTGGTGCAGATGGTGAAACATTAATTCCAAGCCTCCAGCCAAATAATAAAATTTTTTGCCTTTCCATTCATTTCTGAATCATTCTCTGTTGGGTCCAAAGCTCTCTTGCAATACTGAGAAGTCGCTCTATTCATTCAGACCCTGTTTAGCAATTTTTCATTCATGAAACATCGTGTTGCTCCCTGCTACGTCTTGCCTTTGGGACTCAACAGAACGCTCTTGTGTCTGCATTTGACCTCCGTATTCGCATTCTTGCCATTTTAAAAGCTGTTTCTTTGTGTTGTGCTGATGTCCACCATTCTTCCTTCATAGACTGCAGCAGCAGTGTGGTGCCTGAAGCTATCTTTGATTACATGCTGCATCGGTTGAACTTGCAGGAGACAGGAGTTCTCATTCAGGGAGATTCTCATTCACAGGGGATAGCAAGAGTATATCTCTGATTGGAATTAAAAGCTTGTCACTCTGTTATAGTGTGAAACAAGATAGAAGATTAAATAGTTGGCCCATCTCTCTGGGTCATCAATATATCAAAACACATGGGACTACTTTTAAACATTTTTAGAGGTCGAAAACATGCTCATGGGGTAACAGAAAGCCCAAACCTGCTCTCATATGCTGGATGCCTCTTTTGAAATTTCAAGTCACTGTAGGGTTTTGCAGGTTTCTTTTTTACAGTGGTAGTTTTATTTTTTTTTTTTTAAACTCATTTACTACATTTCAAGCTGCTCTTTATATTAGATCCCAAACCAGGGGTACAGCTCAATTGGTTTTGAAAAACAAACAAAAAACCCCCATAAATTAAAAGTAAACAAATAGGATCACAAACTGGTGTGATGCTGTTCTTTAGTAAATATATTCTCAGAACTACCAACAAGCTACCAACTACAATAGGCACAGTCCACACCTCCCACCAACCCGAGACCGTTTTAATACTTTAACACACAATGAAGTTGTAGTAAAAGTAATACACGGTTTAGCTGCAAGAGGATAACCAATTGAAATATTTACCTTAAACTAATCAACATGTAAAATAGTCCAAAGGAATGGGTAAGCAGTAGAAATAATTAGCTAAAACTATAACAAGTAATTTGTGAAAGGATAGAAAGTTGAAGGAATATAGCTAAAAGTAATGCAAAAGCAGTTATAATATTAAAAGCAAAGTTGAAATAGTTAGCTAACAGGTAATGAAACCTTAGGTTAAAAGTAAAGAATAAACAGTTAAAGTAGTTAGCTAAAGGTAACGGATGAACAGTTGAAACAGCTAATAGTGGATAAATGGTTCTAACATCCAGCTTCTTTAGTTTTTGTATAGTAAAATATATAAGCATAAAATCTGAGATGATGTGGGATTTCTCTATGTCAGACTGGTTGAACGATGGAAAGTATTCTTTAGATGTTTTTGAAACTACCTAGTGATAATTATACGTTTCAGAGAACCTGTTAGGAAGGGTTCCTTGCCCCAAACTGTACATAAAGCATTAATCCACCATTTCCTTTTGAAAGCAAGACTTTTCACATTCCAGCCTCAGGGCATGCTCCTAATGTGCAACCTCTTGGAAAAACCATGATTAAGTGAGAAGAAATGTGATTTTCACAACACATTACTGTAAGTGATTCAAAACTATCGTTGTGAGCAAAATGCATCAGCACTGTTTCTTCAACTTCAACATCAGTTTTTGTTCAAAGAAGTCAAGTTGTGGCTTTTTGCATGGCAATTATCCCACTAGCGATGCTTTGGCTGATGCATGGTTTTGCTTTGCTGTTAAGTATTCAGCTGTTCCACTGCCAAAGCTTACGAGGAAGGTGAAGGGATGCTTGTCTGGTAATTGGATGCAATACTTAATTTTCTAATGGGACGTCTTAAGAGGTCAAGTAGCCTCGTGTTCCTGGGGAGAATTTTTAAGTATTACACAGCCCACTGGTGCAATTTAAACACAGACTTTGGTCCTCTTAGCACCAAAAAAATCAACGTGTATGACACTGATTTTACTCTGGCTCGACTGCAGGATGGTCATAAAAGAAAGAAGCAGGAATGTTTGACATTAAACTCACAAGCAGCCTGTCTAAATGTCAAAAGTTGCTTTATTACTGTGCCTGGCTTATCTATAGAATGAGGACGTTGACTTTGCTGGGTCTAATTTTGAGTAATGAAGATGTCATAACTCATTATGATATCATTCATTTTCCTTCCATACAAGTACTAGATACAGAGGAGATGACACCTCATTTCCTCATATAATGATAGTGATTTTATTTGAGCGCTCAGGCTTCATAGCCAAAGGTTTGACAGTGAAAAATGAAATGAACAGTAAATTTCTTTTGGGGGGGGGGGGGAGTTAAGGACATTGACAGTAAAGCGGCCTGGATTTTCTATCCTCTTCTGAGGAAATCTCAGGATTACCTGTCTTATTCTGGAGGGCTTGCCACAGCACGCTCTCATCTATAAACCAAGCCTACACAAACCAAGATAACAAACCAAGACAACGTCACAGCCACAGTTTGCCATTACGAGAATATTTGTTCAGGCAACATTATCCCCCAGTGGGTTTCTAATAATTGGACAACTTTGATACCTTTCTGCTCAGGGTGGCATTTCTTCAGATATCATTATTGAATAGATACATTTCTTACTGTCCTCAGTAATGTCTTGTTTTCACTGCATTTCGTCTCAGGTCATTACATCTGCAAATATGCATGTTATTTATATTAATGACAAGGGAAGAAAAGTGGAGCCAGGCACGATGTTATTTTCTACCTTTTGTTCCATTTGTACCATTTTTTTTCCATTTTGGTGAGAAGTGCTATTGAACTATAAAACAAGTCTATATGAGGATAAGCTAGCAGCCTTGTATCTAGACACAGCAGTGGTTTTAGCTAAATGCTAACATCAGCATGCTAGGATGCTCACAGTAACAATGCTAACATGCTGATGTTTAGCAGCTATAATGTTTCACGTTAAACATCTTAGCTTACCCATCTTCACGTGTTAGTATGCTAACATTTCGGGATCCCGAAGGGAACACGAATGTCTGTAGTAGGGCTGCAACTAATGTCTGACATCTGACTATTTTTTCCTTGATTGATCTATTAGTTAATTTGTCTATAAAACATGAGAAAATAGTCAAAATGAATATCATAATTTCCCAGAGCTCAAAGTATGTCTTTAAATAGCTTTTCTTGTTCGACCAACACTCCAGAACCTGAAGATAATCTGTTTTCTACTGTGTAAGACATTAAAAAGCAGCAAATCTGCACATTGGAGAGCGATGAACCATTAAATGTAATTAAATGTCTGGCATCTTAAAAAATGATCAGAATAGAGCGTTAGGGTTAAGGGTTGTTCAATTAATCAAACTATTTCAGCTCTAGAGCAGAATATCACACAATCATTTATACTTAAATCTGTACACTGAACAGACATTTAGATAAGACACCCTAGTTTCCTGCTATGCATGTGTTCTGGTTTGTTTTTCTGCTTTAGGACAAGTTATCACTTTCTCATTAGTTAAAGATAATGCAGTTTATCTAGTACTTTTCTGCTAATCACACAGTAGGCACGCAGTTTCCATGTTTTTAATCATGTTGCAACAGGCAACAGTCAGAGATGGTCAACAATGGTGCTAGAGGAAATGTCAGAGGACCACCAAAGTCTCACTGAGCTTCATTATCTGCGTAAAATTAATGTCTAAATGAAATTGCATGGCAATCCATCCAATAGTTGTTGCGATATTTCAGTTTTGAACAAAAAGTGATGGACAAATAGACAGACCGACATTGCCATCTGTAGAGCCATGCTGTTAACATGTTTCCAAATAAATGTGTAGTTTCTACCACTAAGATTAAATTTATTAAAGCACAGCAGAGGTACAGTTTTACAATTTATAGCCTTTTCTGAACTTTCAGGGGAGTTGTCGCCCCAAGCTACTGTTATTTTGTCTGACCCGGCAGTAGAAGCAGCTCATTGCTCGAGAGAACTTTCTGAACAGTGCGTTGACTCAGTTTGCTTGAAGGGGGATAGTCTGTGCAGAACATTCCCATGGAGATTTTTTTTTTTTTACCCGTAAGCTCTTTAGACCATACTCTAGATATTTTTATATTTTGTAGATATCTTTCAGTGGTAGACGAGGTGTTTGCACATTTTGCTTATTGACAGATTTTGTGTGAAGTGGGGTGTTTCTCTGCTGCTCAGTTGGATCTGCATTCTCCTGCTCTTGTTCTGGATGTGCCACACAGGACAAGAAGCAAAATGGGAAGCAGTTAAAGATGTGCAGTGCCAGGGTGGATGGTTAAAAGCACTTAACTTGATGTATGGCTTCTCCTCATGTCATGATGGAAGAAGAAAATGTAATAGCCACTACTAATGAAATTATTATGCCTTAAAAGACCTGTGTACCCAAGACGACGGTGACATATGCTGAATTACATAAACTGAGAGTGGTTATCTCATCTTACAGAAACAAAAGACACAAACAAAAGAGCAGGATTGGGTTTGCTGTGACAGTTTTATCTGTTGTGTCTTTGAAAAAGGATCACTAGCACTATTAGTGACCTTGCTTTGACAAAAGATAAGTTGTCTTCTGGACTTAAGTGAATTTATTTCACATAAGCAAACACTTTCCCCTTTATAGAATATACAAATTCATCATAACAAAAAAACAGCTTGGCGCCATGTGAGTTCACACAAGTAAAACCTTTCAGCCTAATCATGTTAGCAGTTATCCAGCTACGTAAATCTGAAAGTCCTGAAGTCGTAGGAAGACTCAGCAGTGTGACAGTGCATGTTAATCTCCAACCTTACACAGTACTCCGTCAAAGCAGACATTGGTCCATGGGTATTAAATTTGAAACCACACAGATGTGATGTGCAAGCAGGTACATAATCCTTTGTATGTATTATCTGCATTCCATGTATTCCTCCCACTGCTCTCTGCTCTGTTTAGCCAGCAGAGGCTTTAGGACCCCCCCAGAGCCAAAAGCTGAAGTAGGACCCAATTTGAAACCGTCATGCCCTCTTAATACCAACCAGGCTGTTTGGCTTATTGGAATGGGGAGTATTCCCTGCACTGTTTCACAGTGAAGGGTTAGAAGGTCAGGTCTGTCATTATGAGTGCAACAGCATACATGACTTTGCTCAACTAATGTGAAGGTATCAGCCTCACCACGGCAATTACCAGAGATGAAAGCTACACAAGCCATGAGCTGAACAAATGAAAATATCTACCTGTTAATATTTTCTGTTGTTTACAGCATAACAATGCATACATTATTGATACGGCAAAGTAGGTGCTGTGCATTAAATTCAGAAAACTATTTTTCCATTAATCATCCATTTTGTGTTAGGAAAATATTAGTCCATGCCTCATGCAGCGTCTAATGAAGCACTTTAAGATCGATAAGTGGATGCACTCGTGTTTACCCGTGTAGAAAAGTGATGGGCCCTGGGCTGATTCATCTCCCTCTTTCTCCACTTCTCTGGTCAGGGCTGTGCGTGGGTTTGTTGCCAGCTCTGGTGTGTAGAAAAGGCTCAATTTGCCTTCAACAGAGGTGTGTTGTGGCAGCAGGTTTGATTGGTATCCTTAGGCGCCACAGCAACTGTAATATGGTCATACAGATAGTATTATAGTAAACACAACTGCTCCCCCAGGACCAATGAGCTACAGATGTTCAAAGGATGTCCTACTGAGGGAGGCGTGGGGGCAGGGGCAGGGACAGGGCGGGGCCAGTTTTACAGGAAGGGGAGCACTTGTGGTACAGACAGACACGCAGGTACTCGAACAACAAAGCTGATTGCACTTGGGTAAATAGTGTAATCTGGGGCTGCCAGCTGGGCTAATATATCAAAATAAAAATATAATCTAATTCACAGAATTTGCCACCAGTAGGAGAATGCTTTTAGTCTGATGGTGCAATGACTGTTTTCTATCTTGACCCCCCTGTAGGGCCCTGTCTTTTGGCATACATAATATGTTGAGCATGAGGGTTTGTCATGGGTCTTTGCTCCAACTAACAGTTATCTTCATTACCGATTCAGTTGTCATTCCTGCCAGAAAATAAAGAGGAAGAGGCCAGCAGTCCAAACCCCCAAAGATGTTTAATTTATGTTATAACAGACAGTACAAGACTGTTTTATCATTTCTACTTGATAAACAACTTAACTGATTAAGAGCTTAAACAATTAGCTGATTTAATCCATTGACAAAAAATTTATCACTATCAGCTCTGATAATCAATAATTCATTTCAGTCATTTTTCAAGCTAAAATGACACCTAGTCTCTCGTTCAAGCTTCTCAAATGATGATTTGCTGCGTTTCTCTCTTTTATATCACAGCAAAATCAATATCTGGGGACTGACAAAACTGACATGTGAAGACATCACCTTGAGCTCTGAGAAATTGTGATGGTCATTTGTTCACTAAAAGACCAAACAATTACTCAAGCAATAAAAGCAATAAATATAATAAAAAATCATTATTTGATTAATCAATTATGAAAATCACAAGGGTTTGTAATGGGTCTTAATTTCAAAAAGACAACATTTCATATTTTTTGTCTAACAAACACCCCAAAGATATTCAATTAAGCATTATGTTTGACATTATTGCTTCATGAATGACATTTACAGTGTATTGATTATCAAAATCGTTGTCTCTTTCAATTAATTGACTAATCGTTCTAGCACCAGTCTGTCTCTCCTTCTTCCTTCTGCCCAATGACATTAGTGCTAAAGACCCTTTAGGCTAATAATGAAATTGATCACAAATGATGTTCAATTTATAATCCAGTGAACATACGCTTACACTACCAGTCCTGCTCTAGTTGGCTTGTTTGCTTCAGGCAGGCGAGGCTGGCAGGTTTATGGGCTATGTGCAAAAGAACTGATACCTCGTGTCTGATGTGATACATCTTTGAGAGACCTGGTGAAATGACGAACACTTTGATGTCAAGAAGGTTGTTTTGAATGTGTCAGGAATATTTTAAAGCTGCCTATTAACACATTTGGCTGAAGGGGGAGGGGGGGGTGAATATGTTATGCATCAAGGATTCATTTCTTGCACTTAGATTTATGGATCTTTACTCAAACTCTTCAGTAATTCAAAGGGCACTATGTTCATTAGTGAGAAGCATTACCCACTGTTAGAGGCTCCATCTGGAGTATCACACCATCTGCTGCACCTCTTTAACCCATACATTTATTTTATTAGGCTGTGAACATTTATTATATAATCAGTGTGACTGCATTTGTAAGCCTTAATTGGGTAGATTATACTTCCTTGTGATTGTTGGAGGATAGGGGTCTGTGATTTTACTTATATAGGCTAAAAAAATAGTTTTCAAACAGTAAGTCTCTGAACCTCTGAGAAAGTGTGCATGGAACCATGTGATCAGATACCTGTTATTTAGGCTCTGCTGAACTCAGATGCATGCAACTGAAATGTTGTGAGTCTAGTTGGATACACTGAAATCCCAAGAATGCGCACTATAAACATGAATCAGAGCTGCAGGCGTTTTCAGGACATGCGTAGCCTTTTGTGGACACACCACGGTGTAAATCTGATCACCTGTGTTATTCTATGCTTCTGAAACATCGATGAACACTGGCCAAGACCTGCCAAAGATAAAACATCTTTTGGATTTAAGATTTAGCTCAACTTTAGCCCCCCCGCCAAAACTCTTAGAAGTGTTTCAGTAACTGCAAGACAAGTTAAATTCAAAGCCTCTGTGATTAGAAGCTGAGTTGTTGCATGTGGATGCAAGCTCTTCGTTAGGCATGGTCAATCAGGACATATTCAGTAACGCTGTGGGATCCTCCAGTACAATAATGCTTGAAGGCTCCTTGGCATATGAGAAAGTTATCAGATTTAAATTACTCAGAAATAATTAAGAGTTAGCCTGTTAACTCTCAGTTCTGTTTTCCAGCCTTGCTATCCTCTACACAAAAGCAACATTTGAAATGAACTCCTAAGCAAATGGAATAGGCGTCCTTTCTTTGGTAATTTTAGATATAGGAAAATGTTGAGGATTGAATGGTAGTTCACTTTTATAGATGAGGCCTTAGAGTTAACGGTCTCAGTGTATATATTAACAGAAAGATATAGAATAAACCTGATTCTGTTAAGATTAAAGGTTACTTGTTTTTGTAGAAAAAGCCCTTATTGACCTGTTAAAGCTTACAGACAGCAAGTTAACTCAGAAAGGTGTTGTACGATCATTTGCACATGTCACAACCCTAATTTAAAATGAGCTTTATCTGTGCAGCAGAGGAATTCAAGTCAGCAAGGCCCAGTTTTTCATTTTAAATAGAAATTATTTGATAATCCCATTTGACCCAGAAAATAGTGATTTGCTCGCAGGCCATGTCTATTTGGGGGTGGGGGTGTCCATGCCTCCAATGACACAGTGGAGGCATGGACATCCATTAGCTTCCAACGGTCTCTGCTACTGACAGGAATTAAAAAATCTATCTCGTTCATTTGTAACCAAGAGACTTGGGTGAGGTAATGTCAGCTCTTACAGAAACCTTAAGAATGAAGTCATTGCTAAAATGTTAGGCACTAAGTTGCTTTAGGAAGGGTTAATGGGTAAGTAGGAAGCGGTGCGGCTGTGCTTTGTTAATGGCCTAACGTTGCCTTTAATGGCATGTTGTTAATGGGAGTTCTTGGTGGATTATTAGAGTTAGGACTGTGGTCTGCCCCAAGTCTACCCACAGGCATCTCACAACCTCTTCTTCCTTAGGGTCCTGTAGCCTGCGCCCCTCAAATACATAATTCATGACATAATGGACGTGTTTTCTGAGTGCACTTATCACACCAGCAGGCCTCTGTCTTAAGAGTAGTCCCTGCACCCATGTGGCTCGTCGGCTGACATAATTTATGACATTTTTTAAGAGGGTTTTACGGAGGCCAGTGTGGTCGAGTGCATAAGGAGAGCATTTCAGAGACTAATGATCATGCCACAAGATCAATTTCTGGGAAACCTTATGGCAAGTCATTTAGCGTGATTATCACCCTTCCTGCTTTTATCTTTCCCATCTGTCTTGCCCAGAGAAAAATGTAACTGTAATTGACTCGGATACCTCCAATAATGTGGCGAGGAATATAGAAAATATTATATACTTTTTTTCCACAGATATTCTATGTAAAAAAGTGTGTTTTCCTTCTTAATTAGTATATATCGTAGTGTATGTATACACACACACATATATGAATGTATGTATGTTCTTCAGCCTTATAGTAACATTTATTTGTGCTTCCATTGATTCCAGTACAAACAAAACCATTTCCCCCCAGATACTAGTTTTCTTACAGTGCTTTGTTAAATCTTAGCAGGAAGATTTAAGTGAAATCAAAGCTGAATTGTCTGCTTTAATTGTGCAGTCAGCATCTTTAGAATGAGACAGTGATTTAAAGGAACTTGAACATCACTTATTAAAAACACTTGACAATGGTTCCCTTTTAGAATCTCATATTAAACTCACTTGCTAATCAAAGGGAAAAATGCAAGAGGTTCTTGATTTATTATTATTTTTTCCTGTATTCTGTAAATCCTTACGTTATGTCCCTTGCTATCCAGCTTCAAAGTTTGAATGCCATTCAATTAATGACGATCCAGAAATTCAGACTGCACAGATATTGTGCATATTGCTGGACGTATGAGAGGAAAATTGTGGTGGAATGAGAATGGGTTGTGGTTCTTGCAATCTACCTTGACAGTCAGAGGTGTATTTTGTTGTTTTTGCACTGTGTTTTTGTCATTACCTTGAATAACGGGTCAAACGTAGACAATGTGACATGTTGAGATATTTCCACTGTAGCCTGATTGAGAATTTAATGGAAAACTTTACTATCTACAATATCAACAGGAAATATCAATGCTGGATGCCAGCCCTGCAGAATCACTTACTTTCTTCATTACTTAAACAGAGTGAAAACCAATGTAGACAATACAATGATAAGTTACCCTGACAGTGTCCTTAATGGACCAGAATGCAATGCGGTCACAAAACACGTGTTTTGAGCTGCTGAGCGGGACTAACTTCTTCCTTTGGGCTTATCATTCTACTACACACGCTATTATTCTCTTCACCTACATGAGTAACCCTCAGTGGATGCAAAGTGTTTGCAGTTCTCTGAAGGTTGTCAACGGATATTCTGGGAATTGTAGGAAATCACAGAAGCAAAAAGGTATAACACATGTGATGTGCACTCAGAAAGTCTCACTTTTAAATGAACTAAGTAGGTAGAAGAAAGGAAATAAAGAAAGTATCTGAAAGTTTAGTTTCAAACATCTTCCAGCTAAGCCCCACCCACTTTCGAATCAGTGAGAAAAACACATACAGAAATCTCTCATATGAAATAACCAAAAGTGATACAACTTGGTCAGAAGGGATTGTTTTCATGTAGGACCCTATCAGCCATAGTAAGACGCTGATTAAAAACTACTAAAACTACTAAAAAACTACTTTGAATGCTGCATTGAACATGTAAGATTATCATATGAAAGTTTCTTCTTTTAACAGTGGTTCTTTAGGGCACCAGCCATTAATTACACAAGTTGCTTGAAACACCTGAAGACAAAATAAATCTTTTTTTCCCCCGCTCCTTGAGCCCTCCTCTCTTTCTTTGTCCTCTCGTCTCAATCACTGATGAGAGGCGGAAGCAGCAACCTGATCCCTCAGCAGCAGGTCTGCACAGGTACTGAGCACTCCTCATGACAGGTCTGAAACCAGAGAAAATGGAGCCAGCCATTTCAGTCACAAGGCAACAATGGGACCCCGACACGTGGGACTGCAGGCAATGCATTAGCCCTGTTCCCGCCTGCTGTCATCTGTAGGTGTCTGTCTGTTGACCACACATGATGCAGCAAATGAACATTGTTTTCTTTGCCTGAGGGGGAGAGAGCTACCTATATGTCTCTCTAGAAAATGTGCACTAGAAATTGCATTTTATATCTAGCGAGAGGGGAGTGTAAAGAAGGTTAGACTATTCATTGCTCAGGTACATTGACATATAAAGATGCATGAAGAACTCTGATGAGGGTTATTTTTTTGATCTTTACTCCTCTGTGCCTTTGCATTCTTATATTTTGTAAAACCTCTTACATGCGCATTATAGCGTTTGCCTTATTTTCCTGAATAACATGAGGTATTATTTTGTGATTGAGTATTTTGTTTGCCAAGCATGAACATCATTGTTGATTTGGTTGCACAGTGATCTAAAATGTGTCCATGCTGCTGGGGTGAAGGAGGGGAGCTTAATAGACTCAGACTAATAATACTGTGTGTTGAATACTCTACATAATTCTCCATTTGCTGTCCATCCTCCTCCTCAGCAGAACACAGGCTTGTTTTGCCCTGAGGTGACAAGCATTGCGGTGCTCAGTGCAGGCTGTGAAAATGTTTACTTTTATTTTACTCTGGCTCTTAAGGTTGTCCTTTTTTGGACAAAAAAAACTCCATTTATAGAGCTGATTAGTGGATTAATTGATTAGTGCATCAACAGGAAATGTGCAATTGTTCTGATAATCGAACAATCATTTAAGTAATTTTCAAGAAAAAAATATTCTCTGGTTCCAGCTTTTGCTATGTGAGAATGTGCTGCTTATCTCTGTTTTATATACTGTAAATAATATATTTGGGTTTTGGACTTTTGGTCATTCTGTTTTAGTCGTTGTCATTATTTCGAATTTTTCCCCCTAAATAATTAATTGATTATAAGAGAAATTAATATTTTCTACTTGAAGCCCTAGTCAAAAATCAAACCGCCAAGGACGATGCATTGGATTCTGTGTTTGATGCAAATGGTAAATCGACTGTACTGTAGCGCCTTTCTACTCAAATCACTTTACACTACATGTCACATTCACCTTCTTCACACATGTCAGAGGCTCCCATGTAAGGTACCAACTGCTCATCAGAAAGAAACTAATCATTCACATGTACAGCTTTCGGGAAACAATTTAGGGTTCAGTATTGTGCCCACTTTGACATGTGGGGATTGCCCCGCCACCGATTTTCCGATTCGCGGGTGACATGCTCTACCTCTAAGCCACAGCTTAACAAGACCTGTATTAAACATATTAAATTGTTTTACTATTTAGGAAAATAAGTAATGATTATTTTAACCTCTTAACATTCCAACGGCCCGCCTGCATAGCTTTCGCTATGTGCACACAGCATGTTGGTTTCATACTCATATGATACACTGTTTGAAAGCTAAAATCCTCGTGTTTCGACTCATGTAAACCATTTCAACATACGATCACCACAGCGGGTACAATCAGTGCCTCTGTCAGACCAGCCAGTACAATCAAAAGTGACGCGACTCACCTATGAAGCCTCATCGTAATCCACCGATCGATTATAATCCAACAAAAATGGTCTTGTTATGTTGTCAGAGGTCCAGACGATCCAATCCAGTAATCACATTTAGTCCAAAATACATTATTCCATCAGTAAATCCCCAGGGACGGCTGCGGTATCGTTTCATATCTGCCGGCAGACGTGGCTCGTATGTCATTATAACCGTAATAACTCCGATTTGAATGTAAACAACTACGATAGCTTGAATTAAAATTAGCCTCTGAACTCTAACCTTTCGACTGACAGCTAATTCGCCCCAATTCGAGCTCACATGTCCCTTTCACAGCCTACAATAGCCAACGAGAGCCCGCGCTGTAGGAAAGGGCCAGCCCCTGTTATTTGGTGGGTAGGCCGAGCCAATAGCAAGCAATTGTGCCGATAACTGGCACTTCGAGTAGCCAGTAAAATTCTGCAAATAACGATATACAGCTTTAAGTAGGAAGTTCATGATAAACCATCAAAAAAATACATCTGCGTCGAGCTAGTGGCTAATGCGGAACGATGCAGCAGCAGCAGCCTGCCGCCATGGGGCGGTGCTGTTTTAGAAAAAAATACGCTGAGACATACACTCAGAAAAAACTGTGTAAAATAGTAATTTTTCATGGTATTGGTATGAAATTTAAACTAGGATTAGGTAAGGCTTTATGCTGTGACCCTACAGTGTTTTTCAGCTAATATTAAGTCCCAGCTGTAGTTGTCTGCATGCATTTGTTAGCAAGCATTTTCAAGCGGAAATGAAAAATATATTAGTTTTAGTGTGTTTAAACTTATATTGATCAATTCCAGTAGCACTTACAATCATTCTGACTTTTGGGTTAGACACTCCAGAGTGTTCTCTTTCAGAGAAGCCCAAAACCATGCTTTTCCTCCAAATGGTTTAAGAACTACATTAAATTTACTTAGGATATGCCTTGAATAGGCGTTTTGCAGTTAATCACTGCCTGGATCAATCATAATGTCTATAAAATGTCATAAACATATTCACATTGTTCTGTTTGACCAAGACTGGAACCCAAAGATATCCAGTTTACAACCATATAAAACAAAGAAAAGCAGTAAATATCAGTTGACCAATTGTTTCAGCTCTAAAGCAGATGCTGAGTATCCAATCTAAGATAATTTTATCATGCATAATAACTGAACAAGTTTTCAGTTATCTGAATGTTAGAACTGGATGAAGCCATTCAAAGTTTGAGGACAGTAGTCTTGAAAGGGATTATCTATATCTGCGCAGAGAACATAATATAAGTGGGAAAATAAATTGGTCTGCCATTCTTGAGACTAATTTTCCATTCACATATTTTTTCATTGCATGGCTGTGCATCAATGCAACATTATATTAATGTCAGAAAATATCACACACTCTTTTGAGTCATAAAACTAATAAATGTGGCAGACTTTGGAAAACATTTCTTATGGAACTTGTAGATAAGACTCCATAGAGATTGGATCACTTATTAAAAACAAAAAGGAATAGACGGGCCTAGTACAGCTGGACGGCAGAAAGAGGCTGTGGGGGGAATATTGTCAGAAAATGAAACCTTTGTCCCACGTCGGTCTGTTCATACATGGACCTTCTCAGATTGGTTCTCTTTGAAAGACCTTTACACAATTCTGAAGGTCAAAGAGATACAGGGCAACATCTTCAGGGTGCTGGGCAGCTTTCTGTGCCCTGGAACAGATGGCGTAGCATAAAAGAAGGCTTGGGAAATGGCTCGACATCCACACGTCAGAGCAGTTCATGTTAGATAATGTGGCTTTTGTCAGCCCTGAAGTACTTGAGCAAACTCATGTCTGCTGCTTACATCTGCAACATAGAGGAGTTTAGGCAGCTTATCCACATGAAAATAAGAGTTGAAATGATTTTCAGCAATTATTCAGTGACTGCCTTGATAGTCGATAAATAATTTCAGTTATTTAACAAGCAGAAATACGATCGATTTGTGATGATTTCCTGCTTTTCTTAGTCATATGATTCCCATCTGAATGTCTTTGATTTTGGTCTGTTCTTAAAACAAGGAGACTGAATATGTCACCTCTGGAAAATTTTTCTGGCCATTTTTTGCTATTTTCTGACATTTCATTGACAAAACAATTAATTGATTACTCAAGAAAATAATCAGCAGATTTATGAATAATGAAAATAATTGTTAGTTGCAGCTTGGAAAATTTTTAGTTTGACCTGATGGTGGCGCTAGATTAAAAATTTAAGGGAACACCAAAGTGATTACAATTCATCCTGAGGTGGACATGAATATCTGTACCAAATTTCATTGCAATCCATCCCACAGTTTGTTGAGATATATTTCAGTCAAGACCAAAGTGGTGGACTGACCAATTGTCTGACAGATTTGCCATCACAAGAGCCATGCCACTAGCATAGATTAAAAAGTTTGCAGCCCACCCATCCCATAAAAGCAACCTGCTGAACAGAACATACAGGACTATTTGTTGTGCGTGCTTCCTTATTACACGTTTCAAAAATGAGTCATTCAGCAATGGACATTTTTGCCAACCAGCTCACTAAAAAATACAAGCTGATTCCCTTAGTTTTTATGCCATAAAGACACTGACAGGCAATTACAGTAGGCAGGAAAAACCAAAATTATAGAGCGCACAATGTTGACGTTTGGAATGGTGCTTCCATGGTTCAGCCTGCAACAAAAAGAGAAGCAGTGTGAAAGGGATGTTGTGCAAGTGTGCTGTCAGTTATCCATCAGTGACATGATTACACCCCATCCCTTGAGAGAGACAGACAGAGATAGTGAGGATGTAGGATGTTAAAAAAAAAACCCTCTTCAGTTTCTGGTCTGGAACACTTCTTCAGCATGAACTGATACTGTAACAGAATTTAAATACAGTCATATGCTTGTCAGAGTAAAGTATGAGCTAAGGGAGAAAGAGCTGACAAAACAGGAGCCTATAGAGCTCATACATCACCAAATTGCTACAAGGATGCTTTGGGGACGCTGGTGCTAGATGGAGCAATTTTCGGAAACCTTCCCACACCTTTCTAAATGACAGTAGGCGCTTTATTTTTCTTGACAGCAAGTAATGACAGAGCGTATTAAATCACTTATCTCTTCTCATTTAAGTTACTTGATATGGATAATCAAAATTCAGTACTTGTTAAATTATTAAAGAAAAGACAAGGACGAGAAGCAGAATGTCACAGAAGGTTAGGTTTTCTTTGATTTCTCGCTCCTTAGGCAAGCACTGTTCACTATAAGAATCTAGCCTTTCCTCAAGTATTATTGATCTAGTCGAAGTGGTTCTGTCTGCTCTCCTCACAGCTGAACCGCTTCTGAAGCGAGGCTATTTGCCATCAAGTCTTTGTGGACATGCGCCATGGGATCTCCATTCACTGCACAATCCTCATTTTCAGCACTTAATAAGTTTGGGCTTCCATGTTGATGCTGTGGCTGAAAGACGTGTGCGCACACACACACACACACACACACACACACACACAAATGGGAGAGCGTAAGGTAGCAAAACAGGAATATAGAGACTAGTGTGGGGATGTAGCTGATTTCCCTGGTGAGCTTATATCTGAGCTGCCGTCACCTGTCTCTTCTCTGGGATAGAGGAGCCTTAATCAGGAACATGAAAGTGTCTCCTGTGGTGCTGCCTCCTGTCTGTGTCACTCGCCTGTCTATTACTTGATTTACCATTGCCTGGGTATTAGTTATTTTATTTTGTGTCCAGTATGAGAACTCTTGGTTTTATATAAGTAGAGAAATTCACATCAAAACTTGCATGCCAAGTTATTTTGGGTGAAGACACAGATCTACGTAGCACCTTGGAATATAGTCTCATTTAACTCAAATCTTCTATTTGCCGCCAAGGAGACCTCTTTATAATGTGATTGGTGTTGACAAAGTTTTTACATAGTACTGTCCCTCACACATCTCAAGTAAGTCTATTTATATTTTTGTTAGTGGCATTTTTTCAACAGTTTGTTCCTCATTTCTGTTGCAAAACCTAGCCTAGTGGGATCCCAAAAAATAAGGACTTTGAAGCAACAAAACGCAAGGGATAAACTTTCTGGTGCCACATTCCATTGCCCCCTCATTGTTTTACATTTATATACGATAAATAGTTTTGTGTGCATTGAAAAGTCTTTTTGTGGAGAGAGTCATTTATATATAAATCCCAAAATACCTTTGTGAATCCTTCTGTGTGCATTCATTAATTTTGAGACTGATCTGACTCCAAAGAAGTCGGACTTTTTACCTACTTTTGTGGCGAAGGATTACCTTATCTCAGCAAGCAGCGGGAGCTTTGTCTTCTGTAACTCAACATGTGTGATTAGTTCTCATTGTGTAAAAGTGTAATCTGCGCAGATAAAGCCTTTTCCTTAATACAGACTCTTTTTAAAGTTCTCAGAGAGCCTGAACACAGCTTTATTTGAATATTCAAAAAACTCCTATTTGAATTTGAAATGTAAGGAGTCTATTATACAGGAAGTGTGATAACCTTTCCAACACTGCAGTGCTTGCAATGTAACCTGAATATAACTGACTCGTAGTTAACAATTGTAAGATTCAGCAGAGCAAGTTGTGCGGCTCTTTCTCTTGAGTCTCAATACTAGGAAAATATATGTGGACTTGGTTGCCAACTAGATTCTGAAAAACTATTTGGATGTTTCCTCGACCATTAGAGTATTCTGGCACTAACACACCCAGGTGGAGCACATAATCTAGACACATCTAGACAGATTATTTTTGGCACCCTAAATAAATGTAGCAGGAAATCATCAGATTTGACAGATATGCACAACATATTCCCATGTCCTGCACCGAGATTTCATTAAGCGCCTCTTCTTAATGGATTCACAATGTCTCCATTTTCCTTTTTTCCGCCCAGCGTGTGCAATCTTTTCTGCCTTGACCAGAAACCTGCACGTTGAGCTGAAGCCCATTCAAGCATGAGAGTCAGTTTCATTACATTTACATCAGAAAAACAAAACAAGGGAGTGTGGAATAGCTACATGAGCGTGCTGTGTTTGCACCAGCAATCTGCATTACCATTTCAGGTGGATCGGACTGATGTCCACCGGGTTGCCAAAATCTGAATTTGAAATGCAGATAGAAATTTACAGTCCAGCCCACTTGCTGCATGTGGTCTTAGTTGGAGCATGCGGTGTGGCTGCATTTCAGTTCAGCTCAGAAAAGAACTATGCATGATTGTTCATGAATAAAGGAATGCAGAAAATGTGCTAAACATAGCAAAAATACGCAGGGGGACGTTTTGACTAAGCAAAGTCGCTTTATTAAGACTGATCAATGCATGACTTCACTCTAAATACTTTTTTTATCACTTTATAATGTGAATGGGACAGATTTTCGGTGTTAAAAATTACAATAAGAGGAATCAATGCAGGGAGTAGTTTTAATTGTGCTGTAGTTGACAAGTGACAGAGCTTATCCTTGTGTTTTGGTGAAGAATTCCCAGTAAAACTGTCAGCGGTTGAAATGTGTTGAGGTTTATTTTGTCCCGTGCTGTCACTAATAAATGTCACCGAGCCTTATTTAAATGCAGGGATTGTATCTATGTGGGTGAAGGGCTGCGGTATCTGTGTTTCTCAAATAGTTTTCATTGGGTGGGTTAGACTGTTTTGATGCTCACATTTATAAGCAGCTCCGCCTTCATGGATAGAGCTCAAAGCACTTATTATAGTCAATACCACATATATACCTCCTACCTTTTTAAATCCCTTCTGTGTTATTTTGTTTCCTGTCTCTGTGTTGGTAATTCCTAATGTTTTTGCCTTCATCAATTTAACTAATTCTATACGGATGTCATAGTGAATTAGGAAACCTACTAAAAATGGCATTTAGTTCAGTCTTCCATTTTTCCTGCTTGAAGAAATTTAAAAAAGATTTTTAAAAAATCAGCTAATATATTAAGTAAAAATAAATTAATCAGTGTTTGGGATGTAATGTGCCACAGCCAGTGTTAGGTAGCACTATTTAAGGAATAGTTCAACATTTTTGAAATACACCTATTCGCTTTTTTGCCGAGCCATGTCTAATAATTGCATAGCTACAGCCAGGAGGTTCTTAACTTGTTGTTTTTACACTTCAGGTTTGTACAGATTAAACAAACAAGGTATAACATGTTAATTAGTGAGCTTTAAAAGTGTTGGCAGGTGAATTTTGTCACCTTTAGAAAGAGCCAGGCTTAGTTGTTTCCAGCCTTTATGCTAGGATAAGCTAACCGGCTGCTTGCAGTAGCTTCATATTTAACAAACACATGAGTTGTATCGATCTTCTGGTCTTATTCTCCGCAAGAGAAATACATGTATTTCCCAAATGTCAAACTACTGAGAGAGTAGTAGCCACATGGCAGGGCAGTCATATCAGTAACAGGAAGGGCAGAAAACAACCTAAAAAGAAAGTATAGCAGAGCTATATGAGGCAGAACATGCCCTGTTTAAAAGCATATTATTGTCTGTTTGTCATCTGCTTGCTGCAGTGGCTTTAGTGACAGGCTTAACTGGTTATTCATCGTCTGACTCGATGTTGTTTCAGACAGTTCATAAAGATGAGTGACAAGTGTTGGAACGTGAACTAGTTTAGCTGAATGTCAGGAGGACGGCTATGAAACCAGACCATGTTGACTTGAGACAAACTGTGGTGTATCTTTTGCAAAGTAATGCATTACAAGAGCACAACCATTTTATGAACTTGTTTAATTGTCTTGGTGGGAAAATGACACTTAACTAAAGAGAGTTTAACATGTGGAAAACAAAACAGACCATAGGAAGCAGACATTTGTGCAACTCCAAACTTACCCACTCATCCTGACAAGCAACAAGCAACTGTGCAAATATTCTTTCAGGGTCCTAGTTGTTACTCTGTCCTGATGTAGACAATGGTAACCATAGTAAAAGTATTTACTTTCATTCAAATGGGATTCAAATGAGTATCACGCACAAAGCAAATTAACTGCCCCATCTTTCCTCCACTCTGAAGAAAACTTTAAAAGTCTGGTGAGTTAGGAGGTAAAGAGAGAATGCAACTTTTTTCAGTGCAGAAATGGCATTAAAGTTTTTTTAGTTTTTTTTTTTTTTTTTTGGGTGCATGAATATAATCAGACAATTTCAGGGTTGAACGCACACAGAATATTGAGCATCTTTATTGTTTTGCGCTTTTCCTGTAAATACACGAACATTGTTTGTCACATATTCAACAGATAGAAGCTGGTAGGCCACTGCTTTGTTCTCTCACACTTTACTGAACTGCTGATGAGCTGTTTTGGATTTTAGCTGTCAGATTTTCGTTTCCACACACCCGCTCGTGCGTTTACCTTAGCCTGAACTCAGAGAGGTCTGAAATGTGAATTTGAATACCGAAAAAAAAAAACCTGCAGCACCTCATTTTCAGTCGGGCCATGGCAGCCTCTTCTTCCCTGCAGCCCTCTGGCTCTAACCCCTCATCTCAGCCCATTGAGACACTTCTGCTGGCACCCTCCTCCCATCCCCCTCTCAAGCACTTTGTCTCCATAGCAATGTTTTGAATGAAATTTAGGGCAGGAAAGGTTGAGGTTTTTTTTTTTACCCGGGGAGCTGTAAAATTAGCAGACCTCTATAGAAACTGCTGTGCTTAGTGTATTTAGGCAGACACTAAGTGGTATTGATTAATGTCATTCAAATATGTACAGAAAGGAGGGTCTTTTAAGCATTCAGAATAATAACGGTTTTCAATTTTCAGTCTAAAAATGTCATGCTGTGTTGGAACTGACCAGATTAGCCCCTCTGAAAAGTAATTGAAAAATGTGTCTCTTCTTTTCTCTTTCAGTCAGCGGTTTGAAGACTGTTATCGGCCTGTATGGGGAAACACTCGAGATCCCATGCAACAATGGAGACATAAAAGCAAAGGACGTCCTGATCACTAAATGGAAATATGTAAGTCACAGTGGAGGTCAATGGATTCACAATGGTGACGCCCGTCTGACACCCACTTTTCATGTCTGAACCACGCCCAGTCTGAGTGCATATGCTGTGCATTAGAGCATGCATCTGTCCCTCCATATGACACTGCATGAACAGAGGGGGGTGGAACAAAACACTGTGCTTTTATTTGAACTGGAAGCCAATGCCATATGTGAGAGATATATAAGACATGCACTCTACTCTGCTCTCCAGAACAAAGGAGAGGGACTTCCAGGAGACCTGTTGGTCAAGCAAAAAACCCAGAATGTCTCAATCACTGCCCCTGATGAATACAAAGGCCGCGTGAGCCTGGCTGCAAACTCGAGTCTGCTGCTTTCCGCGGCCAAACTGACCGACCAGCGGACCTTCACCTGTATGGTGGTGGCTGGTGCAGACATCACAGAATACCCAGTTAATGTGCTGATCTACAGTAAGTACACGCTGGAAAAAGTCTAAAATCCCTTTCCTATTTTGGATTGATTTAGTTTAAACACTAAAATGACTGACATGCACAACATGAAGCTCTCAAAACACTTACAATAGCACCCTGTTCATTAACAAATTTTTGTATGTATTGCAGAGGCACCAGCAGGCCTGAAGATTTCTGACAAAGCAGAGAACCTGGAGATTGGCAAACCTACGAAGGTTGGTTTTTAATGATAAACATTGCTTATACCTACATTATTTTAAGCAGTAAACTGTCATGGGAAATCCCTCACTTGAGCCAAGTTATCTTGAGGCATAGCAGAGACCGTGTTACTACAGTAATGAGTTCTTTGAAGTGATTCTCATGAATTAGTAAAGAGCAGAATCCCCCCCCCACTGCAATTAAAACACCCAAAGGATCTGAGGGGCGTTAGAAATGCTTTGGGCATTTCATGGTCTATTGCGCAGAAAACTACTCAGTCCTCAAATACCGGAGAGGGGCTAAAACATTTGCTCGGATGCTGCAGGGTCATTTAAACAGATTTATTCCAAATTCATGACATGGTATATATATTTTTGTCTTCGAGTGCAGGTTTTTGCCATTTTTCTCAAGTTTTAAAATTTTTGTTTCACAGCTTGGCACATGTGTTGCACAAGATGCCAATCCAGCTGCAAATATCACATGGTTAAAGAACAATAATCCTCTGGATGATGGGAAAGGTGTGTATTCTTCTTCATCCTGTTGTATAATTTTAAATGCTAACAAAACAGCTCTTTAAAGTGGTTCTGACATTAATAAATATTACAGATACTATTCTCTCTCTTGACTGGGGCCGTTACTGTAAATTACTCTTCAGTGATGAATTGAGCTTCACTCGCCGACAGTGTGAATGCAGTGTTTTGGTCATTACACCATTTTTTTCCCTCAAGTTTTCAGACAGTGTTGTTTGTTTTCTGTCCAGGGATTTCCATCCACACGGCTGTGCTGGTAGACCCCGTTACTGGCCTTTCGACTACTTCCTCCATACTGGAGTACTCGGCCAAGAAAGAAGACACGGACGCCCAGTTCACATGCAGCACCCAGCACACTGTGGGCTCAAAGCAGGTGTCTCCTCCAGTGACATTCAGCATCACCTGTGAGTCACCAAACCCAGCTAACAACTTACAGTGGATCTACTTTCCACTTTCTAAACTGCACCAACAGCTCTCTGCAGGCGAGCTGTTGTCAAAGTAACATTTGCACAAAATAAAAGACTCAAATGTTGGTTGATGGTTTTTTCAGTATTGTCATCGCCACAAGCTATGAAAAGTTAATGCTCTTCCCATACAATTTTTGTGTCCCACTTGTATCATAATTTTTTTTTCTTCGTCTTTTGAGGATATTTCAAAAACCTGCTCTCAGACTTCTATAATATTTAATATAAAGTTAGTTGGTTCCACACATTTCCCACAGATGGATTTCTAAAGGATTAGCTTGACATTTTAAGAAAGATCGATACCACTGTCATGTCAGTACAGTAAATACAAAGTTACAGCCAGCAGTTGGTTAGCTTAGCAAATAGATGATTATTGTACGGATCAAATGGACAAGATGTAACGTTTTAATTGGTGAGCTTTAGAGGTGCAGATTTCTGTTTTTACCTTTGTGCAGAGAGAGGCTAACTATATCCCCTTGTTCACCGTCTCCTTAAGTAGCTTTATATTTAAGCAAGTAAGTTCTGTCTGCAATATAAAGAATAAAACAAAAAAACAATTGCAGGGTTTCTTAACTTCCAGGAAAATTTACTCTGGCTAAACACTTTTATATACCAGGTGGATTTGTTTAAGAATTTTCTTATTGGTATCTGTGTTTTTTCCCTTTGTGAGTATTCCAATTTTAGTTTGTACTTCTTTAATACATTTTGACAGAAGTGAAACAGTGGTGCTGTCTTAAATTCTGAGCTTCAGTTATTAACGTGGGCATGTTTTTATTGACTGTAATGTGATTTTGATGTATTTGGCGAGTAAACAGCTGACATGAATTTGAAAATCAGTCAAAGGTACCACTAGTCTGACTGTTTCTTTGAAGTCATGTTTTTTCTTCAGCATCACATACAGTGCTGGGCTTTTCAGAACTACATCAGCAGCAGCTCCTGACCCACAAGCTCTCAGCGAAAACCAAGAAAAACCCTTTTAAAAAACCTCAGCAGTAGCCGGTGGAGACAGACTGTTTGTTTATTAATGTTTTTTTTTTCCTTCTGTAATTCATTTGCTTCCAGCCAAGAAAGACAACAGAAAGAGCACCCTTTAATCAGCTGAAAAATGAGATGTAGATTCTGTAACTCTGTTGTGGGATTTATACAGAACGCAGCATTAAATATTGAAGTTACCTGCTCAGTGTGGCCTTTAAAGTAGAACTTATCAGTGCTTGAACACTTTCTTGCAAGAAATGCGAAGAGTTTGTCTCAGATGGAGCAGAAACATTGAGCTTTAAAAGGATTGTTTGGTCGAGTGCCCCAGAATATGACGGCAATTCAGCCATCTCCTCAGCTGCATTTTGCAGCAAACTGTCACTGTCCCTCTCTGCAGTCACCTGTTGGGTGGGTCCGAGGGCACAATCTACACTTGATACACCCTCCGCCCTCACATATGTCTCTCTCTGACTTTGTATCTCTTATTTTGTGCACAGACTTCACAGAGAACATCGCCCTTCAGGTTATTGCTCAGGAACCTCTAGTAGAAGGAGACAATGTGACTCTGAAGTGTGTGGCAGACGGGAACCCAGCCCCTACCAGCTTCAACTTCCACCTCAAGGTACACATATTCATCGATAGCTCATCAAATGCTCACAAATTCCATCCATTCATGCTTATCGCAGCTTGGCATCTAAAAGTGTATTCTGTTGTTTTTCTTCAGCAAGGCATTGTAAACTAATCATCTGCCATTGTTTGATTGTACGTCTTTGAAGGGAGAGTTGATGAAAGTGGAAGACGCAGATACTTTCACCATCACAAATGTCTCGCGTAACACCACCGGTGAATACAAATGCTCTCTCATTGATGACCCCACAATGGAGGCATCCAAGGACATCACAGTCAAATGTAAGAGACCAAAACATGTATTTCTTGAAAAATAGAAATGGCTGCAATGTTCCACGTGCCAGTGTTCCACGTGTAATTTCCTTTTCTACCTATAATTGTATTTCTTACTATGACATTGAAAATTGTTTGCTAGAGAAAAGAAAGTCCTTTTATCTCTCTTTGCCAGCCTACCTGTCTTGCTGTGCTTTGTTGAGAAAAGTGTCAACCACACTGCCTCTAATCAGCTGCTTCAGCAGGGCCGTGAGCCAATTGCAGGGTTGTATGGTTAACAACAGCAATGTTTTGACCCTTGTCAGGTCTCTGAACCATCTTTTCACTATCCTCTCCACCCTTTTTAGACCTAGACATCAATCTAAGCCCCTCTGGAAATATCATCAAGAATGCTGGTGAGGCCTTAGATGTAACTCTCCATATTGATGCCTCAGGAGAATCAAAGGTCTCCTGGACAAAGGTAAAATCCAATCTTTTACACAACGAAGCCAACAAATGAATGACACATTATGTCCTTATTATTGACAGTGCTGATATTCTTTTCATTTAATTTAGGATAATGTTAAACTGGACAAAGTGCCCAGATTTACCAAGGTGACTTACTCGGACTCTGGCCTCTATGAATGTGAGGTGACGGTGGGACTCCTCAGCCGAAAAGCTGCTTTTGACCTGGTTGTTGAAGGTACGGGCTTAAAGGAAAGATTTTGGGAAATGCGCTTATTCGCTTTGCTTTGTTGCTAATTGTTGCTGAAATCTTATACCACTCTCATGTCTCTATGGCAAACACAAAGCTAGAGCTTAGAGTGACTAGCCTGACTCTGTGCCAAAAAAGATCTGCCTAAAAAATACCCCTAAAGCTCATGAAAGAACTTGTTGTATACAAAAACTGTGTAAAACGACTTTTTGTGGTTGCATGGGGGATAGCCAGGCAACCAGCAGAGACTCTAGTAAGTATTAACAACTACAACTTGGCGTTTTTACACTTATGGACCTTTGGACAGAGCCAGGCTAGCTGTTTTCCTAGCTAACCAGCTGCTGGCTGTGGCTCTATATTTACATTCACACAAGAGTGACAGGTGTCCATATTCTCATCTATCTCTCAGAAAGAAAGCAAACTGATGAAATGCAGCCATGACAAAATGATTTTCTCATTCAGATGTATCTGAAGGGTTACGTCCTGTTGCAGGTGCTCCAGTTATCAGACAGCTGTCCAAACAGCTCGGTGACGACGGCCAACACAAAGTCTTGATTTGTGAGGCTGAAGGTTCTCCAAAGCCAGCTTTTTTCTGGAGCATCAATGGCACCTCGGTATGCACACTCACACTCTTGCAGGATTAGCCCTCATCATCATTACATGAAATTCTCCCACCAATAATTGTTACAATTTCTAAAGGTCGTATGTATAAATGTATAAACTGCACATACATTTATTCATCACATTTAATTTTTTCATGTACACCTTCTGTACCTGCACACAGAAAATAGAATGTTCCTTTTGGCTTGAGGAAACACAGTATAATAACAAAAAATACAGTATTAATGTAATTATAAATGTAATTATTCAGCTTATTGCCACATAAGAACTAACTTTGATGATAATGGATGGAAAAAAAGCACAGTCTAAAGTTAAAATCCTCAAGATTTCAGTCCTGGTGGATTTAGCGACACCTGTGATTACCATTAAGTGTGGTTTAAAACTGCAGCTAACACTTCTTGAGCAGCTGCTTTGTCAGGAATACAACAGAGGAGCAACTGGTGTATCTGTTTACAGCACAACCAAGCAAAATCATGGTTTAATAAAGAGGTTAAGAAGTTTTTGAGTAATTTTACTAATAGGAAAGCTGGATTACATGCTGCACCGCTTGCTGGGAATCCTAGGCAGGCAGTTTGAATAGAGCATGAGAATGGCGGACTCTGCCACTAACAATGAAAACTACCATACAGAGAGGTAATTGATGATTATAAATACATTTAATGGATATTGCTGAAAAATGCACATAATACATTGTATTAAAATGGGTTTGTTTTCATCGAAATCTCAAGGATTATAACTTTAAAACTGATATCTGTATCTTTTCACTTATTGACACCCACTACTGCACTCACTAGTTTAGTGTCATCTAGGATAGTTGCAACCCAACAAGCCAATTTCTCAGTCGCAGATTATGGAGAGAGAGTTTCCCCCATGCACTTGTTAACGTTTGTCAACCGACACAGTTGAATTTAATGATGTATTGGTTAAATAAACAAGATGGATATCAGCTTCAACAAGTGACCACACATCCCATAAATTCTTCAGGTCCTCCGACTACCTAGAAACACACTAAAGGCTGAAACCAAGTTTTCAAAAGACACATCCTTTAAAATGATTTTAGTATTTCTGATCTTTTTTTCCCTTTATTCATCATTCTTTTGCTGATAAATCAACAGTGGTTGTCATAGAAATTCCTGTTCTGACAAATTGTCTTCCTGTGTAAGATGGCAGCAGGTTTGTCACAGCATCTTTAGGAAAAAGCATCTAAATGTTGTCAACAAAGTAGCCAAGACATTTTGTAGATAGTTTCTATCTGCAGCAGGTGAATGGAAGACCACTTTTGGCTTAATTTGGCTATACACTTTGATTAACTGTAGAGCTATTTATGTCTGGTTCATCAAACAACTTCTGTAAATACACTTGTTCTTTCACTGAACGCCCAGATGCTATAAATTGTTCTTTAAGCAGTGAAGACAAACCACTGAGATGCGCATGTGGTTGTTTAAATATAATGGCACTGTTCTCCTCAAAACAAACCTATGTGTAAAATCAGCAGAGATGTGAAGATGTGACTAAACAGAAGCATCATCCGCTTGGACTCTGTGAGGAAACAAAACAATCCACTGTTTGCCCGTGTCTTGGTCCTGAGACAGCTCATGCTTTACTTTTTCCATTCACACTTTACTGCAGAGTGAGTGAATACTCCCTGTTATGTGTATAGCAGGTTGCACTGTTAGTATTTTGCCCAGCTGTCACACTTTTTAACTTATCTAGTCCAAACATTTCTAGGCGGTTGAGCAAAAAACACAGTATTTTGCACCAGACTGTGCTGTAGACAATTTTTTAATGGGCCTTTTTTTCCTTTTGTTTCTGTGGTGTACCTGTGTGCACACTGATAGTAGAAACACTCAGTGAAGCAGTTTGAATTACACATCAACCTGAGGGTGTGTGTAGGATGGTTACACATTCTTTTCAGCCCTTTCAGTCAGTGTCTAACTTCAGAAATAACCTGAAAACCTAAACCTGTGTGTAATAATTAATCAACTCCAAAGGTGCACACAACTCTTTCATCAAAGGACAATACATTGCGGAGATAACAAACATTACTACATTTCAGTCAAAGTTTATTTTTTATCTTCTCATTGCATCCTTTTGAGTCTATTCAGAGAGAATAATGTACGGCTTGAATACAGGCTCAGTAATGGGTATTTACAAAATTGCCACATCCTCTTGTATATGTAGAGGATGTGAAAAGGGTGTTGGCAGTTTGTCTTTGTGTCTGAGATTTTCCTCTGAGACTCAAGTGTCTACATCCCACAGGCACACGCTGTGTCTTTGTCATGGAAAGGCTGAGTCATGTATTAATACAATGTTGCCCCCTAGCGGTACAAAATATACACTTCTTACAATCTGGGGCAAATTTCTAGATCCAACAGAGTAAGGTCAGATATGTAAACACTAACATTTGTGTTTTTGTTTTTGTTCAGCTTGATGAGAGTCCCTTCATCAACGGAAAGATAACACACAAGATCACAGTTGTGCCTACTGCAAATCTGACTGTCTCTTGTACGGTGTCTAATGAGTTTGGTGTGGATACCAGAGCTATAAATGTATCATCCTGTAAGTACAACATGGTAGTATAGTCCTCCAGTCTCTCCGTAATCTTCCTTTATGGATGTTTTCCTACTCTGCTCACTAACTCTTTCTGTCTGCATGTTGACTTACATAATGTTTAGATTCTTAACTAAAACTACAGTAAATTAGCAAATATGTTTTTGAGGGTAAATGAACCTAATTTAGGATTTTTTTAATCTGTGAATTTAAAAAATCACAATATTGGGCAGACGTAAACCGTTTTGTTTGGTTGATTATACAAAAGTATACAATCAGTTTACTTTAATACAACATTTTAGAGAAAGACGAGCATTAAAAGAAAAGCATGAAAAGACATTGTCAAAACAAAGCATCAATAAAAGCATTATTTAAAAATTTGAAGCAAAAATAATTTATGCTTTTCAGGTATTGACAGGTTTCTGTTTCGTTATACTGGTGGTTAATGATCACTGAGTGAAGGCCTATCCTTTTTACTGTCACCACATCACTGTCAACATGTAATTGATGCATGTACTTTGTGCACACTGTGCGTGCAGTGCCTTTGCTCTCTTGCTTACTCATTCCTGTGTGTTTGAGACAACATTTCACCTCTCTTTCCCCCCTCACTCAGTGTTTGTATGTTGGGATGCTGGATCTGTTTCCTCTTTGAACTACTTGCATGCATACGTACAATAGAAGTAGATTAGTAGTATTTTTTCTAGACATCATTTTTGTTTTGTTTTTGTTTTTGTTTTGGTTGGACGTTAATTTTATTTTATATCTGATTTCAGTATTTGAGGAGGTGAGAATGGATAAACAAGGTAAGTTGTAGCAGTCTTCTTGCTTGTAGGAAACGGTGGGGGGTGGGGGGGGTGAGTAAAGACTATGGGGGAATCAAATGTTGCTCGCTGAAAGAAGGCTCTTGATGAGATATTTACCTTTATCATCACCTTGGACTCTACAACTGCAAAATCAATCTTTGGACAGTGTGTTTCCATTTATAAAATAAAGATATGAAGGAATAAGAGGAATGGAGCTACCAGCATCCTGACAAAATGTCCACATTGTCCGTAATCCCACTGGCTGATGAAATCATAAACTGAGAATAATATGTCATTAGCATTTAACTCAGTGAGTCATGACCATGTACAGTGCGGATGTGTCCACTCATCAATGCATTTATTGCATAATTTTTTCCTTCCCTATATTCATATGCATTGAGGCCAGAGTTTCATACTGAAATGTGTCTCCCAGGTCTCTGATGCTTCAATTTTCATCTTTGTTACAGACCAATCAGATGATAGCGACCGAACCAAGTTGGTGGTTGGTATTGTAGTCGGTCTCCTCGTCGCCACCGGGGTTATAGGCCTTGCATACTTGGTCTACATGAAGAAATCCAAGTAAGAATTCAACATTAACCTTTCTATAAATCAAGCTGATTGTTGCTCAATGAGCGAATATATTTTTAATTTCAATAGCTTTCTCACTTTTAATTGTACGAACCAATTTTACATTCATCTAAGCCTCCTCTCATTATATACACAACTTCCAGTTGTTTCAAAAAGAACAAATCATGCTTTATTATTTGATACATTTAGACACATGATTAAAATATTATGTTATAAATGTTATTAAGTATATTTTGTGGCCAGCTGAACCAATATGTGTACGTATGAGAAGTCTTATGGCAGAAGAAAACAATTAAGCACAGAACATGAGGCAATTTAGGTCTAGACAGTTTCTAACAACCGGACTAAAAGCTGGGGCCAGCAGATGGTTAGCTTATCTCAGCACAAAGACTGGAAACCGAAGCAGACAACTAGCTAGTGAAAACTAGTTGTAGCTTTAAGGGGTTTAAGTGTCAAGTCAGTTACTTGATTTACTTCCTGGAGTCTGCACTTGCTTGCCAGGAAACCTGGTAGTGATGATAAGACTCCAGGAAGTCTCTGCTCCCAGCCAAGAAAAAGTCCAGCACAACCGTCCCCCTGTAAAACCATAACTTCAGATTTTGCTCAGATTAAACAAGTAAGCTGTAGAGGTGCAGGTAGGCAGATATTTTTTTACCTTTGTACAGAGCCAGGCTAGGTGTTTCTCTGTAGTTTCAGTCTATATGATATGCTAAGTGAACCTACTGCTGGCCTCCGTTTCATATTTGACGGACAGTTATAGAGGTATTGATTTTCTCATCTAACTTTTGGCTACTCTTTTAATTGAATTAACAAAAAAAATAAAACAATTCACCACAGTGGCTAGGCCGTGTAGGGGCACTGGGGCAGTTTCGCCCACCTGGTATCCAACCCTTTCAACACAGCTTCTTACCGTGTACATTTAGTATGTTTTATACAAATGACTTTCGAGGGAAGGATATCAGCATGTTAGGTAACAATGTTTTATTCTAAACAGGCAAGGAAGCTGGAAGACTGGTGAAAAGGAGAACGGGTCTTCTGAGGAGGAGAAAAAACTGGAGGAGAAAGTGGAGGAGAACAGTCAAAAAGCTGAGGTGTAAAGAAACGGCAGCCACCCTTCAGGAGTGTGAAAGGTAGAAAAAAACAAAACATTTCCATCATATGTCTAAATAAAGAATAACAAAGTCATTCTCCTTTGAATAACATTGTTTTCATTCAATTTTTTCTTTCCAGTGAGAACATGGAACTTTTGCACATTTCTCTTCACCTCTGTCTTTGGGGGGGAGGGGGGGGGGGCAAGTGTATATTGGGATGAAGATGGTTTGGATTTGGTTTCAGGGAGAATTTTACTAAAAAGCATATCTAAACCCCCCAACTCCTCATCCATTCAAAAAAAAAAAAAAAAAGAAAAAAAGAATGGATACTGTATGTGATATACATAACTTGTCTGCACTACTGATAACGTGTAAATTTGTCTACTATTAGGATACATGTTTGTTAGAATGGAATTTGGGAAACTGAGAAAATGCAGATCTTTTTGGTTTTGTCAGTTAATGCGAGTAAAATTACTACTAGACCAGTTGCCTTTGCTGTAAGGATGTGTAGGCCTCCATTAGTTTGTGTTTGACTCTTTGGCCCTCTGAGATAAATAGCAGGAACCGAGGGACATCACCGCCATCCCTTCTTAGTTTCATGTCATCACAGTCCAGACAACCTTTGCCTTCAACATCATTGTACTAAATGTGTTTATTTCTTCATTCAGGCGTAAAAACATGTTGAAATTGAGATGAACGTCCTGAAAGGGCTAAGGGTATATTGTCATACCCTGCATTAGTTATAGATGGTAATATGATTTACATGTTGCATTGCAGGAAGTAGGAGATGTACCACAGAGTTCTTTGGTTGTTACATGTTATGTTTTTTTTGTTCTTTAATTGTGTGTACCTCTTTACAAAGTAACCAGGAGATGAAAATGAATCATTTTGCCTGTTTCTTTTTTAAATGTACTGTACATTCAACATAACCACTGTAAAACACAAGCAGGTAGATTGTTGAGGGAATGTATAGCATAACTCATTTTACTGGCTTTAGTTTGGCTGCACAGATTGTTTTACACAAAGTCATTGTTTGTTTTCCCAAGAAAAAATCCTTGTGCCTGTAGACGTTAAAGGATTTTTTTTTTTTAGCTTACCTGTCAAGGCTGTAAGTGAATACTCAATGTGTGCTCCATCTATGGTATGATTGTTTATTCTGTAGCTATGGCATCATTTTAGTAATGGAGCACCCAGAGAGGACACAATGTTTGTGTCAAAGTAGCCGTTGTATGTTTGGCTTCTTTTGAAAATCTACCTGTAATTGCTTCAGTTTGTGATGTGCACTAGGGTTCATGTTTTCATGTCAGATTTGTGTAGAATACGGTGGAATATGCGCAGCTGTACATGTCACAATTTTGGTCCGTCAAGAGCATTTACTAAATTGGAAAATGTATCAAGACCGGGATGTAATTGTGAAGTGTGTAGTTTTAATTTTCTTTTTGCTATTTATATTGTACAAGATAAAATGTCCTGGTAGACTAATTCAATAATTGTCACATAATTCATGACTTGGATTCAAATCGTTGATAAATAAATTGCTTGCAGACTTTACAAAATATTTAATGAAATTTGAGTCATCAGTAGGTTGCTCAGCGTCTGGTTGAATATAGATTCAGCATGTAATCATTGCAGACCTTCTAGCTGCTATTTGTTGCCTACCTTGTTTAAAATCATCAAATTGGAAGAATGACCAAAGAAAGTAAACATTGCCATGCAAGTATTGTAAATACCTGATGTTTGTTTTTTGTACTTTTGTTTAAAATAAAGTGTACATTTGGAAAAGTTATGCCCACTGAATATTATGTTGTTAAAGTCTTCGTGTTTTTCATTTGGTCATCTTTTGAAATAAAAAGCAACACAGTTCAGACATGTTTTTCACTTGCACACATCCAGAGAACTTCTGGGATGATAAGGTATATGATTGAAATGAATATTGTAGAAAATAGAGCAAAAATATAAAATAAAAATCAAGTATTTTAGAATTTGATTTCCTATATTTTGGTTCATCAACTATTTTAATAGATGCCTTTTTTCTGCTATATGTGTTATGTCAAATATCTCTGCACAAAACTGATCAGGATTTTGGATTTGACTAATATGTTTTTTAATCTACAACATCAGGATGCCACCTTCTAACAGAAATCGGTTCCTTAACAAGAACCTGCAAGCCTGACAGTTTTAGAAACTAGACGTCAGATTTCAAGGCAGGTGTTGTGTCAGGAAACAGTAACCTAATCTTCTCATCCTGTTGCCAGTGTGATCGCAGACACCTAGGAAACAAATAGATGGATGGATAGGTATGAGATGTGCATAAGCCACTTGTGATCATATCAGATTAAAACCCATGTCTTTACCATGAACCAGTAACTACATTTACTACAAGTACTATATTAAACAGCTTGTATAACAGTGTACATTTGCTGTCCCCACAAAATAATACATCACACAGCCATTAATGTCTAAACAAAAAACAAAAGGGAGTAAACCCCTAAGTGGGCCCAAAGTGTCAATATTTTGTGTGGCCACCATTATTTTCCAGCGCTGCCTTAACCCTCTTGGGCATGGAGTTCACCAGAGCTTCACAGGTTGCCACTGGAGACCTCTTCCACTCCCCCATGACTACATCATGGAGCTGGTGGATGTTAGAGACATAGGGTGGTGATGGTGTAATGGATAAGACACATGCCTTTGGTGTGAGAGACCCAGGTTCAATTCCCCACAGTGACCCATCTACCATTGTGTCCCTGAGCAAGACACTTAACCCCTAGTTGCTCCAGAGGCGTGTGACCTCTGACATGTATACCTTTGGATAAAAGCATCAGCTAAATGTAGAGACCTTGTGCTCCTCCACCTCTGTTTTAGGATGCCCCACAGATGGTCTATAGGGTTTTAGGTCTGTAGACATGCTTGGCCAGTCCAGCACCTTTAGCCTCAGCTTCTTTAGCAAGGCAGTGGTTGTCTTGGAGGTGTGTTTGGGGTCGTTATCAGTACATGTTGGCATTCATGGTTCCCTCAATGAACTGTAGCTCCCCAGTGCCGGCAGCACTTATGCTGCACCAGACCAGACCAATTTGATGCCTTGACACCTTCACCCACTGCACTTATACGTCTGTTTCCCAAAGACAACCTCTGGATAAGCACGTGCACTGAACTTCTATGGTCGACCATGGCGAGGCCTGTTCTGAGTGGAACCTGTCCTGTTGAACCGCTGTATAGTCTTGGCCACCATGCTGAGGCTCAGTTTCAGGGTCTTGGCAATCTTCTCTTAGCCTTGGCCATCTTTATGTAGAGCTTGGGCCCAGTTTGGACATTTTCGCTAAGGGGTGTTCCCACTTTTGTTGCCAGCGGTTTAGACATTAATGGATGTGTGATGTGATATTTTGAGGGGACAGCAAATTTGCACTGTTTTACAAGCTGTAAATTCACTACTTTACATTGTAGCAAAGTGTCATTTTTTCAGTGTTTTTTCAGTGTAAAAGATATAATCAAATATTCACAAATATTTGAGGGGTGTACTCACATTTGTGAGATACTGTAGAAAAATATAACATTCAACATGGTGGATTCTGTAAAAATTAATGATTTTACTTTTGATACTTAAAATGTACTTTGCTTCTGTACTTTTACTCAAGAAAAATTTTGAATGCAGTATTTCCACACTGTGTTTTTACACTGTGCGAAACAATATCAATATCAGTGCTGGTGTTTCTGCAGCAGCTTTAGCATTGTCACAATAGACACCATCATGGAAACACAATTAAATTCACTGAAAAGCCCACAGCCCAATGTGGAAAAGGCCTGTGAGCACATTCATGAACAGAAAAGGCAGGAATGTTTGATCAGATTGGTTCTGCATTGTTTTTACTTCAACTGGAAATATAAATTAACTTCTTTCACACAATCTAAAAACACATTTACATGTACATTTACTTGATAATCACATGATGCATGGTCATTTACACAGGTTGAGTCCAGTCTTAGCTACTGCTTATGATTAGTCAATACCTTCAACCAGCCTCTACTCAGTCAGTAGCTGCTCACTGTACCCAATCTCCCAAAAAAAAAAAGGCATCATCATCATAGGCATAGACATTATTACCAAATGGGCTGCTGAATACCAACCAATATGAGCTTCTGCTGCCATCCTGTGGTCAAATAATATACTACAGAAGAATCTGTTACAGTAGATTTTTTTTTCCTGGGAACAGACACTGTACTCACATCTCAGCATATAGGATACACAGTGGACTTTTATATTAACTGGAATGTGACGGTATATCTGATTAAAGATCGGCGCTTCTGACCGCTGATGAGCGTTGCAGACATAGGGCTGTTATTTTGAACACACTGAGGTTCAGGGAGGCAACACCACTATTGGAACTCCTCAAAACCAACGTGGTACCATTATATTGTTAACAGGCTTATTTTAAAAGTGTGATCACTTATTTTAAACATGTGGCTGACATGTAAAGTCACTGGTGTAGAAACAACTGGAACATTTACAAACACTTACACAGTCGATTTGTCCATTATTGAAGATTACCACACAAGAATCTCGCTGGTTTGTGTTCAAATGGTCATCATTTCTTTCCTCTATGTTTTGAGATACATCCGTCACAATTATAACCGTAGGCTATATCATGTTCTTCAAACACAATAGTCTCTAAATAATTATTTTGTGATCATAACAAAACATAATTACATCCAATACCTCTGTGGCCTTCAATAAGTACTGTATGTCCTCTGACAGCCAAAGAAAAGATGAAAAGAATATGTGCGCCAAAGGCTTCAGGTGGATTTAGAGGACCTTGCAATGCACTACACTGAAACTATTTATTCTATATATGGTCAGCTGTTTTCTTTTCCATGGCTGTGACAATAATGATGTCATGATTTGGTGTAACTTTATTTTTAGGAAATATTTTGGTAGGGATTAAATCTAGGTCCTAGTCTAAATTGTCCTTTTAAACCCAAATGAATAAAAACCTTTCCCAGACAAGTGTAAGATTAATCTTAGATTTAACACTAAACCAATTTCTTTTAATTAAACCTCTAATGTGACCAAGCTGGTTTAACTTCAGAGTAAAGTTGTGTTGCAGATTAAACACAATTTAGACTAACTCAGTGAAGCCCAACAAACTCAAGTACAGCACTTGTTGACATCAGCAACTGACTAACTTATTTTAGTGAAATCAGTTTCCGAAACTTTTTTCACATGGTGGAGGAAACTGCAGTGGTGATAATTTCACTGAGCCCACATATGCAGTGTTGTTACACAGAAGAAAGTGTATACCCCCTTCTTTCTATGTACAAATCACTTTTGGGGGGTTTAGTATTGTTTTCTTTGATTGTGATCTTCTATGTGCTATCATTATTTTTCTTTGTTGAGGTGGAAGAAGTATTCAGAACCTTTCAAAAAAAAGTAGAAAAAATTCAAATTCAAAATCAAATTTGGACATAGGTGAATTTCACTGGATAGGAGAAATGCAGTAAAAAGTACAATTTCTGACTCTGAGATGTAGTGGAATAGAAGTATAAGGTTGCATAAAATGGCATTAGTTATTTTATGGCATCTGACATCCTAATCACCCTGTTTTGCACTGATGTACTGTAGAAAAATAGCATAGCTCACTGTCACTTATAGGGCCTCTGTGTTTCTCAGGATAGCAGGTAGGATGGGAAAACATGGGTAAACTGCATGTGCTTGGTATTTTATTTCTGTGGGCTTTAACTGTTATCATATATTCATCTAGCCAAACATTGTTTTCTGGTGCTTTGTGTGCATTAGGGTCTCCCTGGTGACTGCTGGGGTTTGGGTGTTGTGGTTGCATGAGTTGCAGACTGCCTTTGCGGGCTACAAGTAACAATGTGTGGTGAATCACTTACTGACAGTGCTCAAAGACACTCTGCTCTGGATACCCTTAGACTATAGTGGTGGGTTAGAAAGTGAAAGCTAGTCGGCCAAACAGTAATGCATGCATTTTAAATGCACAAACCGAAGATGATCTTACAACGTTTGTGCTTCACTTGAAATTTGATATGCTTTTTTTAAAGAATCAGAGTAGAAACTTTTATGTTAAAAAATCCTGGCTAAATCATTTATAGAGAAATCATCATTTTGGGGTGAAGTCTTGGCTCAGAAGAAGATGATTACCTTAATGACTGCTATGGACTAACCATGGAAAGAAGGCAAAAGTAAACGGCATTACTGTAGTGAAGGATTTTGAACTTTTTAGAAAAACTTGCGTGCTACTATAGCTAACATCAAAACAGCAGCATGTCTTGGCGAAATAGAAAGTAAGCTGAAAGTCGGCATGTCATTTACCGTTACCAGACAAATGACAAATCATGGCTGGAATGGTTGAAATAGTGTGGCTTGGCCCGAGCCACTTTGTTTGTTTCCTAAGGCTCTGTACAAAAACCGGATTTTCTTTTAAGCGCACACAGAGTGGACAGCTAGCAGATTGTGAGGAGATATTCACTGAATTTGACAAAAAAAAGAAATATATCGGGATTAGAATTGCATTCCACACCTTTAAGTAAAATTGTGAATGCAGGACGTTTACTTGTAGCATAGTATTTCTACACCCTGGTATTGCTACTTTTACTTAAGTAAAAGATATGATTAAAACCTTTTATTTTTCTGGCAGGAGAAGAAATTGTGAAGCATTGTGGTGAATGCAAATTCAACCTGACAGTCAAGAAAACTTGATGTCGTCTTTAAATGAGAACTAAACTTTAGAGCTCATGGGGGCTATGTCATCAAATCTGCTTTTTAACATCTGAGAAATATTTATCTCTCTGAGCTACAGAGAAACTGATGCTCATGTTTATATCCAGCAGACCACACTATTACAATGCTCTATCAAGTTTACCCAATTGATTCATTACAATTGATTCAGAATTTTGCTGCCAGAAGGAGCAGAAGGAGAGAACACATTACACCTATTTTTATAATCCTTACATTTGTTGCTTGTCAGTTTAAATTTTTATTTTAGTTGTCTTTAAAGCACTTTGTTGTCTTGTACCAGCCTACTTCTGTCTGACATGCTTGCAATGTATAAACAAGGACTCTGGCACAAGCCTTTTAGGTGTTCTAAAGTTCACAATAAAAACTTCTGGTGAGGCAGCTTTAAGTGTAGCTCTCAGCCCTTTTACAAGTCTGCCTGAGGATGTGAGAGCAGCTGAAAGTGTTGATATCTTTCAAAGTAACCTTAAAACCCATCTCTTTATTAGAATGTTTTATGGCTATTATTTATTTTATTTAATCATGTATTTTATTAGTTTGATTATTACAATTTCATTATTTTATTTTATTTCTTGTGTGCATTAGTCTCAAATTCTTTTACTGTTTACATTTGTACTCTTGACTTGTCAGTCATCTGTATAACACTTTGAATTGCACTTACCTGTACAAAAGGAGCTATACAAATAAAATTTGAGCGATATAATCATTTTAAATGAAGTGAAGCCAAGTGACTTGTTAACACAAAGGAAATGGGAATATTTAACATCTACCCTTATTATGAAAAGAGAGAGAGGGGAAAAAAAGTTCTGAGGCACGAGAATGACTGGAAGAGCCATAGCAACACATTTATGTGTTTTTTGTGAGCTCATTTGAGGATGCTAGAATCCAAATGTGTGAAATGTTTGGTTGATTTGGTTTCCCTGAACAACTTGTGAGCTACAATGGCCTTCAGTTTACTACCCATGAATTTGGGAGGACCCTTAAAGTGGGTTGAGTGAAATATATTCATTCTGCTCCACTAATGGATTAATAGACATATGTGCAGAGCATGAAACTGCCCCAGAACACTTCACAAGAACAAGATGCTCTTCATCTTTCCCATGTCTAGAAATGTTTTACATGCAGCTATGTATATAAAAATATATTAAAGTTGCTGCAATTGGCCCACACAAACAATGACACTGATCCAGTACTATCAGTATTTGTTTGTGCATCACTATCAAACAGGCAGCCATACACCACCTTAAAGATGGGCCACAATAGTTTATTCTACATAAATACAATCGGAGCATTTTATTAAAGCGTGTACAGCCGCTACGTCCATTCATTTCTCTGTCTATTAGTGTCCCAATTCAACAGGCAGTACCTGCTGACCAGGAGTCAAAGTTATGAAAGAAGCCATCATTTTGACCCCTGGCTAAGGCTGGGCGATATAGCCAAAAATGTTGTCACCCTAAAAAAATTTCATATATTGATAATTATGGAGATAAATGTCAAAGCATTATGTCTTTCAAGTTTAAAGTGAAAATTGAAGAAACCAGATGGTTAATTGCTCACTTAACAAATCTGAGGTAGAACATTCAAAATTATTATGATGAAATCTTACAAATATGCGTGAGAAAATTAAGTAAAATCTTTTTCTCAACAAAATAAATATCTTAATAGAAAAAAATAATTTGTTGGTGATTCAAATGAATTACATCAAACATTCATTGAACATTTGTTGAACATTTGTTATATTGTTATTGAGAAAAATTCCATTGCGATAATTAATCCTATCATAAATGTTTTATTGCCCAGCCCTATCCCAAAATGTAGTAGGCCTAAATGTTTTGCAACTGACTGAGGTAGTATTTAAGTGCAATAAGGAAATACATTTTTATTGATTTTCCAAAATGCAATCCAGACCTTTTGCAGTGATAAGTGTTATAAACTGCTCAAATATTTTAATCAAAGCTGTAGATGTAACTTTTTTTGTTGCTGTGGTAAATAATCAGCCCCTAAATAGTTTGAATGGTTGAACACTTTTTTGATGATTTAAAATTGGGCTAGTAAGCTTGTATGTTCCTTGAACCTCTCGTGACTGGAGGATTCAGAGAAATAAAATCTATTGCTGTGTGTGGTGGTAAACTGCCATAACAGATGGAATAAAGAGTGTTTTGGGAAAGCAACAAAGTTTATGTTAAGAATGCTTGTGTTAAATTCCAATACATTTGAGTTAGAGTTGTAAAGCAGAAAAGCTGCCCTAATCTTTTCTCACTAAAATTAAAGTGTACTTATTTCTTATATTGCACTGACATGTTGTTTTTGATTTGCTTTTGAATTGTAAGTATGGCCAACAAATTTTAACCTTTTGGCCTAAGTTTCCTTCTTTCAATAACTGTGGCAATAGGTAGGCTATTTTTGTTTTTAGCCTTGATCGAACTCTAAACCTAAAGCTTGAAGCCTGTAAGGTTTACAAATTTGTACAGTCAGGTGCCCATATGTAGGCCTACACTGAAACAGGTTTGTCTTGCTATAAGCTACTCATTCCTCTTGTTCATACTGGCCATTAAGACATGCATTACTAAAGTGATTTCAACATAAGGTGTGGGGTACAAAATCCACAGTCCTCTCTGCAACAATATAGTTTATATTTATTACAAATTTCCCTGTGTTTGTTACTATTCTTCCACTGCAACTCAACAGTGAAACATAAAGAGGGGATTTTATACTACAAATACTGAAAAGTAGCCTAGACTATAAGAGGAAATAGGCTACAGGTGTTTTACATAAAAAGTATATTTAGTATATTGAACTTAATCTGAATAGATAAAACATTATAATTATAAATAGAAACCTTATTTTTGCTTTCTGGCCAAATGATTTGGGTGGGGGCTTCTGACCTGGTGCAGTAGACCTAGGCCTATTTCTAAAACCCTTATAATCATGGCAATGGCTCTATCAGTAAATTAGTTTTGGCTAAGTCATTCTTCCAATCACCAAACCTAAAAAAATAAATAAGAAAAGTGAGTGAATGAGAGGTGAAAACTTATCAAGTAGGCTACCTTCAACAAAGTCCAGCTGCCCTTGATTTAACCCTCCTTGGAGACCTGGATGACTGCAAATCTTAACAGACAAAATAGGAAAACAAACAGAGAGAAGTAAGGTATCACAGAGTAACAATCACAAAAGGCTTTAAATTGTAGTATTAAATTGTAAATATAAACATAGCATTCATTTCTGCCGCATTATAGTAACAGGCCAAACACGGTTAAAAAGACAGACAGGGACACCACAGATTTATATGTGTCCTGTAAGTCTGGCCAGTTAGATTTTATTCGTCATTGGTCCATCCGGGTACTTTATTTTTTGATTGACAGTTGCCATGGCAACAAGCAAGAGCATCGCCATTTTGTCAGGAGGGTTTTTTTCCCAGCTCAGTCTTTTCAAATGTTCTCCCTTCCCGCCGGAATAATGCTGTCAGTGGATATATATTTGACGTTTTTGGATATCGAAATGCGTCTAGTGGATCGGATTAAGAAGATCAAGAGACCAACGTTTTAACATAATTGAAATAATTAGGCGGCGCCGCACTAACTCAGTTGTCCGTGTCTCTGGTCCACCGGGCCGGTTCACTGCGCAGGTTTGGACCGCGCGCCATTTTGTGAAAATTGACACAAAATTCCTAACCAAAATTACCAGAGGACACGGTTTCTGTTTCATGTTTAAAAACCTCTGGATTTAACTATATTGTTGTATTTATCGACGTGACCGACGCTGAATTTGCAAAGACAACGTAAAATCTGAATTTGGCATAACGTTTATTTAGCGGTAGCTAGAATTGTTAGCTTGAGGCTAGCCAGAGAAGCTACAGCTAGCTAGGGCAGGTAGCTAATGTTAGCTGCGTTCATTTTGTGAACTAGCTAGCCAGTTCGCTAAGGTTAGCTAGTAAGTTATGCGTGCTAGTTAACGTTAGCATGTTGCTAGTCATCAGCTGATAGTAACGTTAGTCAAAGTTGCTTCGTTCGCCGATGTTCGTCAAAGCGTGGGATATGAAGAGCGTATTAAATCTGGCTGGCGAATAATATTAGAGTTTGCCGATCAGTGGACGGGGATTGAATTCAACGTTAACATTACTCGCTAACCGTGCAGGGAGGGGAGAATCTCAAGCTGGATAAGTTTCCTCATCATACAGGTTATTGGACTTTAAATGAAGATCGTGCCATCAGAGGTGAGCAATTATAAAATGTTATCTTTGACATTAGCCTTCGCTTAACGCTTTCGCAGATGTCTATTATTACGTGAATGGTTAACGTTAACAGTGATGGACGCGACAGTGAAGTTAAGAATGGTAGCTTATGGTATGGCGGCTAGCTAACATTCTGTGGCGGTGCAGAGTCCGCTGAAGCCAGCGCTAACATTTTCTTTCAGTCAGTAGGTCAACGGACTCATTTTAACGTCAGACGAGAACAGTTTTTCAACTTGTTGTGAGCTAGCGGGTGCAACGGATTGTGTGGGCTTAGAAGGGGAGTCATGCTGGCACGGTGTTAACGTTACAGCTAACGTTAAACCTGCGATATTAGACAGTGTCATTGTACGATTTAAGCAAATGTTGCCGTGTTAGCTAACAGTCTCGTTTGATTTACTGTCAATGCAATGTCTAACTGTATTCATATTTAAAGGTGTAGTTTGAGTTATACAGTTCTAACTACATAACGGAAGCTCACCTAGCTAAACTGGCTAACGCCTGGTAGCTAATTCAGCTAACCTGGCTAATGGTTAACGTTGACTTGTTGACCAACCAGCTGAATGGGCCCCACAACCCGCTGGCTGAACACAGCGTCACTAGCTAACGTTAACGTCGGATTGGTGAGATATATGCTTGCTTGTCCCGCAGTTTTCAGGGTAACGTTAACGACAACGTTAGCTAGTTAGACTGCTAACGGTAACGTGAGCCTGAATGCGTTTGCCATTTATACGATGAATTGGAGACATACACGGACGATATGTAGCAAGAAAGGACGCATTATAACACTGAATATGCTTTCTAAATTCCAACCATGACGAGATCTACCCCATCATCTGTAAGTACAGAGATACTTGGGCACCGTCTTTATACACGGGCATTAGGTTTTTAATTGTTTTGGATGGGTTACATTTGATTCAGCTTCGGCATGGATCTAATCAGTTGGGCGTAAGAAGATGACACACAGGCTTGTTACAGAGGTCTTTTGCTATCACTTAAGAGATGATATGGCTACTAATAGCAAGCTAGCTGTCGTTATATTTACACCTAAATAGGCCCGTTGATGCCGTGATGAGTTCAGCCAGGAAAGGAACTGTTCATATGTCGGTACTGAAAATGAAGATTAATCAAACGTTTAGGTAAGAGTAAAGAGCTACAAGTGCGCTTGCAAAATAGCTTTATGGTCAAATACAGCTTGAATTTTCCTAGTGGTGTTAGTGGTTTTTCAAATGTCAAATTCACCCTATAGTTATGTTAGTCTCATGCCAGTTATTGTGTTTGTAATATGGGCTCAAACCAAACTTTTTCAGCTCTTTGTCAATTTGCATAATCTTGTACAGTAATTTCAGTTGGGCTACCTATTTTAAAAAGTATATATCTTTAAATCCACTATAATTTAAAGGATATATTGATCATGGAATGTTGAGAGGAGATTGAATGCTTTTAAGTCCACAGCAATATTAATCCTGATTTGTTTAGTTAGTTTTAAGTAGTCTGTGCCTCTGAGTGAACTATTTATCTTTTAACAGTTTCAGAAGAGCTTCAGATCTTTTTATATTTTTAAAATGTCATTGCCTGGGCATTAATTGCTCTTGACTGTTGATTCACAAGTAGTTTACCTTTTTTGAATATCTTATTTACAAATTCTACCAAAGTTCATACATTTACCCCAAGCACTTTTTTTTATTAAGTTTTGGGGTGTCCTCTGTTCTTCAGGGGCCCTCTGTCCTTCCTTCTAAACAAAAGTTAAACCACTGTGAAGTTAAATCCCTACCAAAGATGCACAATGATAATGATCTGTTTTTATTCTTTGTAGTGGGTTGTGGTTTGCTGCTGGACTCTCCTCCCAGGATGATATGAAATTTTACAGGAGATGATGCATCCAGGTTAGCTGCTATATATTAAGCCTTTACCCTTTGGTGTAAAGTGGCACACCTAAGACCTTCTTCTCTTTCTTAAGTGGGGAAAAGTCATGTAATGTTAAACCATTATTAAGATCTGTCAATACAGTTTTTAAATTTCTAGTTTAACCTTTTGTTTGACAGAGCTCAAAGTGGTTAAAAGTTGTTGGATATAATTGTTTCATGTCTGTGCTGAACAAGCAGGAAAATAGACAGTAGTTGTCATGACAAATCAGTCTTATCATCTTTTAATATGTGTATTAAAAGACTCAAACACAAATTCTGGGATGTAGGCCTTATTTAGCAATATTTTAGCATAGGTCCATCCTTGCAACATAATTTAAAAAAAATTAAAAATAGATTTATTATATTTAGATATATTATGTTATATTATATTACATAATTTAAAATATCTGCGTTTCTTAAAATACAGCCCTTGTCTGTTATCTTACAGTTCCTCTTATTTCTGTCAGTGGATGTGTATTTTTTCCTTTTCCAAAGCTGGGTCAGCTTTCTAATGCTCTCAGATGGAGTGCAGGTTTTGGGCTGTGCAGCTATTTTGCTGTCAGGCTCTTGTGTTGAAAGCAGCGTCTAAGTGTGCCAAAGTTCAATTTTATTTCTTGTTTATTTCTTGTTTTCTCATTGGAAAATGGGAGCAGCTCTGCCCTGGCAACAAAAGTAGGCTATTTGCATACTGCGTTGTGATTGGTCTGTGCATTGATGGGCTTGCCAAATCACGCTGTATCTCTGTGGTGATAGGCTATGCTAATTAGGTGCTGTTGCTGGGATTCTGAATAGTGGTTACTGTGTAGCACTGGTGAATTGTGTTGTCTGGTGAGAGATGCTGATAGCTGAACATGCTATTTGATAATTTTTTGATTCCTTCTGGCTTAAAATGAAGGATGATGCACTGTACAGTGTGGAGATGCTTTATTTTCACCCCTTTTCACTGTTAAACCTGCTGTTTTGCTCCTTTTTCTTCACAAAGGTTGATATGTTATTGCTATAATGTATTTTGTGGTTATCCTTTGATGTATTTTTTGGACTTTACATGTTTTAACAAAAGACACTGTATTAATCTGACATTTATCTTAACAATGAATTAATCCTTTTTAATGTTCTCAACATTTTATGATAATTTTTGTTTATGTTAAAGTGTGAGCTTGATCATTTCAACATACATGTTAATATTACAAATGCATAACTTGCATTTTGCATATATTTTTCTTTCCTAAAAGGTAAATTTAGACATTTTTGTGTTAAGGAAATTCTTGCTTGTAAGATTAAGCAGCAGAAAATGCCTATTTAAATTAAATCTGTACAATAAGCAGCAAATATCTTTTATCTGCTTTATTTTTGGGCCACAAATTTCTTTTATGAAAAGGAATTGCAGCTGTACATCAAGATTAGTACCCTTCCCCTCCTTTTGTTTTTTGTGTTGTTGAATTAAGGTGATAGGCAACTCATAGCAGTGTTAATTTCTTCCAGGAGGAGAGACTTCAGCATGCAAACCTTCGTCCGTCCGGCTTGCGCCCTCTTTTTCTTTACACACTGCTGGTCTTCAGATGGCTGCTCCAATGCCCCATACGCACCAGCAGTACAGTGACCGCCACCAGCCAAGCACTGACCAATCTGTTACGGTCTTACCGTACAGCGACCAGACACCACAGCTCACTGCCAATCAGGTACACCTAACCCCCTACCCAACCCCATCTCTTGGATTTCTTTTGGTTTTAATGTCTAGTGTTGCAGAATTGAAATGTTTAATATGATATGAAAGACTACTTCCCTTTTTGCTGCTGTCACCAGGCAGAGTAGCTGCTTGTCAGATGTTCTTTCAGGCTAGCCATTTAATATTGTGCCAAGTTCATTGTACTCAATTTAATGAATGGCCTCTAAGGTTTAGCATTAGTAATTTTAGATCTGCTGTGTCACTTGTTACAAAAGTACTGCGCATATTGTTTGTTCATGAAATGTTCCCTTTGATACTTTAGAGGCACATGCCCCAGTGCTTTCGCGACCCAACTTCAGCTCCCCTGAGGAAGCTCTCCATTGACCTTATCAAAACATACAAACACATCAATGAGGTTAGTTTTGTTTTTCATTAAATGCATCCATATAATTGGTTTGTTACACTATAAATATTAGTAAAACATTTAAAAGAGCATCTAAAATGTCTTCAGGTATGATTATGTGAATTGTTTAACTGTTAATTTGTAGGTGTATTATGCAAAAAAGAAGCGACGGCACCAACAGGGTCAGGGTGAAGACTCCAGTCACAAAAAAGAGAGGAAAGTCTTTAATGATGGCTATGACGATGATAACTATGACTACATCGTCAAGAATGGAGAGAAGTGGATGGACCGCTATGAGATTGATTCCTTGATAGGAAAAGGATCATTTGGACAGGTGCTTAATTAAAAATCACACACACTCACTTGATTTGTGACAGAGAAAATTGTCTTGAATTTAACAAACAAATGATGGTTTAATTTTGCTCTGTATAAAATAAAAATATTTGATACCACTCAGTGATGATGGATCATATGCAGTTAACCTTTTGAAGTGTTTATTATCAAACAAATGGCTCTGATTTAATTTTGGGGAACATTAATTTTTGCTGTTGTTGCCATCTTTTAGGTTGTGAAGGCATATGACCGTGCTGAGCAGGAATGGGTTGCCATTAAGATCATCAAGAACAAGAAAGCTTTCCTCAATCAAGCCCAGATTGAAGTGCGCCTCCTAGAGCTCATGAACAAACATGATACCGAGATGAAATACTACATTGGTAATTCATTCTTGAAATTTCCTTCTGACTTGGCAAGACACATAAAACAAATGAAAAGGATTTTCCTTGTATTTGACTAACATGGGTACAATTTGGTTTTCTGCAGTTCACTTAAAGCGTCACTTCATGTTCCGGAACCACCTCTGCCTCGTGTTTGAGATGCTTTCATATAACCTGTATGACCTACTCCGAAACACCAACTTCCGTGGCGTCTCACTCAACCTCACCCGGAAGTTTGCCCAGCAGCTATGCACGGCGCTGCTCTTCCTGGCCACCCCTGAGCTCAGCATCATCCACTGTGACCTGAAGCCTGAGAACATCCTCCTCTGTAACCCCAAGAGGAGTGCCATCAAAATAGTGGACTTTGGCAGCTCATGCCAACTGGGACAAAGGGTATCTAGCGGCAGTTTTCCTTATCAGCAATAAAAAGAATGTTTGTGATACGTGTTGCTTCTAAACATTAGGTGTAATGAATTCAGAGTTTACAGGCAAAAAGGCAAGTCTGATTGTCTGTGCTTTCTTTTTGTAGATATACCAATACATCCAGAGTCGTTTCTACCGTTCCCCAGAGGTGCTGCTGGGAATGCCCTATGACCTGGCCATTGACATGTGGTCCTTGGGTTGCATCTTGGTAGAGATGCACACTGGAGAACCTCTCTTCAGCGGAGCCAATGAGGTATAATGAACTGAAGTACTACTGATTTGTTCTGTGTCGTGTTTAGTAATATAACTGAGAATAGCAATGGTTTCGTTAACATCAATAGTTTACAACTTTTCACCTGACGTCTAGCTTTCCAATAATGTCATGCAGCCCTGAAAGATTAAGAAGTGGGGTTCACAAACCTAAAATATATTACCATTATCAACAATTACTTGTCAAGCCTTGAAATGGTTGTTTCCAGTAATTGTGGCCACTTGCCTGAGCCTACATGTTTTTACAGTTAAGTCATCTTAGGTTGAGTAAGTTGCAGATATACAATGTAAATGTTACAGTAACTTGATTAATAACTTTCCCCCAGGTGGACCAGATGAACAAAATAGTCGAGGTTCTTGGTATCCCGCCTAATCACATAATGGACCTAGCACCAAAAGCCAGGAAGTTCTTTGAGAAGCTTTCGGATGGTACATGGAGTGTTAAGAAGACCAAAGATGGCAAAAGGGTGAGCTCAGTTTTTTGCAGTTGCAGTTAAACTCTAACAAAAAAATTTGTTTTGTGATTATTGGTAAAAGGTAGATTGCAGGAGGTTGCACAGAAGTCACAGCTGAGTAAATCTCTTAATCTTTGTGTACTTCGCCTTAAACAGTATAAGCCTCCAGCCTCGCGGAAGCTCCACTCCATCCTGGGTGTGGAGACAGGGGGTCCAGGTGGCCGCCGTGCGGGGGAGTCTGGCCATGCTGTTGCTGACTACTTGAAGTTCAAGGACCTGATCCTCCGGATGTTGGACTATGACCCTAAGAGCCGCATCCAGCCCTACTATGCCCTGCAGCACAGCTTCTTCAAGAAGACTGCGGATGAGGGGACCAATACAAGCAGCAGCGTGTCTACAAGCCCCGCATTAGAGCAGTCCCAGTCTTCAGGAACCACCTCCAGCACCTCCTCTAGTTCAGGTAACTGCCAGCTGAAAACTCTGTTCTACTGTCCTACAGTTAAAACAGTGAAACATGATTTGTGAGAAAGGCATCAAATCAACAGGTATCTGTTCAGTAAGGGGTATGGTTTTGTGAAGCCAGAAAGAACAACATTAAAACTATTCAAATCCATTTCGTTGTGGAACTTTCAGACATGTCTTAAATGTGTTGTGTGCTTTTATTAACATTAGCTAATGCAATTGTAGCATTTGACATTTTATTAAAATTTAATTGAAAGTTGTTGAGGCTGCACTTGTGACACTTTTGTTTAACCCTTAGGAGGATCATCTGGGACAAGTACCAGTGGCAGAGCAAGATCAGACCCTACCCATCACCACTTGCACAGTGGAGGACACTTCGGCACGGCCATGCCTGCCATCGATGGTGACAGCCTCTGCCCACAGGTCAGTAAGTCACCCCGGAATGACCTGAAACTTGATCTGATGGTCAGTGTTAATGTGGTGGTGGTAAATTAAAACGCCCCCGTTATTTTCCACTGTCTGCAGAAGAAATCTAAAAGAAATTGATTTTTGACTAATAAACAAATCCCTTTCTCAAAAAATAAAAATTCAAAAACTATTGTCTAAAAGTCTGAGTGTCACATTCTGGAAAGCAACATTAACAAAACTGTCATGCTTCCTAAATGGAGAATTATGTCAAGTTTAAAGGGGCCACGTTATGCTTTCAGGGTTTCTTCCTTTCCTTTAGTGTGCCTAAAGTCCCTGCTGTATGGAGTTACTGTCTCACAGAAAACACTGCTATTGACCTGCATCAAACAGCTTGGCCTTTTCTTCCGTTACGCGTCTATGTCACTACATAACACATTCTAACACATTTGCATAATGCCTGCCATGGTTACTGTAGTTACAGCAGCGTTTCCAGCCGACCAGGAAGCCTCAGGAATTTGGCTATTTTAAGCTAAAACAGCGTTTCATACCGAAGGTGAATAGAGGTACTGCAGCAATGTACAGTATGAGGAAAAACAAGTTTTCTAGATATGAGCATAATATGGCCTCTTTTAAACTTTATTTAAGTGTACTGAATTAAGTATCTTAGTGTTATATGGTGAACAACAGAAACTTTAATCTTCTTGCCCATCATAACATTTAAGCAATGCTTATTAATGCTCCTAAAAAAATGGTGCAGCTGTATTCCACAACTGACGCTTTTTGTTTGACATTGACAGGCAAGACAGCCTTACCCACCCCCACTGGTGTGGGGCGGTGGTGTTGGACCAGAGTCAGTCACTGGAGAAACCCACCCAGTCCAGGAGACCACCTTCCATGTTCCCCCTCAGCACCCTAAGGCCCTGCATCCCCACTCACATACTCATCACCACCACGGGCCGATGATGGCTACACGCCCACGCCCACGCCACTACACCTCCCCGACACACAGCTCCTCGACACAGGACTCCATGGAGGTGGTTCATGGCCACCTGTCCATGACCTCCCTGTCTTCCTCTGCCTCCTCTTCCTCTACATCATCCTCTTCCACTGGGAACCATGGCAACCAGGCCTACCAGCTCCGCCATTTGCCCGCTGGAGCCCTTGACTTTGGTCAGAATGGTGGGCTGAGCATGGGGCTAGGTGCCTTCTCGAACCCACGGCAGGAGACTGGCATGGCAGCGCACCCTGCATTCTCCATGGGCACGAACACAGGGCCTGCCCACTACCTAGCGGAAGGCCACCTGGGCATGAGGCAGGGCATGGACCGGGAGGAGTCTCCAATGACTGGAGTGTGTGTGCAGCAGAGTTCTATGGCCAGCTCGTGACTGCACTGACATTTGGCTGTGTGTTCCCCCTGTGCGTCATTTTTAAGGTGGTGTTTTTTACTACAAGGTGTGTTGAGAACAAAAGCTGCTCACGTCAGAAGGGAGATATCACTGAACCGCTACTACAGAGAAAAACCTTTGTTAAAAAGTATATATGTAATTTTCATCCATTTTTCTTTTGCAATCATTAGGCACAAAATAATACTGCAGAATAACCATAGTGAGATTGAGTCATCCATCTTACCATTTCACCAGTTTCATGTAACCACCAAGTAATCACCATATGGTATTATGTGGCAAAATCTTCTAAGGAGCATTTCAGAGTGAAGTTTCAAGCTGTTTAGCAGGTAGCTGTTGGTGATGAAATGCTTGGCGTCCTCTTTCGGTTCAAACCGTGGACTGCCTGACATTACTGTTCCACCGGTTCTTAATTATTTTGCCCTTTATTTTTTTTAAAACGGAAATTTCTCGTAAAAAGCTGCTTGTAAATCCTGTAGCTTGACAATGAGGGGAAGTGTTTGCGGTGATATTTCTTGTTGTTGGTCGGTATTGTGTAACTCTGTTAAAGGGGAGCACATAGCAGTGGAATCCCTATAGCGTGTGCTGGCCGGGTGGAGAGGAGACCCTGCAGGTGGATCCTGACACCAACTGGGTCAAAGGAGGGGGAAGCACCACCCCTCAGGCCTAGAGGCCCCCGTAGTCCTACAAGCTGCAACCGGGCCCGGCACAGATGAGAGCAGCGATGGGCACGGGAGACGAGAGGATCCAGCCCAGTGAAAGGAAGACAGTCAGTGGCTGGTTCTAGATAACCCTTTGGCCTTATGACTCATGGACTTGGAATGGGATGGAGCTGGACATTATCATTTGAATTAAGATGGCTTTTCTCTATTTTTCTCTCTAGACAGCCCTTAATTCTTTACGGAAATTAAAACAACTTAGAAAAGGTAAATAAGAATGGTAATTTGAGGCCTTTCTCGACAAAGATTTCTTCTTCAGCAGGGCCCCACATAACAGGGTCTTATTGTACACAACAACCTCCTAAACATTACTTCCTTGAAAATCTTATTCACTGGTTAAGGATTTTGCAGTGGAAAGAACTATCTATTCCAGAGTCTACCCTTTTATGTTTTGTTATTTTCCCCCCCTTGCATGTAGTTCCTCATCAGAACCACCTGCACAAGTCTCTCCATCCAAAACATGGAAACTGAAGAAAAAAATGAGTTAAGTGACTGCCTTTTTTCTCCTCAAATTATGCTGTGAATTTTACAAGAATTTATTTTCCCTTTGGATATGTTTTTATACCAAAGCAGTTGTTTTATAGCATATAGGTGTCTGTAACCAATAATGTAGCAGTTCACCATTTTGACGCAAAGTTTATCAAGATCTTATTTTAACGTCAATACAAACAGCTGCAATATATTACTTTAGCAAAACTGGAGACCGTTGTTGAGACCGTTGGCTATTGTGTATTCTGGCCAGATTTGTTTGCAACGTTTTACCAAAACTGTTTCCATATTAATTGGTAGATTATTTTGGGAGTCTTTTAAAAACTTTGGTATGTTAGAGAATTTGGTAGTTACTCTGCAGGCTCCGGAGTAGCAAGATAGAAGCTGATGGTTTAAAAAAAGAGAAAAAAAAGGAGACTAATGCGTTCTTTTTCTGTGTCGTCGTTTTTCTTTTGCCCCCATCATACTATTTCAAAGGGTTTTGCTGCCTTTCATACATCATTTGGTCAACTTGGCAAGTTTCTGCCGTGAAGCAAGACTTTGTGTCATTGTCTTGGCAGGGTAAGGATAATTGTGGCAAATCAGTTTGTCTTGAATGGTATTTTTCTGATATGGTAGGGCAGATTCCTCCCCCCCCCCTCCCCCCCCATGATTGTTGTCCTATTCAAAGGGAAAGGGTGTCCGTCAGCCCACAATCACATGCTTTTGCCCAGGCAGACATGCATGTCCTCAAAACATTAGTCAATAACCAGATTTTTTTTTCTATCAGGGATTTTGAAGTGCTTTCTTTCTTCTGTTGCTCATTTTACCAGCTTTGAAATTAGACAAAGACCTGCCCACAGCCACCTTTCAAATTAAGGGCAGGCCACAGGTCATGCTGTTACCATTTTAAAGGAGAAACCATCATAAGAAATCATGCTTGGTATTTCCACAAACACAAATGTAAAGCTACCTATATTGAGATTGGGGTTTTATCTGGATGTCAAGGTTAATTGCAAATTTGCAATCATTTTTCATACCCCGCAGAATTTGAGACATTTAAAAATTGCCAGTGGTTTTATTACTGGCACTCATACTGGTACTAAACATTCCAAAAATAAAGACTGAAAAAGAAAAAAAATTGACTGCAGTGACTCGTAAGTGTGCGCCTATTTCAGATCATGCTGATTGACCTCTTATTTAGAGCAGTTGTCATGAAATGCAGCCCCTTTTTAATAGTTGAAATAGAATTTATGTATATATTTATATTTTTTTAATAAAGGAAGTATAGAACTCACTACCTTGCTCCTGCTGGTATGTTGATTATGTTTGTCAATTTGGTGACCATTCAGTGGGCAGGAACTCCTGTTTTCTTAGTGGCAAAACCTTGCCTTTTGGCAAAGGTACTTGACTACATCAGGACAACACTATGAGGTAGGGTTTGAATCAAACAGGGAAAGCTAGATCTTCAAACCTTAATAATTTTCACAGGGTATATTGTAAGTGCATGTACATCACAAACCTTACTTTTTGGTTATATGAGAAGCACATGGTTGGAAAAAAAAAAAAAAAAAGGTTCCATCTTTCATAAGCCTGTTAAGTTTGTGGGTTATACACAAACACATATACTTGTTGACATATCTGAACACCCAACAGAAGTTGAAGTCCTCTTATTTAATTTGGAATTATCCTTTTCATTTTTGAGTTCACATTTTTTCACTTTTTTTGTACATGCAACATGCACTATAGAATTGAACAGCATGGGGGAAAGGATAAGTTCGTGTATCCACAGATTGTAAGATCTAGTCAAGACTTTGCTGTGTTTATGACAATGCCCTTTGTATTATATTAAGACAGTCTTATGTATGATATATAAAAAGAAGTTAATTGAATTGCTTTGTGTGTCTTTATTGTTCTGTGACAACGCCATCAACAGATCTTTATGAAGAAGTGTTCAGTCGTCACCCCTAACAATCATACATAATCCAAAAAAATACATTTTCACGCAGTACGGTTGGCATAGTTTCGTGCCTAAAGTACATTAATGTGTAGAAGAGAAATGAATGGAAACAGAAAGTCCAAGTCGTGTTGTAGCGTTTTATAAAACAAGAGACAGCTCCACTTAACGTTCTGGCTCGTTGGTCTAGGGGTATGATTCTCGCTTCGGGTGCGAGAGGTCCCGGGTTCAAATCCCGGACGAGCCCTGCAATTTTAGTTGCGGGACAACGGTGGGCGCTTACTTGAAGGATTACAGTCATAACTTGTATAAGATTATGTAATATCTAAAGGGATGTTGAAAGCTATCGTCACCCACGACCTACCTTTACTTTCATGTTTCTGTTGTGTCTCTAGGTGAGGTCTTCCTCCGTGTGTTTAATCTTGCTCCGTGTGAACTGCTGAGGCCAAAGATGAGGTTAGTGTCCCCACCTTCGTGCTATGATTTTCGGTCCTAAACCTTTGATCATACCGATGTGTGCTGACACAAACAAAAACTTGGGCTCGTCCGGGATTTGAACCCGGGACCTCTCGCACCCTAAGCGAGAATCATACCCCTAGACCAACGAGCCGTGAGATCGCCTAGCCTTATCAGCTATTTTAACTACTTACGCTGATATTCATCCACATTGGTATATTGTGATATTTACTTATACTTATTCATTTTAAAAAATATGCATTCTCTCTAAGAATTTACTGGAACACAGTGAAGTTGCTAGCTAATATTAACTGGACAGAATGAGTAAGATAAACTGAACAACATAGCTAACGCGTTAACGTTACCGATTAACACTAATACGTTTATATTCTAGAAAAGCTAGCTATCTCTTTTCACGACATCTGGTCACTTAATGGCCTACAACAAAAGCGGGGCACGGCAACTGCCGTACATCAACCACCTTGATAAAATGACAATCGAACTGCTCGTCCTACCGAATAGCTAAGTTAGCTAGCTCCTGTCTTGTATTTGTCGGTGGATGGCAGCAGCACACCTTGAAGAGCTGCTGTCACTACATTCAAGGACGAAGAAGAACGTTTCGTTTGCTCTCTTTTAATTGGTCAATAGAATGGCTCGGTGTAGCACAACTGACCAATAGTTATACACCCAAGTGTGGGTACGTCAAATCAGGAGTGTTGTGGGTGGGACATCGTCCTGCAAAATTATCTACTCCTAAATTCAACCGTTGAGAGTGTGTCGTGAGTCCACTCTGCACTCTTTGATAGTTGTGGATGGAACCGCCTATCGGACAGTATTTGAGATCATATAAGTTACCTGTCAATGTTAGAAAAAAATGTTAGAAGTCCACGCGAGTGCCTAAACTACAGCGCTTAAGTCAGCAGATGACAATAGTCTGCAAGGTTAGCTAAGCTAACTACCTAGCCTGAAGCATGCCGAATTTTTGCGCGGCCCCGAACTGTACACGGAAGAGCACTCAGTCAGATTTGGCATTTTTTCGATTTCCACGGGACCCAGAGAGGTAAGGCATTGTATATATCGTTACTCGCGTTGGCGAACTTCAGTATTCATGTAACTAACGTTAAACTATGACAAATACATAATAACATTTGTTCAGTTAACGTTAGCCATTAACCTGAAGCATTAACGTTACTTCGTATAAAACGCAATATGATGCTCCTGTTTTCTCTGTGCTTATGAGCCCGTGTGTGTTTTAATGTTTTCTGTTATGCCATCAACCTGCGAGGGACTGCAAATGAACATTAGTCTGTATGACTAAATCTGGTACATTTACACATTGGACTTAAGTCCTCATGTTGATTAACTTAATGTGCACTGTCCGTTTTAAATAAACAAACAAACAATATGTTATATGATGATTTTATGATTCAGACCCTTGAGTAGGCTACAACATGCAAACTAACCTATATCCTATATACACACTGCAGCTATAAAACACCACGGCCTCTTTCATATCTGAAATTTCTACATAAATCAAGGGGAAAAAATTATTTCTACACATTCTTAGCTGTGGTAAGAGCTGTTTTCACCACATTGGTGAGTAGCTTTTGTTGTGTTGTATAACGGTAGTGAGCCAATAATGTCAACACCACACTCAAAAAGTATGCATGTTGTCACTTTTATACATGTCACCTGTCTCATTTCAACGTACTACGTTTACAAAAGACACATAACTACTGTCTCAGTGCATTACTATTCGTCAAATGTCACATACATTTGGTTTGTGGTCTGTTTTAGATGCCGAATCTGGGTAGAGAACTGCCGCCGGGCAGATCTAGAGGCAAAAACATCAGACCAGTTGAACAAGCACTACAGATTATGTGCCAAACACTTCGACCCAGCTATGGTGTGCAAAACAGTGAGTATCACACACAATTCTAGCCAACAGCCAGGCAGCATGTTTTCACTTATTTCCAAAAAATGGCTTATTTATAGTTTATTGCTTTTCAGAGCCCCTACAGGACTGTACTGAAGGATACAGCCATTCCAACTATATTTGATCTGACAAGCCATCTAAGAAATCCCCATACCAGACATCGCAAGCGGATTAAAGAACTTGTAAGAAACATTTTGTTAGGTCACCTTTCAGGATTGTTTTAAATGCACCTCTTAAGCTTAATAGCTTGACCAACCGTTGTTTGATTTTTGTAAATTAACTTTATTTTTTGATTTTAGACTGAAGAAGATATAAGGAAGATTAAAGAAAGGAGATGTAAGTAAAAAGGAAACTTATTTGTAGTCATAAATGTAAAGTAATTGCATGTTCATTTTCATCCATTTACTTAAAATGATCACTGTTCCTTTCTTGTCTGTCTTCTCTCTCCCAAGTGGCATCTTCTATTGAACAGCTTGTTTCCAAAAAAGATTCCACAGTCGAGGATAGCACAAGCGCCAATGAGGATGAACCTCAACTGTCCACAGAGGAGAAGGAGTTTCGTGAATACCTGAGGTCCTTGTTTGAGGTTGTGGTCATGTTAGGAAAACAGAGTATCCCATTAGTGGCTGACAAAGCATCTGAAGCTGAGCACCTGTCCAGCAACTTCCAGGCTCTTGTGCATTACCGCATGAACAATGGAGATGAAGCTCTGAAGAAGCGGTTTGAGGCGACAGCTGTGAACACAGAATACCTCTCCACAACCCAGCAGAGCCAGCTCTTGGATGTCTGTGAGAACACAGTGAGAGAGGAGATGTTAATGGAGGTGAGAGAGAGTCGCTTCTTCTCCCTAGTGACAGGTGACCTTGTTGACTTTGCCAACGAGAAACACCTGCCTCTGTTTTTACGCTTTGTGAATCAGCAGAACGTCCTTCGAGAGGAGTTCTTGGACTTTATGCTGTTTGATGGTGATGAGTCTGCACTGGTAGAGAGGATGGAGGCCCAGCTGACTGAACGGTGGGGGCTTAGCATGGAGGACTGCCGTGGTCAGGCCCACAAGGCCACTGGGACTTCCACCACCAAGATGAAAGCTGTGGCAGTATTACTGATGGAGAAGTATCCCCTGGCATTGCACATGCCTTGCTCTCATATGCCCCTGAACATCCACCTGGCCAACAGCCTGCCTTTTCCCAATGTCCAGGTAGTCATGGAGACTCTGAGGAGGATTGGCGCTTTCTTTAGAAGCCAGTTTACTCAGAATGAACTGGAGAAAGCTATTTCTACTCACTACCAGAAAAATGAAGAGAAAGGAACCACACTGAAACAGGCATGTGGCTCGGGATGGACGGAGCAGCACAACGTCTTTGATGTGCTGCTTGATTTGTTGCCGCTCCTGCTACTGTGCATGGACAGCATTCGGGACAATGACGACGGAAAGTTTGCTGACGCTGCCACAGCGGATGCGTATTCAATTGCAGAAACCATCGCAGACTTTGAGATCATTGTCACCATTGTCATCTTAAAGAATGTTCTCACGTTCACCAGAGCCTTCGGGAGGAATCTGCAAGGGGAAACACTCGATGTGTTTTTCGCTGCCAACAGTCTAACTGCTGTCCTGCATTCACTAAATGAGGTCAATGATAACATTGATGTCTACCATGAATTCTGGTATGAGGAGGCGGTAAGTGTGGCCACTGTAATGGAGATTCCAGTGAAGGTCCCAAGGCTGTTTCTTAGGAAACAGCGTGCAGCTGACGTGGGAGAAATCCAAGCAGAGGCGTATTTTAAGGAGTACGTGACTGTCCCTGTTATCCATGGCATCATGCAAGAGGTGGAGGACATGTTCTCTGAGACCAACCTCAAAGCTCTCAAGTGCCTGTCACTGGTCCCAGCCGTCATGGGCCAAATGAAGTTCAACACCACTGAGGAGAACTATGCTGATGTTTACCGCGACGACCTCCCCAACCCAGACACACTTCCTGCGGAGCTTCACTGCTGGAGAATCAAGTGGAAGCACAGGGGCAAAGAGGTGCGCCTGCCCACCACCATCCATGAAACCCTTCAGCTGCCAGATGTCAAGTTCTTTCCCAACGTGAACTCCTTCCTGAAGGTGCTTTCCACCCTGCCAGTGCTGAAATTAGAGGACAACAGAAGTGACACAGCGAGTGAACGGCTGCAGGCTTATCTCAGCAACATGCCTGTTAAGCAGTGGAACAAGAGTCTTGCAATGCTTAACATTAACACTCACGTCAAACATGACTTGGATGTCATGGTAGACAAATATTGCAGACTCTATCCAGAAGATGATCCCGAGGCAGAGTCTGAGGAAGTGGCTGAGGAAGATGCGATGAAATGATGACACAGATCCTGAGCTTATTTAGCTGTTTGAATGGGACAAAACTGAATGAAATAGACATGCTGTCAGTCATAAACACATCCTCTTTTTGGTCGCTCTTTTATATTTTTGTACACTTTGATATAAGTACTAATCATTTTCATGTACATGTAAAGAGTTAATAGATGCCATTTGTACTCAGTCCCTGAGCTTTCCAGGAAAAATTATTGTATTTAGTGAAAGTAATGTTGTATTTAAATGCAGCGCAGCTTAATCTTGAATTGTAAATAAGTAAGCAAATTTGGCAGGACGAAAACATAAAAATAAATTGTGAGCAAAGATAGCAACACCACAAAGTGTCCAGAAATGTAAGGCGCTATCAAAGACGTCACCTGTAAATATTTGAAGTTCTGTCAGGCTGTTTTATTTATTAGACTAGCCTTTTCTCTTACAGTGCCGTGACCTTATGGAAAGTATTTTTATCTTTCCCCTTCCCTTCGTTTATTTTATTTGTCAAGTTCGGTAGATGTGTTTTCCTGCACACATGAAATAAACTGCTCATTTACTGTTGGCGTTCCTTTAGTGTGAGCTTTCAGCTCAAACCCCATGATGAAGGCGAGCAGCCCTGTTGATTCCCTTCCGCTGACTGTGAGGCAGGAAGAGCACAAGAGGGAGCAGTTACACCAATATCAGCAGTATCCCTTTATTCAGGCTCAATGGGAAGCATTTTTTATAAATAGGTGTATACTGCTAGTGTGACATGTTGGATACTTAAAAAGGCCAGTGTGTTGAAAGTTCACCTCTTTAAAGAGTAAAGTCTGATTTGGATTAGCACTTGATCAAATAAGGCATTGAACAGGAGGACAATACCATTCTGAGATGCAACGAAAATACACGTTCGGGTCACTGTCTTGTAGGAAAAACAACTGGGACATAACTCTGGATGTAGCAGTAATTGTATGTTGTGATAATTATTTATGGAAAGATGATTCTTTTTTTTTTGCTGCATTATTCATTAACTTGTAAGATTTTTACCTGAACTTTCACAATCTGTTTTCAGTTTGGTTGAATAAAATCCTTTGTATATCATTAAGGCTCTCTGAGTCAGCTTTGTGGCAAAACGTTACTTTTTATTATACTCTATATACTTTAAATTTCATGTAAGCTAATTCATTTTTGAATCCAGTTACGACCTTAAAATGAGAATGACATCGGAAACGTATACAAAGGAAACAGGACAAGTAACGCTGTTTTATTCAATTATTCTATATAATTTTTTGCAACATTTTCGGGCCATTTCCCCACTATGAATCAACAAAAGGCTGCTGGTAGGCCTACAGCCGCTGTATTGCTTGGAGTTGGCATTTTCCGACATGGCAGTGCGGGGGCTCAACGTGTCTCCTCCCTCTTTGCTGGCCAGACGGTGACGAGCTCAGGTGAGAGTTCACCGTGCAAACTCACAGTGCAGACCCCTTAAGCATCACACAAATGTGGGTGGGGTCGCTTTGATGCGCAACCAGACAGCAACGTGCACTCCACAGCACACCTCAAAGTCCACCTAAAACTTCCAATACAAATAGCCTGCAGAGAGAGAGGGAAGCGTGGGGGCTCTACTTCCTTAGACTCACGCAAAGATTGGTGAGATAATCAACAGAGAATTACATAAAGCTGGAAGGAGTAATAACCCTGACTGGACAGAAACAGAGGGTAGCCTACAGGGTGAGGGTCCGGGCATTTGCAGGTCTTCGAGGCGTGAGTAGGACATTTATTTACTCGTTCATCCCTGATTTAGAGTTTTCTGTGCATCTTTTCCTCGTCAGCCTCTTAGTATTTAGCTATCATCATGGCTTGGCCGTGCATTACGCGTGCTTGCTGCATCAACCGCTTTTGGACCGAGCTGGACAAAGCGGACATCGCGGTGCCTTTAGTTTTCACCAAATACTCGGATGTGGCCGACGTGCAGCATCTTCATCACCCGCAGCCGAAGCAGAAAAGGGCCGGTGCCATTGCCATAGAAACCCAGCCCCATCCTGGCGAGCAGGAGGCTGGGAAGGCACCGCCCGCGACGGGTGCCGCAGCGGGCAAAGATGGCTCTACTGCGTCCGTCATGCGCCAAGACTTCAAGGCGTGGAGAGTGCGCCCCGAGCCCAGCTGCAAGCCCAGAAATGAGTACCAACGCTCGGCGGCCCCGTTCAATAACGAAACTCAGTATCAAAAGGATTATAAGCCCTGGCCTATACCGAAGAAGCATGATCACCCCTGGATCCCCAAATCTAGCCCCACCACCGCCACCTCCGGCGGGCCCGAGCGGAGAGCCGGGAGCGGCAAGCTGGAGCTCGCGGCCGCCGAGGCCGAGGCTGAAGTGGAGAAGAGCGAGATCGAGGAGAAGATGCAGGAGAAGGAAGCTAAGGAGGTGACCAAGAGAAGCGTGAAGAGGGAAAAGTCAGCAGAGAGAGAAACGGGCGAAAAGACGGACGGGCAGATGCCCGCAGATGAGAGCGCCGAGCAGAGGAAAGGCAGAGCAGCTGCAGACGCTCTCAACAGACAGATAAAGGAGGTTATGTCCACTTCCAGCAGTTACAGGTAAGCCTGCGAGAGAGCGAGACATGATCATGCAGTATGTAGGCTGCTCTTAACTTATTCTAAGTGTTAGCCTATAGGCTACTTCTGAGGTTATCAACAGTGCTGCATCCAAGTATCCATTGTTAACAACAGAAGTAGCCTTGTGTGCCACACTGCTCTGTCCTATGATAAAACATAAAACTTCATTAAGGGATATTTGGCATTTCATGGTCTCCTGTTACAATATCCTGACATTTCCAGAGCAAACTGATATTGCCACAATTAAAGGCTGCATTATTGATTTTTTTCCCTGCTTTGTCCACCCTAAGAATACTACCAAATCAATGCAGTAGCCCATGAATGAGTTCAGCCAGTAAATGGGTCTATCTAATCTAATCTAATCTAATCATATGTCTTAACATGGTTTCTTTGCACAGGCTTCCTCCCAAATGAATTGGGGATGCATAATACATGCAAGTTAACAAGACTCACTGGCTTCAGTCTGCCCCATTGAAATACTGAAGTTAACTTGAGTTGTACCAGTGTCCTCCATTTTCTGTTTAGTTTGTTAAAGAGACTTATTCCAAATGACTAATGACTAATAAACTTAATGTGCCACTTATTAATGTGCTTTGTGAGCAGTCACACAAAAATAAATCTTATTTCATAGGATCACTAATTACATAAAATTAGTGAAAAGCTGGATTAATCATTAGAAGCAGTTGTGCAGAAGAAACACACAGACACGTACCACAATAAACAAAGAAACATGGGAGAAGACATAAACCCATGTTCCTCAGAAGCTGAAAAGCTACATTTCAGAACTAGAATTTCAGGCTTTCCTGTTACAGCTAGCAATTAAAATTGAGTTTGTCAATTAAAATACTTTCATAGTCACTGATTGGAAACTACAACTATTCAGAGACATTAGAATAACCATTACTAGTAATAAAACAGAGGAGCATAATACTTGCTTCAGTATATAGCAATAAAAATAATCTCTTATAATAAATATAATAATAATCTTTTGCCAATTTTACAAGTAGCTTAAGTTCATGAAGTGGAGCACTGAACACTGATAGTTTCTGAATACAATAAAAAATGTGTAGGCTACTGCTTATTATCCATAATTGGTGTGTTTACAAGTCCACAAGCCAGCCATGTCTTTTCTTACAGAGCTTAGAAAGTAAATCTAAAGATAACATTTTAACATCTATTCTAAAAATAACAGTTAGCCAATATGGAGAAATGAATTGGCGAACATGATCCTGTGATGATCCATGATCCTGTATTCAGCAATAAATCGGCAGCAGAGCTCTGAACATCCTGGTGCTGATCTATTAGTCAACATGAGACATCAACGCTTGAACAATACAAACATCTCTTATTGTATATGATCAATCCAATTTAGTTCTGCCACATGGACAACAGTATGTATTAAACCGCATTTTAATAGCTGCTCATGTGCCACACAACTGGGACTAATTTTCTACAAGGCAGTATGAAAGACATGTAGTGTTTATTTTTAACATTTTTAGTAACATTAAACCATTTAGAGCTGAAATGATTAGTCAATAACCAATTAGTTACATTTATCAGAAACTACTTTGATGATTGATTCATTCTTCACTCTTCAAGCAAACATGCTAAACATTCTCTGATTCCAGCTTCTCCGATATGAGGGTTTGATGCTGCTCTTTTTCCTCTTTAATCAAAAAAATAACCCAAAGATATATTCGATTTATCAAGAAAATTATTGTCAGATGAATTGATAATGAAAACAATCATAAAGCAAAACTCTGTTTGTACTTTCCATTGTTCTTAGGACTGAGTTCAAGGCATACAAGGATGTGAAACCAGTGAAGGCCATCAAAGCTCCATCTCAGTATAAACCCCCAGAGGACGGGACCAATCTGGAAACCAGCTACAGTGCCACATTCAAGGGGGAGCAGGTGAAGGCTCACCCCACTGACAACAAGTTGGTGGACCGCAGGAGGATACGCAGCCTGTACAGTGAGCCCAGCAAGGAGCCTGCCAAGGTGAGAGCATGTCCACACACAGAGCCACTGATGTTAGTGTAGGTCTGTGAAATACTGGTACCACCATTTACCATTACTTACATTAAGTATGTTTAATTATAAGCATGTCTAAAGCTGCCAAACCATAGGTTTAGTAGTTTGTGTTTAATATGTTGACTTTGACTTTGAGTTCTTGCATAAATGTTATTTTATTTTCCACACCATCAAAGTCACGCTGTGGCCTAATGGCAGGTGACTGGTTCTCAGACTTGTTAAAGACCCACAAAAAAGCTTCATATTTTGAAGAAGACATTTTAAATGACAAAATAAGCCTGTAAAATGTTTAAATAAGACTAAACTAAGCAAACAACAACTAGGTAATGGAGCAAATTTTACATACTTGATTGCATCAGTTTGAAATGTTACATTAATATCCCAACTTTGGAGTATAGCAACACGTGACTTCATCCCAGGCGTTTAGTTTAAGATAGTTTGAATATTGAGTGGGATCTGCGTGCATGTTATCGACAGTTCAGACAAAAATTGGTTAATAGTTTGTCTATAGAAGTGTGTTCATATGGCCACTCCCTCTCTCGTTCTTGTAGGACTTCTCAGAGACTGAGAACAGCTCTGTTCTAAATCTGCTGTAGTCAGGTGTGTTCTCTGTTTCTTCTGGAAGGCATGGAGGCTGACCTCAAATTTATCGGGCGCAAAACGTGCATACTTTACACACGCACACACGCGCACAGTATGCGCCTTGGCCAGTACAAGCCATATTCACATGTATCACCCACCTGCCAGTCGCAATCCTGCAAAAAGGATCCCCCACATCTTCACTGTTTGCCCGCCTCTCAGCCTGCACCATCCATGCAAATTCTGTGGATTTATGCAGAACGTGGATTCATTAATAAATGGAATAAACAAAAAGCTTAGATGATATTGCTAAGTAACAGATAAGAAACAAAAGAGAAGGATCTGTGTAGGGCTCTATTTTGGTGACAATGTATGGTGCAAATTACATTAGGCAAAATGGCATTTTGTTCTCAAATTGTTCTGCACATAGTTGACACTCTATGAATTTTACTGCATACATGCGAATAAAGAGGCACAGTAGGGTCATTGGCCGGGGCAAGTGGTGCAGTATATTTTTGGTAACACTTGTTTGCAGATGATGTTATCGTTTTGGCTTTTGATGTCTGATTTGCGTGGTAGCAGTTTGTAGCTCAGTATGATGCAGCCATGATGATGTCATTTAATTCTTCAAGGTCCACAGAATGCATATTAAAATTTGTAAATGTGTTCTGGACCATGAAAATGGCTGTTTTGGTGCAGACTGCACTGCTTTTAAGGTGTTTTGGGTCATGAATGATATAATCCCCTGCCACGCCCCATTTTAACACATTCCTTCTAATTCCGCCTTGACTAACTGTCTGTGGCAACAAAATGCACAAAAATGATTTATAATGCTGTACGCACCACAACCACTTTATTCACAGAAATAGAGCCCTTCGTTTTTACTGTCAGAAACAGCTTTTTACAGACATTTGTCATCTCTTATAATATACAGATTTTTAAGGTTTATTTATTCAGCAAAAGTTGAGCATGTTTGCAACTTTTTTGGCTGTACACCAGCTCATTTATACAAATTGAACACTTCGTAACGTATGTCATTGTTGTGGCACCTCCACAAGAGCAGAAAGAAGCTAAGGGCCTTGCTTAAGGGCACGTTCATCTCTGCACCCACATTTTCCCAGTCAGTATGGGAATTTGAAACAGCAGACCTTCAGTGACACACCTGCTTCTAAAGTATCTAGGTTTTGCCCCCACTATTATTGGTCAAATCTTACCAAAGTATTTCTTTCTTTAAAGCACAAGACTAACATCACATACTAATATAAGACATTTACTTGAATGTTATGCTTAAAGTTGGAAAACTGCACCAACCACAATTCAATACAAAGAAAGGCACAAATACACTTTTGTGCTGTTTTTTTCTTTAATCTTCATTGCACTAACCACATAATGCAAATATCACCTATATATGGTGTCATTTGCTTGTCATTATTTTAAGACTAAAAAGAGGTACTGCATGATAAAATAGGACTTCAACCTGATTTAGAGTCTCTATGAATTAAGGACCATTTAAAGGAATAGTTTGATATTCTGAGAAATGCGCTTGCTTTCTTGACGAGAGTTTGACAAGAAGATCGATACCACTCTCACAAAGTATCTGTTGTTATATCTGAAGCTACAGCCAGCTGATTATTTTAAACTTCCTGGAACCTTCCCATGGATACACAAATCCAGAAAGTCACTGCTCCTGGCACGCAATATTTTTTCCCCACCAGATTTTTGACAACACTGCCTCTGATTGGCTAGTACTCGTTGCCTCCATTGGTAAGGCTGGTTAAGGTTAGGGCAGTGTACGGGAAAGACAGAAGGTTTCGACAGAACCATTGAACAGTCTTTATGCTAAGCTAAGCTAATCGGTGGCTAGCAGTAGCTTTATATTTAATGGACAGACATGAGTGTGGTATCGACCTTCTCATGGAATTCTTGGCAACAAAGCGAACAAATGCATTTTCCAAAATATTGATCTATTGCTTTAACATCAGATTAAGTTTAATTTACTATTTTGAAACAGTTTAATCTCAGTGCTTTCACTTTTCTTCTCTTAGGTGGATAAACCAGTGTCTCGCACCAAACCAAAAAAGACGCCAACAACAACAACAGGGAAGATGGTGAAAAAATCAAAAGAGAAGCAGCTTGCTAGTTCCCAGTCAGCCAAGAAGAAACCGTCTTTGGGTGCCCCAGAACCCAAACCAGAGGGAGTTGTCACAAAGAAGAGCAAAGAGATCAGCAATAGACTGGCTGAAGCAAAGCAGTAAAAGTAGCACTCTTTGGTGTGCGCGATTGAATTAGGCAAATTTCTTCCCTTTGGTTTATTTCCTTACCTGTTGTTTTTGCTGTCCTGTCATATGTTATTCACCTTTGAATGGGCACTGATGTTGAGCTTGTAGAATAATGCAAATAATTTCACTGTAAACAGTGTGTATGTGGGTGTGTACGGATGTGATTCCTTGTATTTTGGTGCACGGAACCGCTTTATATCATTGAGCACATGATTTGCACATTATTTATATGAATTCTGTTTGGCATTAAGCTATGAAAAAAGAGCCATCTGTACACATATATGTGTATGAAAGGGCATTTGTCTGAATGGATGACAATTCAGATCAGTATTAAAATGATTGTACAAAATGTCAAGGGGATGCTTTTTCTCTGAGACTGTATCACGAGAGGTTTTGTGAAAATACAAAATCTGTTTTACGGTTGCGTTTCCTAGTTACAGTGCCTCCGCTGTATGGTCCTGGTTTTCATTTCATTGTTCTGGATGATATCTGGTTTCATCAGTTTGGTTGCTAAGAAACCAAATGAACTGTAATATAATTGCTACAGCTTGCATGCAGGATCCCTGTTTTTTGGTTGAGTAGCAACATTTTAGCAGACTTTATGTCACAGTCACATTTTAGCTTGTAAATTGAGCCATTAAAGATAAATTTATAGGGGCGAGTCCTTTTCAATTATAAATTATAATGCATGTGTAGTAATAGACACTTGCCACACCGAAAAACAAAAAGTACATGCAGTTAGTAAAATCATAGTCTAGTGGCTGTTAAAGCTATAAAATAATCACACCAGCAATATTGTTTCACCCACAAACATACTTCTTGCAATCTAAATGGAGAACCACTCCTTTGTTTTAATGGGAATACTGCAGTTCCCATTAAACCAAGGGCATTAAACTGCAGTGACTCAGTATTTTGTGACATTGTACGCCATCCTCTCCTCTGAGCTGTGACACTGTAATTTTGCATAAACAAGATAAAAAGCGTTATGCTTATAGGTCTGAGAACCTATTGTATGTACTCAATTTTCACTCTGAATGGGCTGATCTCTCCAGGTGTTGAAGGACAAGGAATGGGCCAGGACTTGTAGTTCAGCTCTTTAAAATGCTGCTGTCTGAAAATGTGCAAATCACATCTGTCCATTGTGAGCGTGACGTGGGGTGTTTTTGCTAAAATGTGATCACACCCTTTCCCTCTCTGGTCGTAAACACAGTCTACTACAGTAATACCCTTAGCGGCCGACATGGCTGCAGTGTGTGAGGGTGAAGTTGAGCACTAACCACCGTGAGTCTGCTTCCAGTTTTAGCCTTAGTGAGTGTGTTTGTGTGTATGTATGTGTGAGAGAGAGAGTTTTAGTGTCTGACCTCTACAGCCTGCTGCCTGCTAGCATCAAGTCCGATCCAACCACTAGATGTGCTGCTATGCACTCCAACACCCTGGTGCTATTATCTCTCATCATATATGCTGTCTGGTTTGGACCTTGTGTGTTGTCAGACCAGAGGGAAATGATGTTATGACAATGTCATACTGCTGCAGACATGTTGTGATATTGTGCTTGTATTCTCAGCTTGCTCTGAATGAACTCTGATTAAAATGATGATACAGAATTCTGTGTTGTGACTTACTGTATCCTTTTTGTTAAGCATTAATATTTATTAAATATATTTGGTAAATGGAATTGAATAGTAGTCTACCGTCACACCCATAATCTGTCAAAATATTCCCTTTGAGTTGCAGCAATATTGCAACAAAGTAGAATTCATTTTTAAATAATCATTTGTTTTATCTTTTTTGTATTTGATGCCTTTGAATGCTACAGTAATAAGGAATACAATCTATTTATTTTTCTAAATACTTAATTAATAGCACAGTTAATTTGCATGAGTAACTAATGAGAGAACACAAAATAAACTTAAAGGTGAAAAGCCATTATTCCCAAAGTGTCATGTATAAATGCGCTATACATTTGCTGTTTTTGTTTTGCAACAATGTTGCTTAGAAATTTTAACCTTTACATAGTTATATAAGCTAAATTTTCTCTACATTTGCACCAGTACTTCACTAATAATGTAGTTTTAAGAGGAATTTACTATGGCTAAAGGGGGAGTTTAAGATGTTTTTAAGCCCTTTCTTGTAGTGTTCATTATGTTTATATTGGTGTCTTTTTCTCTAGTCATTTATCTTTCCCTCCTTTTTATAATTGTATATATAGGCAAACATTAACTAAATCTGAAAATGCAACATCGTGCTCACTGTGTTGCTGTCATTCATTATTCAGAAAAATAGATGGTATATGCTTAAATGTAAAAATAAAAACATAACACAAAATATTAGACAATTTACATTAATCAAGCATATGGAATCATCACTGATTTGTTGATATCTGATTAGTTGCGATTCTATTTGGAAGTGAAAACAGGAGAAATTATTTTCCAGGCCTAGATTCTTTTCCTACAGCACCCCTAGAGGCCAAAGGAAGTGCAGACTGTAAGGTATTTTAAAGAGTAGACATGTTGTTTCCCTGCAGATGTGTAAATCCTCAAAACTCAGCTAACATTTAATAGGTGTTTTCCTTTACAGGAGGTGTCATCCATGCATTGTTCTCTCCATTTTTCATAACAGTTCACGGATTAATTAAGAGATGCAAAATGGCCTCTATTAAACAAAGGGAAAATGGAAAATGGAAACATTATTTGATTATTTTTCAGTTAATTCACTTGCTAGCTTTTGGATGCTGGTGGTCGTTTTTCTGTGAATCAGTCATCCTGACATAAAACAGCATAAATAATTCAGTTGTTGTGGGTCCTTGAGTTTGCAGAGCAGCATGAAATATTGAATAAGAGATCAGCGATGGCACTGGAGCTGCCTAAGCTCTGTCCCCTCCCCTTCAAGACTTGTCTGGCTGGTTACAGTCTTATTTAAATAGCTTATTATTTTTGTGTTGAAAGGGTAGAAGTGAGATTTCTGAAATGTGTCTTTGAAAGAAATTCACATTTGTATTTTGTCCACCACAACACAAATAGCTGTTCTGAACAACTGCATTGTTGAAATCAGTGTACAATATGTGTGACTTCATTTGAGTTGTATCATCTTGGAACATTGGGAGACATGCCCCTTCATGAAAATCTAATACTTCTTGAACAGTCAAGACCTTGCACAATGTGATGCTGATAGTCAGCAAATTATGACCTCTAGTGGACAGGATATATTGCGCAATCTCATGGCATCATGTGAACCTGGATAAAAAGGCCAAGCAAGGTAGCTCAGATTTCCTTCTCCTTAACCTCCAGTTCCTGAGGGTGTCCAGTGTGTCCGCAGGCTAGATGGAATATGTAATTCCTTCAGGTATGAATGACCGCTCTTTCTTTTTGGCTTTAGCCTCTATAGCTAACGAGAGCAACATAGTCAGGCTCTATGTCAGGATTAATACGTACATGAAAATAAAACTACAGTGATGATGATGGCTCACAGGACGTCTGGTGTGAGTTATACATTCAACTAAATGATTCAACTAAACCATTCCAAAAATTTATTAGTGGCAATTGAGGACGGATGGATGAATGAATGAGGCTTTCAACATTAAGTAGGGCCTATCACAAAGAAAATATTACAAATCAGAACACTAAAAACCAAGGATTTTATTAATAGAGTAAATCAGGACACCACAATTTCAGCATAGGTACCTCCTATGCCTTACTAAACAATCTATTTTGAATGCAATACAAAACCATAAAACACTCAAACAATAATACAGCCAAATAAATAAGATTATAAGTTAACTCACGGTTGTAATTTGTTCAACACTCAAAAATAGGAAGGGGTGACTGGCCTCAAGCAGTAGTTTACTTTAGTTTACTTACTGTGTATGTTTAAGGGAAATCTGTATACAGTAGAGAGTTTTGTGTGTTAGTAAAAGATAAATCTAGGCATGAAGACTTGTGGTTACAACAAAATAAACGAAGGAGAAAACGACTTTCGGCAGAAGTGCATTTTAATCTTCTTCAGTGTCACTGCACATGTAAAGTAGGCCTACTGTGCAGCAATATGTATAATAACAGCACATCCAGTGTAATTTGCAGGCGTGTACGAGTTTTTTCCTCTAAAAATTTTTTATAGTTTGGATTTTTTCTGTTTCATTCAGATAACATCTCATTATACGCTGAAGATGACTCCGGTACAGTAGGAGTCACTAATACTCTTCATGTCACTCGTTTTGAAAAACAGATGAAGAAGAAGAACTTCCTTTTTCACTGACAGGAAATAAACAAAACCAGACAAGCTGAGAGGAGGGAAGAAAGCCAAAGGTGCTGCTGCAAGTGACATTAATACCCGTAAGAAGCATTTATAAAACGTTGGGTGTCACAACGAAAACATTAGTGTGTGTTTACAAATGCCTCCATTAAGATGTTAAATATTTCTCATGTTAAACGGTTAAAGAATATAATTAACGAGAGTGCAACCTTGTGACAGGTTGAGCGGTAGCTAGACTGTTAGCTAAAATACTAATGAACTTTTATATAAACACAGCATACTAAGTTGGAAATAATCAACAGTTAGCTAGTTACTGGTTTCGTTAACTAACTAGTTAACTTAGAAATTAAAACGATTGTAAATGTTTCCTAGGTAATGTAACCCTCAGCCAGAAAGATGCATAACTTCTCAGCTAAGCTGAGCTAACGTCGGTTAAAACATTTTATAAGGTTATAGTTAACGTAGTTAACTTGTATTTAAATGTACAGCCACCTCTAGCTAGCATTACATAATAATTAGAAATTGCTTCTTAGCTATGAGGTTGTAGCCCACAGTTTATTTTTTTCGCTGTATGTTTTTCTGTTCAGGTGGCCAGGGTTGGGTGTGTGCAGCAGCAGCTGAACACGCTGTGACCACCATCATGATGACAACTAAGAGGCTTGACAGTTTTGAGGTCTTGTGTGAGTGGGCTTCATGCAACTTCAAGGGCCACACCATGGAGGCGCTGAGCGATCATATGTCACTGCACTTAAAGGACTACCTTGGAGACAACGATGCCTTAGAGGAGCTGGGTGAGTAAGGAGGATACGAGACAAACACAAGGGAAATATCACCTGAAATCAGGATGACAGTTTATCTCTCTCTAACAAAAGACCGCAGTGCAGTATAAGAAATAAGTACAGTAAGTTCCGTGAAGAGAGACAACAAAATCAGAAACAATGACAGACATCTCTGAAAGTTCTTATGTTCAGTATTTACCTGTTGGGTATTCAGATGTAGCCAATCCTTTAGTAAGAGGCATTTAAAAATGACAGTGTGTAGTTCTCCTCTTGTTGGTTTTGTCAATTGCACTTGCTTGGTTTTCCTGTCCTTAAGAGCGAAACATTGTCACATGCTTTTCTGTAACAGTAAATTTCACAGTTTCTTGAAACTTGCAATAGATCTCGCATTGATCTATGTATTAACCAATAAATTAATGACACTGAGTAACATTTAATTAGCACATAGTTGTTTATAAACTTTTTAGGCACATGTTTGCTAAAATGTAAAAATAGGCATATTGGTATTACTATAAGAATAAGTACCATTATAATTAGATTTGAATAACGCCTTTGGCTTCCATTATCTCATTTTAACTACTCTAGTGGCATTATCTAGATGCACTACTGCATCTGAAACATAATGTGATCAAGTGTGTGATTTTTTATGCCTGTACTGTTTCTTCGCCATGCACCTGTCATATTGCATGACATTCTGGGAACCAAAGGTATATTTCTCGAAGCAACAACAATTTTCTGCCCACATGACTTAAATGGCATCTTTCTTTTTTTTTTAATAATAACAACTGTTCTTCATCTACACCCGGGCCCCCAGCAGTTTCTCCAACATTTGCGTGAAGTTCTCGGTTGGAGTTAGACGGGATTTTCTCTGTTATGAATGAAGCCACACAATGGACTTGAGCATGCGCTGTGACAGTGACCTGTGCATTCTGTAATAACTGTCAGGTTTATTTGGCACATCACAACAGGCTGTAAAGCGCAATTAAATTTGTAATTCCCTTCTGCTATGTAGCAGACAATATACAGTAATACAAAAGCAATCATAAAATGGTAGACAGAAATAGACTGTTATCAATGGAGCAGTACTGAGGATGGTCCAGGGCCATACACATCCCATGCCAGTTTGTGATGTTTCTAGTCAGTAAGCTTTCTATTGCTCCTCTCTGAAAGCTGACATAATAAAACAATAAGTACTCCTTCCCTGTCTTATTTTAGATGAGTATGCTTGTCTCTGGAATGGATGTGAATTTCTATCCATGGGTAGCCCTGCGGAGCTGGAGGTCCATGCTTACTTCCACAACTACCACGGTAAGCTCAAGTTCGTCGGTTCACAGCTGCTCAAATCCCGTCCTGATCTGCCCAGCTGCAACCAAGGCTTGCACAGCAACAACCTGGTTCCTGAAGGATCAGATGGATACGTTTGCCAGTGGGAACACTGTGATGTAGGTATTTCTAGTTATTCACCGGTCATCAAAAGATTAATAGCACCATTATTATACAATTTATATTTTTGTCTTTTATACAGAGTTCATTCAACAATCCCGAGTGGTTCTACAGACATGTGGACAATCATGTTGAAAGTGCCGAGCCGCAGTCTTTCTCACAACAACAGCAGGCTCTCTTCTGCCACTGGACAGGTATGACTGAGCAAGAGGAGGTTAAAGAGATGTTACTGGTATGTCCAACTGTCACTTGCTCTGGTTATCTACATTTCATGTTTCTCTTGCAGGCTGCGATGCTTTCTTCAAGATCAGGTACCGTTTGAGAGAACACATGCGGAGCCACACTCAGGAGAGACTTGTAGCCTGTCCTACATGTGGCAGCATGTTCTCCAGCAACACAAAGCTGTTTGACCACCTACACAGGCAGGCCGAGCCAGTAGGTGAGAAGGACACTTTATTTGTCTTACATGATGATGTGCTAAATGTATTGCGTTGTAAATGCTGACTTCTGTACGTTCATCTCATTTGAACAGAGTCGCTGGTGTGTGAGCACTGTGGCAAAGCTTTTTCCAGCGAGAGGCTTTTGAGGGATCATGTTCGTCAGCATGGTAATCATTTTCAATCTTCAAGTCTAATCTCAGATTTCCAATTTCCAATCACAATTTGAAATTTTTGTGTTACCCAGATGTTGTAACTATTGTGTAATATCATGTTAAAGTAGATGGGAAAATGTTAAATATACATCTTTCTTTATAAGATTTTTATTACGGCTGCTTGATAATGTTTACCTAATTATTTTCTGTTAAAGATTGAATTCACTAATTGTGCATGAAAAAAGGATTTCCAGTCAGGCATTTTAGGCTGTGATACAGTCCAGGCTCATAAAAATCATACAGTCATGAAGGTGATAATGTCTAAAATCAGATTGGGTGAAGCCTAAGCATTTTTTGATAGCTAAGCATCAGCTATGTAAGGACTGATGCATGTCAGATTAATTGAAAGAGTAACGCATTATTCTCTGACGTGTTTTTTTTAAATGCATCGTTCCATGCAACCATGACCATCCAATGATCTGTAATAATATAGTATAAAAAAAAAAAACTTATTGTAATCTGTTGTTGAAAAAGGATCATGGTGGATCAATGATGACCCAAGTTGACTGTCTGTTGGTCAGTCTGTAATGAGCCATTTGACAGGTATTTAATTATTATTATTACTTTGACTACCAGTGAATCAGGTGAAGTGTCCCTTCTGTGACATGACCTGCACCACCTTGGCAGCTCTGAAAATCCACATCAGGTTCCGCCACTGTGATGAGCGGCCCTTCCCATGTGACTTCTGTGACAAGAGGTAGACCTTTAAAACAGCTGATTAGATGCTCAGTTGACAACAGCTGTAGTTGACAGTACATTTGTATGGATCTGAAAATGTGTCAAATTGTTAGTAAAAACGTAACCTTTGTGTAAAGTTGGATTTAAGGTGTATTCTGTGTTGCACTTAAAAAAATCCTGTTGTCATATATTTTTAAAATGTTTTATTTATTTTTACAGATTTAAGAACCAGCGCGATCTACAAAAGCACACTGAGGTTCACAATGAGGGCACCGTGTATCGCTGTACAGTGGAGGGTTGTGATTATTCTTGTCACACATTCCAAACCATGAATCACCACTTCAAGAGAGCGCACGAGGTTTGTTAGCACCAAATGTCGTCCAGCATAAAGCATCTAACCTCTTTAGATCATCATTACAACCTGCTGTAATCTTATTATAATGATGAGTAATCTTCACCGACAGGTTGGGGGGATGTCAAAATATAAATGCCATATCTGTGATAAGGTCTTCTCCTGGTGTTACACTCTCACACTTCACCTTCGCAAGAAGCATGAGCTGAAATGGCCTTCTGGACATTCCCGCTTTAGGTAAGTAAAAACATCTAGTCACCTCTGAAACAGCCATTTCTTAGAATAAGATCAAATGTTTTTCAAGAAATTCTAAGAAAAGTATACACTAAAGTAAATATGTTATGTGTTGTGCCACGTGCTTTCTTCACAGATACAGGAAGGATGTAGATGGCTTCCTGAAGGTAAACATGGTGCGCTTTGAGACTGTGGAAGTGACAAAGGAGATCATGAAGAACATGGCCAAAAAGCCACAGAGCCTTCGGAAAAGTACGAGAACCAGCAGCCGGAACAAGAGGGCTGCAGTCACACCAGAGAGCGGCCGAAGCCCTCCCGCAGGATCCTCCTCGCCCTCCTCCAGCTCATCCTCGTCATACTCCTCAGAGCTGTCTGGTGGGGAAGACGTTTCGTCTCAGGCCAGCCCCAGGGGCAGTGACTCTCCTGTCTACTGTGTCATGAGCACCATCCCTCACATTGAGGAGGAGCCTGGGGGATTATCTCAGGAGGACTGTGATGGTAGTGGGACATCTGGAGCAGTCCAGGCCCTTACGGAGGTTGCGAGGGGCCTGGGCATGGACGTGGTGTGATTCCTCTTCGCTGCACTGCACCATGCGTCTATTGTAGGCTCTATTGTAGCTGTTATGCAATGAATGTGGTTTGCCTCTTGTGGTATATTTTGCTGTGGAGCTGTTAGTGGAGACATCACTGGAGCTGTTTTTTTGCTTGCCAAAGTTTTCTCATTGTCTGCAGCGTCTATAGAGTGGTGTTACATTGAGGTGGTTATCTCTACGCTGGCTCAGACCACGCATTCAAAATAGCAGATCTAAAGCCTCCGCTTAGCTTTGTGACATGTCACATGAATGGGATTGCCTGTTACACACAGGTTATTGTTTCTGACAAAGCTTATGTGAATGCGTTAGAAGCATTACTCAGCTCTATTAATTCTTCATGTTTTTCACACACCATTTTCTATTTTCTATGTTCTATATTTCCATGATGTTGCCTGGTTAAAGGATTTCATAAGACATGCTTTTTTTATTGTAACAGATTTTAAATACATTTTTGATACAAAAGGAGCTTTTGTTGTTTGTTTTTTGTAGGAATGACAATGTTGATTGGTCTACCCCTTTGGTCCAGACTGAAGTATCTCAACCGGGGCCACCATCTGGTCAAAATATGTATGTGTCCAATATTGACCAAATACTAGGGCTGAACAGGTAATCAAAATTTTAGCGAAATCACAATATGGTCTAGTGCAATTTTCAAATTGCAGAAGGTGCAATACTTGTTAAAGGCGATGTGTGTGTCAGAATACCGTTTAAAATTAAATATATTGTCGTGCTTCAGAGATGTCCTTGCCTACACATCATATTCTAGAGACTTTAGAAAACATCTTTGTTTGATACAGATCGCTTCAAAAAAACACATATGTCACACAATAATTAATTTTAATACGTTTTTCAATGAAAACAAAATTATGTAAAAATGATCTTTTCCCCTTGTGTCGCAAATCATATCGCAATTGCAATATCAGTCAGAATAATCACAATTCAAGTTTTCAAAATCATTCAGCCCTACCAAATACCCGCAAAAATAATGACATTCCCACCAGTCTCAGCTGTACATTGTGTTTAGTGCTAATTAACAAATGTTAGCATGCTAACGTGCTAAACTAAGATGGTGAACATGGTAAACATTACCTTCTAAACATGAGCATGTTAGCATTTAGCTCAAAGCACCGCTGTTCCAAAGAACCGCCTCACAAAAACACAAGCATGGCTGTAGACTCTTAGTGTAACAACGTTCCCCTGAACTATTCACTTGGCTGCATTCAATTTTAGGTTTGCCGATAACATTTTAAAAATCTTTTTCTTGATCCAAACATGAGCTTGAGCATTTTAAAGTGGTCACATTATCCTAATTTGTAGGTTCATAATTCTATTAAGGGGTTGTACAAGAATAGGTTTACATTGCGTATTGCCTATTTCATTCTGCACATTGCTGCAGCACCTCTGTTCACCCTGTGTTGACCGCTCCATTTTAGCTACAGAGTGAAGCATCTCAATTCAATGATCTTTGTTTGAATTTGCGCATGCGCAGTACCTAGTCTACAAGCCTCTAACCCAGGGCTTTATTCAGCTGTAAATGTTCCAGAACTAGCTTCACAAACTAGATTAAACTAGTGGTAAGTTATTAATATGTAACAAATTTATCTTTCATATGTAATGTTTTGACTGTGCTCTGTCTTTACATCAGTAACAACTTTATTTTTATTATTTATCCACTGACTGCCTGGAGGGTATCTAAAGTTTTATAGGGAGGGTGGGGATGAAGGGAGGCAGCGTCTTGTTACTGTGTGTGCTGCTGCTCATTGTGTTTCTCCACCAGTGTTTTTGAGGGAATGCCACACTAGCCACTAGGCAATTATGATGCATGTTACAAAGTGAAGCAGATAAATTATGGAACTAAAGGCTGGACTACAATAGAGCTGTTGTCAGGCAGTTCAGGAGCAGTGTTTTCTCTGGGAGATGGTAACTCCCTTTGAAGTGGGCTTTCGGCTTTTTCACTTTGCTAACCTATTACATGCACAAAATATATATACAACACGATAAAGGAAAGGGAAAAGGCCAAAAAGCACAATATGACCTCTTTAATATATTTAATCAAATCACCATTTTAACAAATGAATCCTTATAGCCTAAGTATGACTTCACAATTGCAAAAATCCATCTAGGAAATCAATGCTGTCAAATTTCAAGACTACCATGCTTTATTAAGAATCTCCACCCCCTAATTAACGCAGTTGTAGTGCAAAGACTATCTTTTATTGAGACATTAATCAGAAGCTTCATACTTTCACTCACTTATAACATCCAGCTCCATTGAGTTCATGCACAGAGCAAGATGACCTGTGAACTTCACAGACATTGTAAATAAGTGAGTAGACCCTGAAGACTCAAGACCCTAGGTAGGATGTTGTCAGAAAGCCAGGATGAGGGAGTTGATGTCTGAAGTGATGGAGGTGACCGTCCTCGTGGCCTGAGTGTAGAAACCCCCTCCCTCTGAGGTAAACAGTCTCCTGCTGCCTCAAAGCAAGGGGGAGATAAAGAGGTGGCATAAAGACACCATGAGAAGAAGCCTCTTTTTGCTGCTGTGCTGCAAGAGGTATCCTGATCGCTTCACTGGTATTCAATGAATTGTCTTTTAGGACATTTTGTCTGACGTGGAGATCCATTCTCATGTGAGCGTCCAACATTGGCTGCCATGTAGCAATTTGGTAGGGATGCATTCCAGCCCCTGGATAAGAGATGAGTCCCCCAGGAGCTCTGGTAACATTACATCTACTGCTGTTAGGATACAAGCCAGACAAATTGTTTATATGTTGCACTGGTACGGTGTGAGACGATGGATGCATACGAGTTGTAATGAAAGGAGATGGATCAGTGCACAAAGTCTTAGAAGAACCAAACTGGTCTTCCACAATTCCCTGCCTTATCCTCTTCACTTTAATGAAGCTGTGGCACTCAAGCTGCCTTTTCCTGTCAAGCAAGCCCCTGCGTCCACCGTTGACTTCTTGAGTCATTGTTTGTTCCCAAGATTTGTCTGTAAGAGGTAAATCCTTTTCTGTGTCAGTTTGGTGGTCCCTATGCTTCTGCTTCTCTGCGAGTTTCTCTCTACAGCACAGGTTCGGGGACTGTTCCAGTTTCTCTCCGTGAAGCTTCTCCCTCTTGGCCGTACGGCTGTTGCAAAACGCTGGTGAAGATCCGGGTCTGCTGAAGTGGCTTATATTTTCAGCTGTTTTTCCTGAGTGTCCATGTGGAGAGTCTAAACATGAGTAGCAGATGAGCGTTAATAATATCACGTATCATACTGTTGCTGAAAGTATTTCTATGCTTTATACTCACCCAGACTGGGGGGTCTGCAGGAGGGCTGGTCTGATTCATTGTGTTGTGCTGAGTCAGGTCGACTGGAGGCCCGATACTCAGGTGTCAGTTCCTGATGGAGACTTTTGGGTTTGGGTTTTTGCTGCATTTTCTGTATCTGTATTATGCATTACAGTTTGTAAATTTCAAATTAGCTTTGAAATCAGACAAGTATACAACTCACAATGACAATATGTCTTAACTAAAAGATACCAGAGTTTTCTAGACTTCAAAAATGTCTAATAATATTTTTCCTATATGTGTAGATCTGACTTTGAAATGTTTGTACATGATAAAAAAAATCCTAATTTGAATATATTTGTCACATTATGTTTTTTTAATATACAAAAAATCTAAATCCACTTTATCTGACTTAAATTTGAGACAAAATGCCACAAAAGGCTGAATACTTTTTAAATGGACATGTTTATGTGACTAAAACTTTACTGCATTTGATTATTACCTTGAGTTGCTTGTGGTAGTAAATCTTCCATGCAATACAGACATGCAGCGCACTCCATCTCCCTGGTTTCTGAAAAAGGGGGAAACATTTAGCAACAATCACCACTGGTGATTCATTAAATCTTGTTTAATCTAACACAGTCTTTATTGAGCTTTGGCTTTTAAAAAGCAGTTTTATCTTTCTCCATTTTATTTGCTGGATTGACATGTCATTTTTAATTGATGCAGGACTCACTGTAGACCTGAAGGACTTCTGTACTGATCTTGGAAAGGCAGCAACAGGAACAAAAGAGGGCTTTATTGTTCCTCTGGGGAGGTTGAACTGCTGCAAAAGGTAATAACATTAAATTAATAGCTCTAAAAATATTTAAATTAGCTAGCTAAGTGGCAAAAAATGGCAAAATAACAGTCTGGTCAAAAGAGGCTTTAGATGGCAATGAATTAAAATTACTACAGTCAGTGTTAACAATACAGTATTGTGACACATCTCCTTACCATTCTGTCCTGAGCTACCACTGGAGCAGGCAGCATGATCAAGGATTGGTGAAGGATGGGAGTGAAGGCATGCTGCTGGTGAGTGTGCTGATGCATGTAAGATGTTGATGAACCAGTTCCTGAGTTGGCAGGATGGTATACTATAAAGCAGAGAAACACCTTCGTTAGTTTTAACAAAGACGTATATGAATTTAAACAAAACAGTAGAAACAGTGATAAAAATGCAGTGGGCCATACCAGATTGCGGAGTGTGTTTTGGAGCTTGAGGAACCTGAATCAGTGGGCTTGCTCTTGGCATAAATGAGGCTGGTTGTAGGCCCACTGGATTCCAAACATACTGGTCTGAAGTTATGTGTGGCTCAGGTCACTGGCAAGATGGAGCTTTTTCTTATTCAGGAGAAACCAGCGAGACACCAGCAGACTCAGACTGTCCTTGATGTCCAGATTAGGGATCATCCTTACATTCAAGGCACAAACCGCATGAATCAGTGAACATTCACAGAGTTATAAACACAGTCATGCCTTTTTATTGTTGTTGAGCCTACCAGTACATAAACATTTTTTTTTTAACAATGCTAGTTCAAAATAAAACATATAATTCCTTTTAGGCAATTTGCCTTGCTAATGACAAAGTATTGTTAGACAAACCTAATCTTAATCTAATTGAGGCACTGAGTGTGCCAATCCATTTAATTCATTTGGACCCATCCGTTCCAAGGACACACGATTAGTAATGCTGTTAGTGAATGGGAGCACGCTGAGATGCAATACATCTGTGTTGAATATAAACTAGAGAGAGAGGAGGCTATACTTTGAATTTACTGTGTTGTGTTATTGCTCTAACTTAACATTTGATTCGGTGCAGCAGCAAGCCAGAGTTTTAGGAAGACTGTAAATAGGACTTCCAAAAAGACCCAGAGAAGAGAAAGCTTCTGACGTGCACAAATCAATTTGAGAGAACTGAGATTTAAAATGTTGAAGACAATGCACAGTTTTGCTGTGAAACTGTTACAGGAATTTTAAAACTATTTCCTGGAATTTTACTGCAGGTTAATCGGCAATGAATTAATTGCAGCCCTAATAAACATTTAAATTTTTTGCAAGCAGCTGCTTCAAACTACCTTTTTGCCGTCTCTTTCTTACCGTACACTTTTAAAAGATGTATAATGTGACAGGGATGCCGTCCAATATAATGAATTCCAATACAACATAAACAAAACCCTCAAAAAATTGGTGAATCAACACCTTTGAAAATGTCAGACAATTAAAACATTTCAGAAGTTTCTCAAATATAATATTTATTACGAGGCTCTGTGGTTTTGGTTATTATTTGGTTTGGTAATTAATGTAAATCAGCTTCTCTCCTTCCCTGTATTTAAATGAAAGTTTCAAATTTACCAAACATTTCTACTCCTCCCTCACTGCTGTTTGTGTTAGTGCCCCTTTAACCTCTCCAGGCCAAAGCAATCCAATCGTCTGATCCCTCCTTTCTCATAAAGACAAGATTAACTTGAGGTTACACAGCCTATGTTCTCTAAAATTCGTCCATGTCAGCGGGCCACAGAAATCTCTTAATCTCATAAAGGAGCTGGTTGTTAGGAGCCCAAATGGAGTGAACGAGGCATCAGGAACAGCTCACTGTGTCATCTGACAGCACGTGGAGCGCCGGTTCTCGCCTCCAACACAGAACACGCTCCATAATATATCAGCTGAATCTTAATGATAATAATCCTGAGATGTATTGATGCTTTTATTTCATTCTTAATGGTATCAGGCGTTAACAGGTTTTAAATCTTGTTAAACACACACAAATTGCCAAGTGTTGAGTGTTACATCTCAATATTAATGTAAAGCTGCAGCGAATACTTGATTAGGAAATTAAACCGCACCAATACTGATAAATGTTTTAGTAATTTTAAGCATACACTGCACTGGTTTCAGCTTCTTAAATGATAATACTTTCTGGTTTTCTTAGTCTTATGTGATTGAAACTGAGTATCTTTGGGTTTTAGACAAAACGAAATGTTTAAAGACATCACGTTAGGCTCTGGAAAATTTGTAATGGAGATCAGAGGAGAAAACAGATACATCAGATTAATGCTCGTGAGGCAACAGAAATAAAAATTTTGCTCTTTGAATGTCTATTGGAATTTGCACCTTTAAAGTTTAAAGGACCACACAACATTCTAAGCATTTTTTAAAAAGCTATTCACATGTCATAGTTGGCATCCATTTCACTATTTAATGTTGCAGTGGTTTTTCTACTCTGATAAAACTAAATGCATATTATGTAAATATGTTTCTTACCTGTGTGATTAAGTGAAGTGAATGTAAAATTTCGACTTCCTGATGTTTGAGGGTTGTTATCCAGTGAGTAACATCCAGCTCCTCCAGCCTCTTTATCAGCCAGCAGAGTAAAGATAAAGTCCTTTCTTATATTTAAATAGCCCTGTGCAGATCCCGAACACTGACTTCAGTGCAACAGGGACCACCTGTTGCTGTGAGCCAGTGTGCAGTTGCCTCTGTAAATTACTAAGTGTTAGTTACCAACACCAGGAAAGACCATTAACTACTCCTAATGGCTTAAAGCTAATCCCATCAGCCTCCTAAACCCTTCTGATTCAGTTTAGAAACAGCTTATGTGCCAACATGTTTTCAAATGGAGATGGTGGAGAGACACTGAACATCTGACAGGTCCCAATATAATGCATATATGTGGTTGTTTTTCTTCCCAGCACATTGTGTGGAATCAGCAGCAATGTTCTGCCTATATATCTAAACATTTGTATGTACTTATTTGTCGCACGCTCTTTAAGGTTCATTTTGTCTTTAGTATTCTTTGTAATTATTTCTGGCATTTTAGGTTTTGTGATGTATGTTGTTTACTTTCTGAATTGCAAACTTTTTACACTCTAAATTAGATCAGCTTGCCTTTTGTATCTGTGCATTTTAATATGTTCTTATTTATATTGTGGTTTTACATACATATGCTGTGCACTGAGCTCACCCAGCCAAGATTGTTTGTTGTAAAATTGAAAAGTTAAAGGGCAATTTTTGTATATATAAATGTATTCCTCTGGGGCAATTGTGCCCCTTCAAAATGACGTCCGTAAAACGTGCTTCTTTTTGCCACAGACAGGATTAAAGGATCCCTATGTGTGACTCCCGGTGACACCCTTTTGTTTGTAACCAGAAACAGAATCTTGCTCAAGGACAATTCTTGCACCAAAATCTTGTGAGAGACGAGTTGTTGCAGGAGAGTTTAGCCTCTTTTCCACCGCTGGTACCAGCACAACTCGCCTCGTCTCGACAGTATTCGACTCAGTTTTGGCCCGCCGTCTTCTGTTTTCCATTGCAGATAGTACCTAGAGATGGAAAGCGGAGTTGAGGCAAGTTGAGCTGGTACCATCGGTGGAAAAGAGGCTTTAGTATCACCCGTATCACCTCAGCTCAACTCAGCTCGCTTGAAACCTTGACAGAGGTGATACGAAAAAAAAGTACCAGGTAGCAGGTACAGGCACAAGTAGAACTTTTCCCCAATGGAAAACCAAAATAGTCGAGTAGAGTCAAGGCGAGTCGATGCAGTGAAAAAGAGACATTTGTTGTGAATGTAGAGGAACTGCTAGCAAGACTTTATTTCCTAACATTACTCCAACACAACAAAATCCTCTCTCCAACTCAGAGTCATGTTGCCACCCGCTTCTTTCTGCAACAGCTCGCCTGTATCTAGCTAAAAAAAAAAAACATTTTTACCTGTTCATTTTGACACCAAAATGTGTGAAAATAGGGACCAAATTATGCTTGAATTCCTTATGAATTGATAATTATTATTATTATTTAAGATTGAACAGCTACTTAACAGATTATATTTGGACACAACAGGTCATTTTACGTAGCTCTGAAATTACAGAATAAAAATTAAAAAAAATGTGGCAGCAATCATTAATTTTATTTATATTATTATTTGGACTGTATAATGCATTTTCTGAAGCCTTCCTTTAAACAATCAATAAACAGCTTGACTTTTACTTTTATTTATTCTATACTTTTTTTTGTAAGTTTGTCTATCTTGGAATGAGAAGACTATTGCTGTGTCCTGGTTCCATAATATATACAAACTATTCATTATATATTGTCCTTTTTTTCAAGTATACAAGAAATCAACACATTTTACTGTTTTACACTAACAAGTAATGATGCAAAAATTTACAGAGACACAATATACAATATACAGAGTGTCAATGATGAATAAGCATTCATAAAAAACTACCTCATTGTTAAAAACAGGAGGTTGGTGTTTGAGTCAGAAAGCATCATGTAAGGTCACTGCGGAGCACAACCCAGAGGCACAGATGGCACCGAACATAATCTATGTACTGTATGTAAATCTGCTGGATCCAAACAAATCAACTCCCAGTAAAGCTTCAATGTTTTCCTGATTTAATACTTCTAAAAAAGAGATTCTTTGAATTCTGCTCAAGCTCGGTGTCCTGAAAGGCCTCAGACAAATTGGGCTACCTTCAAATGGATCCCATCCCAAGCTGAACATAAGACGGTGATTGGATGAGGCTTTGGGATGACATGTTCTCCTTGACTAGCTAATTCCATTTTCACTAACCATCCAAATCCTGTTTGAGTTAAAGTAGCTGCTCTGTCGAGTAACAGTGTTCACCCAGCCACTAACAATTACCCTTTATAACCCATAATGCACTTATGTGCCAAGACGTCTTAGAAAACTTTAAGAAGCTTCTTCAACAAGGATACAATGGAAATTACTGTAGACTCGTTGTGTTCATGCACAGCTATTAAAATGTTGTTCTAGTGTCTCAAATTCCTAATTCACCAGATTATAAATGACTAGTTCCTCTAACAAATCCATCAATTAGCTTAATGAAAATATGTCTGTGTACAGTATATGTTGGCTGATGAGATAAAACTAAATTGTGGTACAGCAATGCCAAAGATATATTTGAAGTAATTCAGTAGTTCATCCACTAGAGAGCACGGACAGCTTTATTTTTCATCTTTAAGATGTCCTGCGCAGTACATGCACTGAACAAAACTATAAACACAACACTTTTGTTTTTGCCCCCATTCATCATGAGCTGAACTCAAAGATGTAAGACCTTCTGTATGTACACAAAAGGCCTATTTCTCTCAAATATTGTTCACAGATCTGTCAAAATATGTGTTAGTGAGCACTTCTCCTTTGCCGAGATAATCCATCCACCTCACAGGTGTGGCATATCAAGATGCTGATCAAACAGCATGATTGCACAGGTGTGCCTTAGGCTGGCCACAATAAAAGGCCACTCGAAAATGTGTAGTTTCACTGTGCTGTGATGGTCCGGAAACCAGTCAGTATCTGGTGTGGCCACCATTTGCCTCTCACAGTGCAACACATCTCCTTTACATAGAGTTGATCAGGTTGTTGATTGTGACCTGTGGATTGTTGGTCCACTCCTCTTCAATGGATGTGCAAAGCTGCAGTCAGGTCGAAACCCCAGTGAGGATGACAAGCATGCAGATGAGCTTCCCTGAGACGGTTCCAGACAGTTTGTGCAGAAATTCTTTGGTTATGCAAACTGACACCTTTGGAGACGGCTTATGGTAGAGAAATGAACATTCAATTCACGGGCAACAGCTCTGGTGGACATTCCTGCAGTCAGCGTGCCAATTGCACGCTCCCCCAAACTTGCGACGTCTGTGGCATTGTACTGTGTGATGGAACTGCACATTTTCGAGTGGCTTTTTATTGTGGCCAGCCTAAGGCACACCTCTGCAATACCCATGCTGTCTGATCAGCATCTTGATTTGCCACACCTGTAAGGTGTTATCTCAGCAAAGGAGAAATGCTCATTAACACAGATTTTGACAGATTTGTGAACAATATTTCAGAGAAACAGGCCTTTTTTGTACATAGAGAAAGTCTACATTTATTCATTTAGCTGATGCTTTTCATCCAAAGTGACTTACAATTGCTATGTATGTCAGAGGCCACACGCCTCTAGAGCAACGATGGGTTAAGTGTCTTGCTCCCACACAATGGTGAATGGGTCACAATGGGAATCGAACCCAGGTCTCACACCAAAGGCATGTGTTTTATCCACTGTCCCATCACCACCCTTAAAGTCTTAGAGCTTTGAGTTCTACTCATGATAAATGGGGGCAAAAACAAAAGAGCTGTGTTTATAATTTTGTTCAGTACATATTGGTCACATCTCTTGAAAAACCAAACTGAAAGGATTATATTGTTATCACATCTTTTAACTGTCAAATATCAGCCTGGGTACTGGCCTCAGAAATCTTGTACTGGTCAGGCTGACTAAAGTAGAATAAGTAAGGGTCATAGTGCCCTCGTGGCGATCCATCTATCAGTATGATCATGCAAATATGAAGTAGTGAGAAAAGTAATGTTTCTCTCTTTCTGCAGAAGTAGAACACAAGACATGAGCCCAATGTTTACTGAACCTGTTGTGGTTCACCATTATTCCCGCAAAGTGTTATACATTATCTGTATGTGCTTATTGCTGTCCCTCATTGAAAATCACTTAGCTTGAATGTCGTATGTCCAAGACACCATTTTTATGGCTTCATCTTTGTGTAAAATGGAAATGATATGTCTTGTACCATTTTAAAACCTGTATAATTTAAATAAATTGCCGTTTGGAGGCGATAAATCTCCAGAAACATACAGTACAGGCCAAAAGTTTGGACACACCTTCTCATTCAATGCATTTCCTTTATTTTCATGACTATTTACATTGTAGATTCTCACTGAAGGCATCAAAACTATGAATGAACATATATGGAATTATGTACTTAACAAAAAAGTGTGAAATAACTGAAAACATGTCTTGTATTCTAGTTTATTCAAAGTAGCCACTCTTTGCTCTGATTACTGCTTTGCACACTCTTGGCATTCTCTTGAGTTTCAAGAGGTAGTCATCTGAAATGGTTTTCCAACAGTCATGAAGGAGTTCCCAGAGATGCTTAGCACTTGTTGGCCCTTTTGCCTTCACTCTGCGGTCCAGCTCACCCCAAACCAACTCGATTGGGTTCAGGTCCGGTGACTGTGGAGGCCAGGTCATCTGGCGCAGCACTCCATCACTCCTCTTCTTGGTCAAATAGCCCTTACACAGCCTGGAGGTGTGTTTGGGGTCATTGTCCTGTTGAAAAATAAATGATGGTCCAACTAAACGCAAACCGGATGGGATGGCATGTCGCTGCAGGATGCTGTGGTAGCCATGCTGGTTCAGTATGCCTTCAATTTTGAATAAATCCCCAACAGTGTCACCAGCAAAGCACCCCACACCTCCTCCATGCTTCACGGTGGGAACCAGGCATGTAGAATCCATCCGTTCACCTTTTCTGCGTCGCACAAAGACATGGCCGTTGGAACCAAAGATCTCAAATTTGGACTCGTCAGACCAAAGCACAGATTTCTACTGGTCTAATGTCCATTCCTTGTGTTTCTTGGCCCAAACAAATCTCTTCTGCTTGTTGCCTCTCCTTAGCAGTGGTTTCCTAGCAGCTACTTGACCATGAAGGCCTGATTCGCGCAGTCTCCTCTTAACAGTTGTTCTAGAGATGTGTCTGCTGCTAGAACTCTGTGTGGCATTCAGCTGGTCTCTAATCTGAGCTGCTGTTAACCTGCGATTTCTGAGGCTGGTGACTCGGATGAACTTTTCCTCAGCAGCAGAGGTGACTCTTGGTCTTCCTTTCCTGGGGCGTTCCTCATGTGAGCCACTTGATGGTTTTTGCAACTACACTTGGGGACACATTCAAAGTTTTCACAATTTTCCAGACTGACTGACCTTCATTTGTTCAAGTAATGATGGTCACTCGTTTCCCTTTACTTAGCTGATTGGTTCTTGCCATAATATGATTTCTAACAGTTGTCCAATAGGGCTGTTGGCTGTGTATCAACCTGACTTCTGCACAACAAAACTGATGGTCCCAACCCCATTAATAAGGGAAAGAATTCCACTAATTAACCCTGACAAGGCACACCTGTGAAGTGAAAACCATTTCAGGTGACTACCTCATGAAGCTCATTGAGAGAATACCAAGGGTTTGCAGCGCTATCAAAAAAGCAAAGGGTGGCTACTTTGAGGAATCTAAAATACAAGACATGTTTTTAGTTATTTCACACTTTTTTGTTAAGTACATAATTCCATATGTGTTCATTCATAGTTTTGATGCCTTCAGTGACAATCTACAATGTAAACGTCATCAAAATAAAGAAAACGCATTGAATGAGAAGGTGTGTCCAAACCTTTGGCCTGTACTGTATTTGGGAAAATAAAAAGTATTAAATCTTTATAAAGACACTTTTTTAATTGGGTGTGGTTAAACCTGACTTATCTATATGTCTGTTTAGTATAAACCTGTGAAGCATGTTGATTTATTTTATACTAGCTGTATATATTAGATAAAGATCAAGATTGGTATGTAAAACATACAGTGTATTATATACTGTAAGTATGTACAATGGAATTGGACCAGGCAAGCACAGTTTAACAAACAACACTACCAAGTTGCATTATGGAAAGTGTAGGTTGCAGTGATCTTGGAGCTCAGGATATCTCCTCCTTTCCAGTGTTGATTTGGATCTTTTTTTTCTTTTAAAATCAGTCTCTTAAAAAATCTTTAAGTGCAATTCTAAATAACTAAAATATTTATCTACCCAAACCTGTCAAAAACAAGTCAACAGAGAGGATAAGGTAGACGCACTTTATTCCTAAAACAGAAGCTGCACCATCAGTAGCGGCACACAATTATATGTACACATATACACACACAATTACCTAAATCTGTTATATAAAATATATAATCTGACAATGTACCTTTAATTCCTCTTCAGAGCTCATTGAGTTACTGTGCGAGAGACTCTGGAGCCAAAGCAGACAGAGAGGTAAGTCTCATCCACTCATTGGGTGGGACACAAATGCCCAGGCCAGCTTTTACTTCATTTTTACAGCATGGCAATAAAAAGGTCTGTACCCCTTTGAAAAAATAATATTCTAAAAGCAATCTACAGCAAATTCACTTGAACAGGTTTTGTCCGTGTTGTGTAACTCAGAAAATTACACTTTTTAAACCAATTCCTTTACAGTGAGATGTACACACCCTCTAGGATTTGTAATATATAAAAGATATTAAGCATTAGAAATTCCACATTTAAAAACTTACAATAAATAATATATGCAGGCATTTCATTAAGATAAAATTTCATAGATTGCAATCTACAGTCATTAAAAAGACAATTTATTCTCCTTTATGAAACATCCCTTGATCTTCCAAAATGCTAAAATGGATTCTTGGCATCTGATTGATTGATTGGTTGGTTGGTTTGATTGGAAACTTCCCATCAGTCAGTGTTGTGTTAGATACACCAGGGAAGAGGAGGAGGAGGGATGCTTCCTCCACATTTGCCCTGATGGAGTGTGAGGTCCTTTGAGTGTCGTAGCAGGAAATCCATGATTTGACTGAGCGATCCATCCAAATCAAATCTCAGCAGTTTGATCCCGTAAAGAGTTCAGAGCATGTTCATGATAAAGTTGTACATCTGGGTGAGCACCACAAAGTGAACAGGCAGACAGGAGCGTCGGTCCTGGGTTGCAGGGTCGCACGTCAGCCAGGAGAGGGCGTTGTATTGCTCTAGAACAAATCTATCAGGCAGACACAGCAGTGTGTTAATGCGTGCCATTTTCCTTACTTTAAAAACCAAAAAACCAAACAGTTGTTCAAGGGTACACACTCTTCTGATCGGAGCAGCTTACCTGAGCACATCAGAGGTGTGGTTAGAGTCCAGGGGGTGGGAGTGCTTACTGTGCAGAAGCTCGTCCGATTGGACAGAAGACACATGCAGGTGCAGAGAGGCCTGGGCGATGAAAGATCGAAATACGGATTAAATTCTTCTTTTAAAGTCTTTTGATTAATTTGGAACAAGTGCTTTTCAGAGATAAAAACTGTCACAAACTACCGATGGGTCTTATCACTACTGCTAAAAGAAAAGTGCAAATATAGAATAGAATAATGGAAATATCTTTGGGCAAATAAGCCTTAGTTGTAGCCCTACTTGAATGTGACACTCCAGCAAGTAAAAAAAAACATAAAAATAAAGTTTGTACCTTGAGGAAGAGTGGGCACTGGTTCTGGGCTTGAGGGCAGGCTGACCAGAACCAGTCAGGCAGTGGTCCAGCCTTGGCTGTGGAGACAAAGTAGCCCAGAGCCATCGGCTGCTGTAGGATGTTCAGAGCCTCCTCATGGGACTCCATACGGTCTGCACTCTGGCCCTGCAAGACAACATTGATATAATGAATGAACAGAGCGAGACTTGTTTTCTACAACACCAGTTTTGGATTTAAATGATCTCTTTCCAGCCACTACGGGTATTTTATGTTATTTATATCCTGCGTATGGCACCACGCATAAATGAACTTGAATTCTGCTTGTTATTGCAACTTTAAGAACATTACTCAACGTAACTGTATGGGTCACTTTAAGTTTATGGTGTGATATAGTGAGCACTACAGAGAAAATACAATTTGTCATTGTCAGTTTAAAAAAGAAAAACATTTGTCAGGGATGTTGCTCTGGGCATCAGCTTGTAGACAATCTGTGAATAAAATTATTTATGTTCTCCATGACAGAATTCACCAGGTCACATCAAAACTTTGCAACAGTTGCTGCAACAGTTTCATTACTGTGCAGGTGTGGATGGAATAACGACAACGACCCACTTTGACGTGAAACCGAAAACTGTATACTTTTACCACTTTCAAAAACAACTAACCAAAGAAACTAGTTACATTTGATGCGACAAGTGTTCATCTAGTCAACCGTGGAAACACTGTAACTGTATTTCACTTTCTCTGCCTACCAGGCATGCATGAAAACAATCTTTATGTTCTGTGACGGACATAGGAAGAGCTAATGTTTTCAGGATGAAATGAAGAGATATTTAAAAAAAAACAAGTGAAGAGGTGAAAGACCTTGCTTCCATCTCCCCCCTGGTGGTAGTGGGAGCCAGGAGAGTGAACAGGAGACGTTGTGGGGGAGTTGGGCAGGATATTGATGAGATCTGGATCCACCATGTCGTTGTCAAACAGGTCAAAGATGACCATTCCATCAGATCCATCTGCAGAGAAAAAGCTCAGGGTTTGATTCAGATCAACTTTAGCGGGATGCAATGTTCATGATTCAGCATCTATTGATGTTAATCAGGAAGATATTAAAGTTGTACATTTCTTTTGTAGCCTCGTCAGCAACAGAACGTACCAGGATTTATGGGATTGAAGTTGATGTCAATGGGCTCTGAAGTGTTAGTGTTGACTTGCACCATGGCAGAAGTGGGAAACACCAGGATGTGTGTGCAAGACGTGTCCTGAGGTGTGCTCAGCTGCGATGTTTGCATGTTGAGTGTGGTGCTGCGACCAAACACTGAACCTGTTGAAACAGAATCTGCAGAGACGAGACAGAGGAAAGACAGATCTAGAGTCAGCTTGACAATTTACACACAAAACTGGGTTCTCTGTTACAATGTCTAAATAATCATGTTACTGTTTTCCTTTTACCTGGCATGATGACAAAGGAACCCTGGGGCTCCATGGCAACCAGACAGGCGCTAAGGATGCTGGGAGTGTCAGCAGCAGAGATGCCACACAACCTACATGTCTCCTTCAGTCGTTTACTGAGAGACTGCAAGTTCCTCCTGCTCAGCAGAATACTCCAGTCTGCAACAGGGACAAGATGAGAGCACATTAGTGTGTGTTCATTAATGTAAACCAACTACTTAAGTGCATGTTCTACAAACCATGCAAGTGTGTGTGTGTACCTCTCAGCTCGCCGTGGCCCATTCTACCAAGCCGCCCAATGACCACCCTCCATGGCAGTGAGGTCACCTGCACCAGGCCGAGACACCACTCCCACAGCTTCTGCAAACCCACTCGCCTGGCTGAGGCCTTTTTCCTGCGAGCCCTGTAAGAGAGAGAACACGTACTTTAAATACAGGCACAATTCTATCAGCTAAACTAGCATTGCTGTGAGACTGATCTTTTCTTTTGTACACGAGTGAACGTACCTGTTGGGCACATCAATACTAATGATGCAGGTCTCCAGCAGTTCCCCGTGTTGATCGGTGCAGGAGGCCAGCAGCCAGCGCTGGTCGTGGGACAGGCAGTAGCCGACAAACAGGACATTGTACTTCTGGGATGCCTCACCAAACGTCTCCCCGAGCTCAGTCTGTTTGTCTTTCACTGGAGCCAAAATGAAGGGCGGCGTATACAGACGCAGACACTCTGGCCTCTGCACAGAGGGAAAACTTTAGTTAGTTTGAAAACAACAGGAGGATACAACAACACAATGTCAGACTCACCACACACCAGTTTCAGATATGCAAAAAAAAAAAAAACCTGTTACCTCTGGGTTCTTGAGTGCCATGTCAATGGCGAGACCAGGGCCAAAACCCGTCAGAGCCTTGAAGTTGGTGGAGTTGGGCAGAGGCCGACGACACTGAGTGAACACAGAGAAGGCCAGCGACTTGAGGTGCTGGCCGTAGAGGTGACGTTCCCCACTGTGCACCGGCTGCAGCAGATACTGGCAGGGAACAATCTGACAAGAAACAAACAGGTTGTGATAATTCATTTAGTTGTTCTTATCTTCTCTAGAGAGTAGGTAGTCATGTTCTTTTTTGTATGTGAACATCACTGGTTGCTCTTGACTAAGTTTTTAGTTTCAGTAATAGTGGCTGGTTTGCTTTTGAAAAACTGATAGAAAATTGTGGTAGCACAGAACGAGGTGTCCCTTAATAACGGAGTCTATGAGTACAACGCAATGCCCAGTCGTTGCTGCTTACTTGCAAAGAGATTAGGTGGGAAGTTTGTGGAGTGAAAATGCTAAAATAGCAACAGAATCCCAGTTTTAAGCCATGCTGTATTTGTCTGTCTGGTAGACCAAGTTTCTAAAGTGGTCATCATACAGGTACAATAGTTTTGTGAATCTTAAAATGTGTACCTGGCTTATTGGCTTCCTGACAACAAGTAAAAAAAGCACAGGCACACAATTACAACCTCTTCCATGTAAGATGCTGTTTTAACTTGAGCGTTGCTTTACTGAATAGACAAAAATATTGTGTAAAATATATTGAATTTAAGGGGAAAACTATTGACAACTTAGTGTATCACAGACAGAGGTATGCATGCTTTGATTTGAGTATCACTCTGCCAGTTTTGGTGAAATCAAATATTTAAGCTGTTTTCTAGTACTTACTATGAAAAAGAAAAATACAGTAACAAACTGTGAGCAGATGGCTATTATAACACATTCTATTCTACCACTGTTGTATTAAAGACCAATACTGAAACCATTAGCACATTCACACCACAAGTGTCTCAAAATTCCCTCTGGCGTGTTGACGCAAACTCGTGTCACTATATCACAGGTGTGGAAGTTACCGCCTCTATTATTGTCTGCTAATGAGTCCCCTGCTCCTTGTCACCTCCCTTTGAGCCTGCTGGTAATCTGCTCTGTTGTAACTAAACTGGCAAATATGACATCATAGCCCATCAGTAGATTCCTCTTAAGCTGTCGATTAACTAAAAGGCCCCATCCACATTACTCAAGTTTTACTTTAGTAAACGGCGACATGCACAGTATCTCGGTATCTTACAAGTGTAGGCTGTGTTATTTGCATGGTACAAGATATTTTAATAAAAATAAAACTCGGTCAGTACATTGTGTTTCTGCTTTGCATGAAAGACCCAATCGTGAGCATCTGCGTCATTGTTTCTGAAGTCCTCCGTTTTTGCTCGTCCACACTAAAACGCTATCGGGAATTTTAAACTGAAAAACGGGGTCGGCAGCGCTTTTAATCTTCTCCGTATCATGCCTTTGTTTTCGCTGTTTTAGACTGGACGGGAGGTAGAAACGTAGCAAAAGGTCTCCGTTTTAAAACGAAAACGCAGTAGTGTGGATGGGGCCTAAAGTCCAATTTATACTTGGGCATCAAATCGATGGTGTGGCCTCTGTGTAGCCCCGTACGCTACGCCATCGCCTACCTCCTCAAAAATTCAACTACACGTCGAGGTGACGCAGGCCGTATGAACTGTGATTGGTCGGCTGGGTAGCCTCGCAATGCCTCAGAGCCGACAGGAAGTGCCCTGTGCTTGGAAGCAACTTTTACTAGCAGCCAAAACAGCGGCTGTAACATGGTGGATCAATATATTTGACCGTCACAACCCAAGCAAAATAACTTTTGAAAAGTCTATACCAGCTGCATGTATACAATTTTACCCCCATTCACGTTAGTGGAGGGCTAAACCAGAAGTTAGCATGCTCGGCCGGCAAAAGTCGGTGGATGCTGTAGCACTACCAACCAACTAGCGTTTGGTGGTGTAATAGCAGAATGACAGAGACACCGACGCACAAGTATAAATGCCTGGAGTATAAATCAAGCTTAACTGTGTGAACTTAACTGTCACTCTAGTAATACTGTGACAGACTTCTTAACCTTAAAAACACTCAGTTATGAAATAAATAAAACCATCAAAACACTGAGACTATGCTGTTGGCCTGTACCTGTACTGAGACAGCGTTTCTGATGGAAGCAGGCAGGAACTGGAGCATCTCCATGTAGCAGCGCAGTAGGCCCAGAGTGTAGGCGCTGGAGTGGACCTCTCTGTCTGCGTCTTCGTAGCTGAAGGGGTCGACGATGTACACCACGATGGCAGGCGGGTAAGACACAGCATGGGACTCTCCATCTGTTGGCTTCCCCACTTTGTCTCTCTCCATTGTGCTGATGATGACAGGCAGATAATGATTTTAGATATTTTGTATGTGAATACAACCTAGACAAATCAGACACCCAATTAATCCTAAAAGAAATTACCCACAGGAGACGTTTTCTACACAATTTCATGATAAAATATATTCTTTGCGTGTAAAAGGAGCTAAATGACACAAAAGGTTCAATATCACATTTTCCCACCACTTGTGCTTTAATACACAGTGTATTGCATTTTACATACTAAGCAGTATTTACTCACAGGATGTACTATTTAGTATAGACACACTTCATGAATGCATTATGCACGTGCAAATTCCAGCTAAGATATGTTTGAGCAGTTTTAACTGTCATTTCAGCAAATTATTCAACTGAGGGAAAAAAAAAAAAAGAAAAATAAAAAGGATGAAACAACACTGACAAGCATGGATGGTCGTACCGCCAAATATGAAAGTTTGGAATAATCTGTAAAACACATAACTATATCAATTCATTAAAAAAAATGGTTGTTTGACTTCAACTGAAGCCAAAGTAACACAAAAAATGTGTGCACAGATGAGTTTAACTAGAGAGATGGGATTTTTAAGACCGATACAGATTTTGATTTAAAGGATGTGGTATGTGTACATGACATAATGCGTTTGAACAATATACTTTGTCGTTATAAACAGTACTTAAATAGCAAGAAGTACAGCAGATTATGTCAGCTGTTTGCTATGTTTTGTGGCTTAAAACATTGCCAACAGGGGAGTAGCAGAGTCCCTTCTGGTGGACAAACTATGCAACGACAACACTCATAACATGATTAAAGGATGCATCTTCCGTCTCTCTATTTCTTTTTAATTGTCAGGTATCGGCTGTTATAAACACACACCAATTTATATGCAATTAGCTCCAATCTGACTCTACTTTAAACTACAGAAATTCTACAGTTTCTAAAAAAAATAATAAATCACTATTTTTAAAACAAGTCTTCTCCTTCCTCCCTTTACTACATTCAGTCAAATAAATTTAACTTCTGGTCTGCCAATATATTGAAAAATGAAGTCAGTGTAGCTGCTATCTATGAACCACATCAACTCTTCATAGTTTTGAAAAGGGAGTTTCAATGTCATCATTTACATCCCTTCTGCCTGCCTGTTGTCACACAGCACCGCCACAACTCAACCGCCACTGTCAGCAACATGCAATGATTGGCTGTGTTCCGCTACATCGTGTTTACTAAAAGACTAAAAGTGTCCATCAAAGCTTAAAATAACTAAAACTGAGACAGCGTTTTTTCAGCATTATCGGAGTCCACTGTACGAGTAACATGCATGCCAGCTCTGGATAGGCTTGGTTTGACTAAGTGTTTTTTACCAAGATATTTAACAATTCCCCCCATGGTGGAGGGAGTCATGGCTTTGTCAGTAAGCAGTATCAATACAAAACAAGTAAACTCACTGATTTAATACTGCACTCATTGTGTTTTTTAACACAATTAAAAGCGTTCTCTTAGCCGGCACCTTCCATGAGACCTCAAAACCAAGAATGCATACTACTTCTGTAGTTTATTTTTAATTTAGTGTCAATTTAAGTTTCACAAGCCGAGAATTTTCTCTATATATCACGGGCCAGATGTTTCTGGAAATGATCTTTCTCATATTATTAAAATTTGATACTTCTTCTCCACCACTGCTCCTATTAATAATTCATGCATCACCTAATTTAATCATAACGTAGGCCTGACCCACAAGAAAGAACAGTGCATGTTTAATCTATCTAATATTGTGTTGGTCATACTATAAACTGATTTACTGCTTGTCCGTTTTGAATATTACAGAGGGTAAAGAGCTTAAAAATTAATCACATATTAAATCGCAATATTGGTTGGGTTTTTTTTTTTAAAATTGCAATTCGATTATTTTCCAAAATTGTTCAGCCCTAGTATGAACACTGAAACTATATTATAGTTGTGGCCTTTCCTCTGTTGTTGCTGCTGCAGTGGTCTCGGACTGGAGAGCTCTGTGAGTGTGACTGGCTGGCCCACTAACCTCACGGGCGCTTGTGGAGCTTCTCAACCCCGAAAACGTTTGAGTACATTTTGGATTCTCCATTAACTCCCTTATACAGCATCTTTGTAACGACGCGTCGACAATGAAGTTTCATGTTGACATCGTCGATTCCATCAACTAATCGTTGCAGCACTAACAAAAAGCATGCAATCTTTCTGTCAGGATAATTAATTGACTGTTAGACTACCTCTCTGGTGGTTCAGTGGGCCCTTGAGGCTGGTTGGCAGAGGGTCCGTTTTCTGCCAGCCCCCCTGCACCCTGCAGGTTTGACTGGGGTCCATTCTGAGAAGTGCTGCTCTGCAAGCCTGCTGTCCCAAATGGCGAGTAGGAGCCTGGTTTGGCCGAGGCCATTCCCCCGATAGTCTGGGATCCTGAGGAGGACGGAGGAGGGGTGCTGTTGACCTGGGCAGGCTGGGCAGAGCTGGTGCTGGAGCTGGTAGTGTTGGTGAACTGGGGTCCTGAGGAGGTGCTGGAAGAGCTAGAGGTCTGGGAGGAGGAGGAGGCCACAACGGGGCTGCGCTGGGACAATAGAGAGCTATCCAAAGACTGCTCTGACAGGTATGGAGCTGAAAGAAAAGACAGATTTAGAAGATTTTAGAAAAAATAAAAGCTATGTGACTATATGACGTTTGGATTTTAAGATTAACAAGATGTTACCTAGATCATAGCGGCACACTTGAGCAAAGAGTTTGAGCTTATTAAAGGCTTCATTGTTTCCGTCTCTGGCAGCCATCTTAAGGAACCAGTCACTAAGGGGCTGCTCTGTCATGCTCCTGCCTTCTGTGGTGCCGACCTTCAATACGCCCTCTGGGTGACTCTTACAGATGGGCCTGTGTTGCCCAAGCTGGCATGCCTGTCAAGAAAAAACGGGAGTGAATGCGAACATGAAACAGTGTGAATCATTTCGTGAGTGTATAAAACTGTTTTTGTGGGCATGTCAGTACAAGGAGGACAGGTTTTATCCCGCCAGGTGCTTACCTCATACATAGTGCTCAGATCTTTGAAGAAGGTTTTTGCTCTGCCCAGCAGAGCTTCATTTTCTGGGCAGATGACAACATATCCCACATCTCTCTGGGAACCAAAAGGATCCAGAAGAAGCTTTTCCCAGTAGGGCAACCCAAAAGGAGACAGCACCACAAAATCATACTCATAACCAACCAAAAAGGTAGGGATGGGCAGAGGCTCAGGAGACTCATCTGTTCCTGTAGTGAAAACAGGACAAAGTTTCATCTCAGTCTTTTGCAACAACAAAGTGATCAAACAATTTAATATTCCAAAACTGAGCTCTACATTTTTTTCTTCTCACATACCATATGATCCCCTCCCAGCCATCTTGTGGAACTGCTGCCAGGTCAGCGGCCCCTGAACGCCCCAGGAGCGCACGCTCCTCTTCTTCTGAATGGTGTCCTGCAGCACCGGCTGGAGGGACAACAACACCCGCAGGACGTCCTGTGAGAATAGCTTGTTCATGTCTGCTGCTACAAGAGCAAAAACAAAGAGAAAGAAGTCTTAACTTTACCACGTTTGAGGCTGGGAATAAAAAGGAGGGTAAAAATAAGCTTGTGGTAAGAATAGTGATACAAATGTACATACATTTGCATTTTGGCCATTGATGAAGACAGGTGCTTTTCACTAGTGTTTCATCTACTTTGCCTCCTGACATATTGTCCATGAACTGCCTGCCATGCTCCAGTGCCATGTAGCAGTCATTATAACAATCTCTTTCTTCCACCCTCAGAAATGAACTGGGGGCTGAGCTCAGCTTCGGGTACTCCACACCTGCCATCGGAGCAAAAGGGTTGGTGCACTGGTCCTGCAGCAGAAGGATTAGCTCATCTGGAGGTTTCTCCGTCAGGCTGCCAGCTTTGTGCGCCGTCGATGCTCGCAGCTCTTCAAAACACCGCTCTGTGTCCCGACTAGAGTCTGAGCCCCGTCCAACCACGTCCAGTTCGTCCTCCAGAAAAAGCCCGGCTGACTGGCCAAAGCGTCGGTTGGTGACAGCGCTGAAGCCACAAGTGCATGGGTACTGGGCCTCACCGTTGTCCTTGAGGTACACGCCCACATCTGCGCCTCGGATGTTCATGTTGCAGACGCACACGCAGCAACTGTCAAAGTTGCAGTCCTTGAAGAGGTTCATGACCGACTCCGAGAGAATGAGGGTGACGTAGAGACTGTGAGCCTCAGGGATGGAGGGTACGGTGGCTGGCTCAACAGAGCTGAGTGGTCGGCAGGTGGAGGTAGTGGAAGCGGGCGAGTAAAGGTCAGAGTTGTCATACTTTAGTGAGCCTTGGACGCTTGATGGGCCACGGGGAGTGCGTGGAGTGCGTGGTGTGCGAGGCGTGGGCACAGAGAAACGTGGAGTTGCTGGGGAGGGCAGGATGCCTGTGCCGCTGTTACTGGGAGGGGCACTGCTGCTCATGAAGGGTGTGTGGGTCTGAGGGGTGTAGGTCTGGCTATAGTCTGGCTCCACACTGGGGACGTTACTGTTACAGAGAGAGAGAAATTTGTGATCCAATTTGATTTCATATCGTGATTCAAACTGATTTTTAAAACAAAAATTTATTCACAAATTTCGAGACTATTTTTTCTTAATTGGATTTGAAGATTTTCATCAGTATTCAGTATTATGTGCCATGATCTGTTGACATTATTGTAGGTTAGGCCATATCACAGTGTAGCCTGAGTGTATTTAACTATAACAATACATCAAATGACAATAATGAGCACAATGATTTTACAGACAATCTTTTAAATGTTGTAATATTTACAATTTCCACAAACAAAATAGCCTTTCTAATCCGTCCAGCAACTCAAAACCATCAGTTATTTCACATGATCTAATCTGCAGTTGTAGATGTCAGTAGTAGGGCTGGGAATTATGACCAAAAATGTTATCATGATAAAAAAAATTTATACCATCATAGGATGAAGCCAAAAGTTTCAACATAGAGTTATAAATATATACAGTAATAAGTAATATGTTGCTTTCAAACAATAAACACGAACATAATGAAAATCTGCTGTAATGGACTGCATCTATAATGTAGTGCCTGACACACATTTAGTTAGTGGGCTCATCCACAATTGGCCCCCTTCCCCCACTGTTCCAAAATAAACTGACAATCTGTGAGGGACACAGTCTGCTCAATAGATGACCTAAAGACAGCACTGGCCCACTGTTAACTCTAAATGCACCAACCTGTCTTTGGTGAGGAGATTGACATTCGTCACTGGGGGTATCAGTTCCATTTTGCCCATGGTCCAGCTGGGCGTGTACACACAGTCTTCTGGCAGTTTGACAGGCAAAAGACACTGGCTGGGAAGCGTCTTCAGGGGGGCGTACTTGGAACAGCCGATTAACAACTGACATGTCTCCGGCTTGTACACAAAGGAGAAGTCCTAAAAGCAAAGCAGAAATGGTGAACAACACTGATGTAGCTACATTTTCCACTTGCTCCATACTTGGCAGGTGTGTGCCATGTCGTACCTTTATTTCAGATGGCTTTGGGCTGCAGAATCCCTCCTCCACTTCCATCTTAAAGTGGCTGTTAAGCTGGCTGCCGTCCAACAGGGTGAGGCCCGCCCCTGCTTCCAGGCTATCCTTGCTGCCGGAGTTCATGGGAGAGTAACCCTGTTGCTCCAGGGAGGGTGGGGTGGGGAACATCTGGTGCAGGTCTGCTGAGCCTGGAGAAATAAGACATTATTACTTTTCTTGAAATTACACATGTATAAAAGTTTGATGATTAACTGACGTTCAGTCTCCTTACTTATGCAAGACAGTGGGTCTAATGTGGCTGCTTTAGTGTCTTTACAGCCAAACCTGTCATCTGCACCAACTCCAGCTCTTCTGGATCCAGGCTGTGCGCACAGGGAAAAACAAAACTCAATACATCTTTCTTTTCGATGTTTCAACAGGCTTACAGGCTCACAGCAGTTACATAGCATATCAGAACACTATACTGTAACAAGTACAACTTTTAGGCTAACAATTTCATTTACCATACTGATGCACTTACCGCTAGCTCATCTTCATCTGAATTGAAGATTTTATCCAGATCGCTGTAGGACACGGCCAAGTCGTTCTCATGGATGAGGCTGGTCGAGGCTGAAGGTTTATTACCTGATGGACCCTGACCATCTACTCCGCAAAACAGATAGGAGAGGACACTCTGAATGAGACAACAACCTCCAAACATTTGATTTCATTAAATGTCAAACGTAGGGGCCAAACTGACAAAGGGAAGGCATTCTTACCATCTCCTGTTCCAGTTCCTTCGTCCGCCTGGATCAAAGAAAAGAAAACGATAACAGGAGTTATTGTAATGTCGTAGGGAGACCCTTACATGATTTTACACAAAATAAAAGTAAAACTGCCGTCATTTTTACTTGCATACTAGGCTCTGGTTATCGAACATATCCTAAAAATCATAATATGTGGAGCAGGGGTGTGTGATCGGTACAGCAATATATCATTAAACATTTTTCCATGATACTGTATTGATATTCAAGCCCATCACATCAAAAACAAAAAAAACTCAGCGGTGCGATGGTTAGCTCAATGCTAACATACAATGGCAATCTCTATTAGCATGCTAACAAACATTAGCATTGCGATAATATAATCTTTACATAAACTACACATTTTACTTCACATGTTTAACATCCTGAGTGACAAACTGTGCAAATACTTAAAGTACATGTTTTCTGAGCTCTGTGTGAAAAAAAAAAAAAAAAAAAGGCGCTAACTTCAATGTCTTGATCTGCTACTCTGCTCACTCTACACTGACTAGCTACAGCAACCCCAAAGGGTCAAAACTCAAACCCAAAATTCCCAGTGGCTTAAAAATATAGCTATCACTAGGTGGAGAAAGAGCAGTACAATCACTTAACAGTTATCAATATAATGTGATGTACATATTAGGCTTAGGTGGTACACAGCAATTTGTATTTTAGGCAAAAATATGAATCAGTGAATTCAGTAAATTTGCATTTTTATGTGTATTTTATAACAAAATTAATTTTTATAATAACTGTTCATAGTTGCTCTGTAGATCTTCTGTGGAGCAGAATTGTGCTGTTTTCTAACAGTTTTGATTTTCAGCAAATGAATAGATAACTTTTTCACAGGCATTTTGTATTCATACTTAGATATCGTGATGTATAATTTTAGGATTTTCTAGCAATATATCTTTAATCGCAGAATTGCTGTATCGTGATATTATCTTTATCATGAGCAATGTATCGTGAGGTACCCTGCAATTCCCACCCCTAATGTGGAGATGTAACTGGCGAGTGCCCCCCCCCCCCTTGCTTAGCTTCTCTGTTGGGACTCTGGTCTGCTTGTCCACACTCTAGGCAAGCTACTCTAGCACTGACTTAGGACAAGTACGTACAAGTTACACACGGTAGCTCCGCTTTAATCTTGAGAAACTGCAGAGCTGCAGTCTCTTCATTCAACTTGCACTGTAAATTTCCAGCTAAACTGAGGCTTTTTGAAGACCCTTTTCTCTCTCTCTCGCCTGCCATTCAACGGTCTTGTGCAGAGTTGCGTGCATGCCATGCTGCCGACAACGGCATGCACGTCGCGGTTCCTTGCAGGTCTTTTTCAAGTAGCCAGCTATTTAAAAACGATAAAATATTCTTTGTGTGTTTCATCAACGGTGATAAATTATCCAGAAGTCCCACGAGGTGCGGACAACTCGGCACAACACCAGTGAAGCTGGGGCCCCGTCTGTTCAGCAAGTGTTCCTACACTGCCACTACCTACACATGCGCACTGACGACCCAGGGTTAGAGTTAGAATTCTAGATTTATTCACGCACTTTAAAACATTTATTGAAAGCTTTTTTCCTTTTCTCATTTTTTTATTTACAGCATTAAACGTTGAAGTGTGTATTGTAATAGGCTGTATATTAACCTATTGGGAGAAAAACTGGTAGTTCTATGTAAAATCAGACGTTGAGCACCCCCATTTCGCCAAAATGGCATGATCCTCGTTTCGCTGCAAAGCTTCGACTGTGAGATTGACACTACTACCACTATTCGGGGTCAGCTCTAATTGTCAACCCTAGTCAGGAGCCCACCTTGTGTTTCTTGCTGCCCTCTCTCTCCGCTCCAGGCTTGTCCTTCTTCTCAGCGAAACTGAACTCCTCATCTCCCTCTACGAAGGCGTATGGGTCCGCCTCCTCACTGTGTTCTCCGTCTCCAGTGGCGGAGGTAAGATGGCTGTTTCTCCGCTGGGCGTAAGTCTTGACCAGCTCCTGGGACACCTTCAGGGGCTGCGTGGAGCCCGACATCAACCTGAAAGGAAAAAAAAATGTGCTCAGACAGACGCAGGCATGCTGTATTAAATAAATAGCTACAAGTGTTTGAATGCAGCAGTAAGGTTTAGTAATGAAATACTCACTCAGTCACAGACACTACAGTTTCGGTTCCTCCACCTCCCCCAGAATCATCTCGTATTTTATCCACAGGTAGATGAGGTGTCAGGAAGTTGGTGGCCTTCTTCCTGGGTAAGTTGAAATATTTCCAAGGGTTGTGGGTGGAGTCTTCATTGGGGTTGATGGCTGAACCCACAAAAATGGTGGGTTCCAAGGTTTCGCTATAGGCTGGGGGGAAGCGCAGCGGCATAGGCATGTTCTCCAACTGAGGCTCCTCAGATGAGCCCTTCTGTGGCAACAGACAAGGCTCTACTGACGGCGGGTAGAACGTTTGGTGAATGGGCGTGGACGAGCTCTTCATGCCACCTGGAGTCATGTCACCTTCTCCGTGATCGCAGGGATGTGGGCTGAGAGGAGGGGGAGGCGGGGATCCGACGAGGTCCGCGGGGGGGCCGTGGGTATGCAGCGTAGGGGCTTTGGAGGATACCGTGTCCACGTGGTGCAGGCTGGGATACGAGCCCTCCTCCTGTGATCTTAAACAAAGCCTCTGGTTCTGTGGCTCCAGGGATTGCTCCTCGCTCACAGAGTTGCGGTGGTGAAAAGGCGTCTGCGGCCTCTTCTGCTGCTTCTCCCCCTTTTCCAGCTTCTCGCCCAGCTTGTGCTTAGGGGCCGGCTGGGCAGGCTGGCCTGATAAAGGCGGGTGTCCTGAGGTGCTGCTGGATCGCTGTTTTTGATTCTTATGTCTACGTGGGGAAAAAATAACAAATTATGCTTACAAAATGCTGTCTTGTAATTATAAACAAAAATGTTGAGTCACTTGTGAAAGCATTCCACTCCACATACCGTGAGCAATTACAATGCAGTCTGTGAGCAGGCTCCACAAAATCCCAAAGTTCAGATTTGCCTGATTCCTCCTCACAGGTCCCATTGGTCAAAGTTGTAAACTTCCTTCTATTAAAACAGGACAAATTGACATTTAGAAGTCAGCATGGAGATCCCATTTTTGACTGGCAATGCTAACTTTGAAGAAGCAGTGATATTAAACATACTTGTGCCCTGTACGATTAATGTTATACTCCTGCCACACAGACTCCACCATCTGGCTGGCCAGCCTCCGGGGAATTTTACCCCCATGAAGAGTGTTGTTAGAGCTATAGCCGTCGGACGCAGAGGACAACTTCAGCCACCTGTGGGCAGGCTGATAGTCTATGATAGAAGTTGAGCAAAAAAAAGCAAAACAAGTGCAGTACTGTTAATATGCAAAATCTCACATGAATGAAAGCTGATAAATGTGTTTTTAATTCTGATTAATGTGCTGCATCAAGTCTTACCAGTCTGAGCCTCCTCTGGTGACGTTGGAGGAGTCAGAGTGACAGAGGACATGGCAGGATCTCTGTGAGCAGCCTGGCCCTGCTGAGCACCACAAAGGCTTCCTGAGTTGTTGGCTGAGCCCTGAGGGACCACAGCAGGGAGGTCCGACAGGGGGAGGAGCACAAGGCAGGAAGGGTAAACCATCCTTACTCCCGCTGCAACCAAACAAACACATTTATTAATTGTAAAAACTTTCCAATGGCACACCAAGTGCAGGGAACTGATTTGTTCACATATTTTGCAACTTATTTTTACAGCCAGTTAATTTGATGGATTGACAATTAACCATATTCTTTCCTATGAAAATATTTGTTATAGCTGCAAAATCTATTGTATTTTATTGAATCTTTTCATCACTCTGTTGAAATCCACCCATCCACTTTCATAATTGGTTGAAGAAGAATCAAACAGACAAGGAAGAAGGAGGCAACATTGACACTTTCCTAAATTTGTTTCTCTCTTTTGGGCTCTGTTGCAGCTATGTATGAATATCCAGTGCATTATTTATTAAAAGGATATGGTACTACTTACTTGTTAGATACTCAATTGATCTTGTCATCAAGTTAGAAGAAAGAGTCTGTTTCTCAAATGTTTGACTTCCCCACCCACAAACCTATCCTTTTAAATTCATCAAACATACAAAGTTTAGCGCAACAATCATCAGCATCTTATTTAAACATTATGCTGTCTTACCAACAAGGACCTCCACAGCTGCCAGGGAGTCGTCCTCCCAGTCCGTGTCCTCCATCTTGTCTTCCTGGACCTCCTTGGGATTGGGGCTGATGGGATAAAACTGCCTCCACTCTTCTATGAGCTTCTGAGTAGGGTGGTCTGACATCTTAAAAGCCTGTCCGGTGAGGGTCCCATTCAAGCCATACGGGCTCAGGATGACTGCAGGGCAGGGAGGAGTCACAACACTCATGTAGGACAACTAAAAAGAAATTAAAATGCTTTCACGGCGTGCACAGTGGGTTCCTACCTTGCAAGGGGCTGGAGCCCTGTTGGGCGAGGCTGAGATGCTCTTCGCCCAGTCGCTGAAGAGGCTGGTGTTGAGCGATCTCCACACTCGTGCACACATTGCTGTCGCCGTGTACGAAGAAGGTGAAAGCGCAAGACAGGTGCTCGCTGCAACATGAGTCAAAGATTTAAAAAATAAAAATAAAATGTAATTGGCATTGTAATGTTTAGACAATCTGCTTCAACACAGCTTGAACATTCAGCAAACTTGCTCACGACGCACGGGCAAATACGAGAGCCAAAAATAAACATAGGAGATTATTAGTCTCAAAATGTTAAAACAATATTCATGTTTATTTCTTAACTACTTCTGGAGGGCCAGGCAGTAAAATTCACTAAAATAGGATTTGTTGACATGGTTGCTGTAAAACCACATTGCACACTCAGCACTTTCCAAAGACTGCCCTGTTTACCAGCCAGAGAGGGCAGGCGACAGCGAGACTGCCAGACTCTCCTGTTAGAGGTGCTGTGCTGCTGCCTCAACACACACACACACACACACACACACACACACACACGCTGACATCTTTATCTAAAAACAGAAGCTAAGCACCAGTGAGCAAGAAATACCCCCCACCCCCCGGTCTATGGAACGACTCTTTTATATAGCTGCTTAAACTCTTGAAACCTTGACAAAGCTGCCAGTGGGAACTGAGCCAAAGGGCTGTCTTGGATCGACATGGCCAAAAAGACGAGGCTCAAATTAGCTTGTTAGGGAACTCCAGGAAACGCCAGCAAGGGAGACGCTAAATCTATGTCACCACCTTTGTGTACAAGGGGTAAGGAAATACAGCTGTGCCGAACCCCGACTCTGAACCACTTATTTATGTGCTGCTGCCGAGTAACCTCAGGCTTGTATTTCTACAACAACACAGACCAGTTTTACCTTGCAGTTGGGAAATGTGGAGGTGTAGACATTACCCTTGAACTGTTGCTCTATTACCATGGAATTCTAATATAGAAATGATGCACCATGCTGGATGACTATTATTTCATGCTTTTTGTGTATGACAAGGTGGAAAATGTGTCATGCTGATGATGTAATTAGAAAATTGTGATAATCCTGTCATATTACATTGCACTGTTACATCGGATTTATTTTCAGGAATCAACATTTCCTCTGAAAATTGCAGGATGTTAGTGACTCAGCAACGCGGACCTAGTTGTAAATTCTCTATTAATATATGAGTTAAAACTAACCTCAGAGTACTCGCCACATATAAAACCTTGGAGTAAAATCAGAGTAGCCAGGTAGGCAGTCAACGGTCTGCTCAAGGAAAGGCTTGTGTGCATTTGCTCAAGCTATTTTTTTTCTTATAAAGAAGATGATGTTCCATTCCCAAAAACTGCTATCACCTTATAACATACAACAATACAGCTGCAAGCACTATAACTCCAGTTGAATCCCAAACGGGAATTTTCACAGCTTGTCAGAGGCCAGGAATTGTCATGGGAAGTTTAAAGAACAACTTTCATAACAACAAAGACACCCGCCCAATGAGACATTTTCCCACTGCAGTATACGTATGCATAACACTCGGTCATAGTCTTCCTTCCTTAACATGCCTTCAACAAGCATAAAATGCATGCATGCTTGAAAACACTGTTCCCAACAAATTATGTCACAGACATTTCACAGTACATCCAGCTCATTGTAAAGACAACTGTAATAGCCATACATGCTGCAAATCAATACTACAATGCCAAATACTGACTAATGTTCAGCCCTTCTGCCCATAAGTACAATTCACAACATCTTGTTCTGCTGCCATATTTATACTCAGCAATTGTGCTGCCTCTTTTGTGTTGCCTTGAGGTACTGGTAAGCATGACTTTTATGATGCAGGTGGAAAGGACATTCACTGTACTGGACATTCTTTGATAGTGACAACACATAGTCACTATCTTAGCTTAGTCTTTTCTGACTCTGACTTGCGAGTGAGCATTTCTGTTCAAAAGAGAAAACCAGAGCAATAGATAGCTGGCAGGTAGAGGTAATTCCCGCTGACTCAAACAGAACACTACCCCAGCTATAGCTTGTGATCCGACCATTAGCTGGATAGTCAGCTTTAATGTCACAATTTACGGCGTGTCATAACTGTGTTGTCCGCTATCAGGACGCAGAACATACCTTTTATTAATGGTCTTCTCCTCCTTCTGGTATGGCTTAACAAACCACTTGCCAATGCGAACAAAGCCACGGTTCATGAGACAGCGCTCCAGCAGGTTGTGGATGGCCTTGAACAGAAGCGTTCGACACTCATAGGACAGGCCACTCTCCCATTCACCGTCTTCCTCACCTGAAACAGGGCAGATATATTAAACCAGATACTTTTAACAAACAACCCCCTCTTCTTCTTGATAAAGACCTTGTGTTAATTTTAAACTGTTGTGTGCAACTGACCACGAAAATACCTATGTGCTACTGTGACCCAATTAAACATACGAAAAACATTTGATTTCAACATTCATCTTATTGATTATTATGTGTTCCAAAATAAAAATAATTAGCCTGACAGATATTAAAATTAATGACTAATGTGGCAGAACATTAACCATTTAGTTTAAATGAAGTGAAAGTTTCTAAATTTGTTCTGCAGATGAAGCCTACTCATGGAACTTTTTTGAATGCTGCTGTGGTAAAAAAATATTTTTTTTCAAGAGACATACTTCACAATGATTAATTTTAAGTTTCCAACTCAAACCTTCCAACTGTGTGAAAATGTTGCTCTCTCTGTTTCTGTAATGACCAATCTGTGTTGTCTTCAAGTAACACATGACTTGAGACAGGACACAGAATACTTGGTCAGCGTGGCCACCGTTATACTATACAAGTCCGTACCTCTGTGGCAGAGAGCCACTGGATTCCACAAGGCTTTAGAGACTTTTCAAGATGTGTTCGCCACAAATCAGTAAGGCTATCATAACTTAATCATCTAATCATCTTACTTTGTATCATTAAAACTGCATTCAACTCTCTGCTGTAGTTTAGAATGGTTGGCATCGTTATTAAACACTTGACATGTTCAAACATGAGCAGAGTTTCTACAAATGGACCAATTTGCCTGCAATTCTTGCACAGCAGCTCTTAAAATGTCTGTTAATAACATCAACCATTACACTCTTCAACTTTTGTTTTTTAACACCTAGAATAGTTGTGTCAATTCCAAAGCACTGAACTAACTGCTTAAATTGTATGAGAACATGCACACAGTATAACTTAGAGTAGCCAGTGGGAAAACCCATTTCTGATATGGTGAGAATTACAAATCCTCATGTCAAACCTGCAGAAGACATGGAGATGTTGCATGAACTTACTTGAGAGCTCATTATGAATAAGCTCGGCAAAACTGGGGTCATCCCCCCACCAGAAAAGCCAGAGTTCTCTGCGACCCGGGGTGTGGTGTCTTCTCCACACACTCAGCACATCTGCAGCCAGGCATCGGCTGAAACTACACAAGATGGGGTCCTCCTCAGTCACAGGGAAAAGGATGGGTGAAGAGGTGGGTCCTTGGCACACAAAACGCCTCCATTTTATTCCAGTCAAATCAGCCTAAAGAGAATAACAATGAGAATTCACACACAGCACAGCTGCACAGCATTAAACCATTCCTCTGTTGGTGCCTGCATGTTGTCTTTCTTCTCCTACACACACAGTAATGACAAGCTGAAGACTGCTTGTCCTGTCAAACAGAAAAACACTTTCAATGAAAAAAGTTGAGAACAGGGACTTGTTGACATCTTGAAAGTTTTGCAATACTCTGTACATGTGACACCACAATCATGCCAGAAAAATGTCATACAGTTATTCTCAGTTATTAACAACTAGAGATGCATTGCTGCAAGTCAGTCTAAAATCAGAGTAGTTGGTTCACTTTAAAACTATCAAACAACAATATGACTTGTCTTCTAATATGTGTATCAAATAATTTTGCAATGTCACTTTAATCTACGAAGAATGTTATGTTATTGACAGGTTTCAGTAACCCGCCTGTTGGCTTGACCTGTTACCATCATGTAACTAACGTTAATGCTAGTTGGATATTTCTGTAACTATTGCAGAGTTAAGTTAAACATGCGATTATTCATGAGCAACTCTTCAATATAGCAATCCTTCAGTGTGTGCTGTCACTGTTATAAAAGTTAGCTAGATCACGATTTGCAAGTTGCAGGCCCGATGCCTTCACGCCAATATGCAATTGACGTTACAAAGCTTGTTGCCTGATTAGCCAAAATGGCTTTCTGGCCTCAGTTTCATAGCTAACGCTAGCTAGCACAGAGAGCCTTACCAGGCAGAAGAGGTTGGAGTGGCAATCCTCCAAACTGGCCCCGTTTGGTACAAAGCACGAACTCATCCTTTCACTGCGTGGTTGTAACGTTAAAGTCCATTGTCTCAATCACCATCGGGGGCAATAGATGATCTTCTTAACTCGCTGGCGAAGCGATGTTCAGTTGTAATTATCCCGTTAAACCGCTGACCAACTTGCTAGCTACAGCTAGCTGTCGCTAGTCAAACAGACAACTTCTAACCGGCGCTAGCCACCACTAGCCGGGTAGCTACGCTAACGTTAGACTGGCAGCCAGATAGCGTCAACTGTTCGCTTCTAGCACTTCGATTCATCAATCCTATTTGAAATGTATTGTCTGATCTGGTTAGCCACAAGCTTGCTGCTACATTACCTTAACACCAAATAGTCAACGTTAACATGACCTGGACAGAATAATGTTCAATCAAACACCAGAAAAGTGTTTATGCGCAATAAAAAATACGACCTCGAAAACTAGAAAACTTCACCTCAAAAGCTTAGTCCCTAGTGTGCTAATGCTAATACCAGCTAGCTGATCTGAAACAATTTCAAAGCAAAGGAACTCTCCCCTCCCCCTGATCTCTCCTAGCCTACTAGCACAAAAGCTAACATACCAGAGCTCCACCGCTAGCTTGCTAGCTAAATAAAACAATTAGCTACACCGTCCTCCGTCTCACTAAAACCATCACAGCGCTCCTTCATAGTAAAACTACTCTTAAAACGGATGGAAGGCCAAATTGGCGAGACTACTCATCGGCTACTTTTCTCTGCCTGATTCCATGGGTCCAGCAGATTTCCATTATTTCAGTTCATGGATTGAATTCTTTAATGGCGGCCAGGAGGACAACTCTGCCTCTCAACTCCTATTGGCCAATTTGTTGTAATGGGGGCGTCATCCGTCTTCAAGTAGCTCCATGACTTCACAGTTTACAAGATGAGAGCTCCTGTGCATCTGTCATACAGTCAGTGGTCACTCCTCAATGATTTCTGATTCTAAACATGTTTCCCTGTGCATCTGCTGCATGTGACTGTTCCAGAAAAGTGAGAAAAAAATGGGATTTATTGTGGAAAATATATATTTTTGCATACAATAAGGATTATTATAAATATTAATTAAATTTAGAAAGTACTTCTATTGTCTGTCTGAGCTTTTTGCTTTGTGCACTGACTTATACTGCAGATATGAAGTTATCTAGGTCAAGTTGTGCAGACAAACATGATCCCAGCGGTATTTATTAGGCTAATAGGTTGATCGTTTGAACCTCAGCTGCAATGTGCATGAACATTTTTTTGTCCTTCGCTATATTACTGTGCCTAAAGGAGAAAATAGCCCAGACATTCACAGAGCAAAGTGCACATTATTGCAATTTTGAGAGGTTTTATAACATATATATCAAGTTCATGCAGTCAGGCGCACTTCAAAGCCGTCGTGTCATATTCACACCAAACCACAGGGCGGAGACTTTATGCAAGCGATACACTTTGTTGGTCCCTCCCAAATAGGCGGAGCGTCAGACGCATCGAGCAAATGTCAACAACATGCCGGAGACTTCCAGAGAAACAGAAACTGAGGAGGGACTGAAAGACAGACAACAAAGAGACCGACGAAACCAGTTGTCTCAGAACATCGTGTCTTTAATATCTCAGTTCGCAGATGATCATTTAGCAGTTGTGCGGGTAGGAGTCTCCTTCCGTGTGAGCTGAAAGTGACTCGTGATGCATGGGCATATATGTATAGACACCTCTTTGCCATTGTGTACATGGGCCACCGGCATTTACATTTTAGTTTTGAAGTTGCTGGTAACCTAGGAGAGGGGAGCATTCAAGACCATTCAGTACCATATGGTGTCAGATATCCTGTCAGGCATCACCAGTTGTCTCCAATGGGGGTTTTGATGCCCATGTGTCACTGTTACCTCTGTCAAAGTCTTTGTCAGTGTCGTTGTCCAGCACATGTTCAGCTGGGTTGATGGTTATCACTGCCATCCTGTCAACCCTGAACTGCTCTCTCCTCTCTCACACAGAACATAAGCACAGGACTGGCAGTTGCTGGTGTTATTGTAATAGCAAGGAGTATCAAACTGGTAAGAGAGAAAGGCAAAGAGACCTCAAATGTTGATCAAATTACAGACCCTCGGTAACTCTTGAATTTCCCCAACAGGATTTATTAATTAGCCTATCTATCTATCTATCTATAAAGTGGAAACTGTGAAGATTCTTGACTGAAGGCTCAATTAAGAATAGAAAGCTTTTTCTTTTTGACACAGTTAATTCCTAATCTCTTTGTGTATTTATAATATTAGATTTGTAGTATGTGAATGAAATGCATTTTTAGATATTTTACCCTAATGAGTCATGAAACGTTGCCACTCAGCTCTCTCATTTCTCCTCTTCAGATCACCAAATTTCAAGCTGCGTCTGAGATCCCTGCTCGTTTCATTGAGAGGAACGTCAGCCTTCGTGGGAAAGTTCATTCAATCACAGAGAAAGGACTCCAAGTGGAACATGTCCCGATTTATCTGCCAGTCCTCTCTCCGTTACTTTCAAAACACAAAGGTAATGTGGGGTGTACTTTGAGTAGTGATGGACAATAACTTAGTATATTTACTAAAGTACTGTACTTGTACACATATTTACTTTACTTGAGTCTACTCTTTTCATGCCACTACTTCTCTTCTGCATCTCAGAGGGAAATATTGTACTTTTTCATTTATCTGACAGCTTTAGTTATTCATTACCTTAGAAATTAAGATGTTTACGCACAAAAACTTTTGAAGAGTTTATAAAATATGGCGTTTTATTATAAATTAAACTACCCAACAGTTTATACAAGTTCAGCTAAAATGATTAGTCAATCGTTTAAGTTATTTTATAGGGTAATTATGACGGCATTTCTTACTATTTTCAGAATTTTTTCAATCAATCAATTAGTGAAGAAAATAATAGGCAGATTAATCGATGATAACAATAGTCATTAGATGCAGTCCGATGTAAAATATTTCAAAATTAGCCCCACCTCAATTACTTCAAGAGTAAAATCCTGCTTTTATATTAACGCATGACTAATAAAAATCTAAGGACATAATTGTATAGCAGTCACAGGGGACAGAGTATGTCTGCACTGAATACTTTTACTTTTACTATTTTAAGTATCTAAAATCAAGGGCAACTGGACTGGTTGAAGATACTCAAAGACGTTTGGCCTCTCATCCGAGAGGCTACTTCAGTTCTACTTCTGACTATATACATACATACTTTTTCATACGTAACATTGCAAAGCAGTACTTTTACTTGTAACAGAATATTTTCAGTGTGGTGTTATTACTTTTAATTAAGTAAAGGATCTGAATACTTCATCCACCATTGCCTTTGAATGAAATCATGAACGCACATAGACACAAAAATGATGAAAAGCAGCTTGTAAGCCTCCCTACACAAAAATAACCTAATGGAAAATGAATCAGCACGTCAAAAATGTGGCAGTTACACAGCCCCTGCAAGTGCACCTTATTATTTTGTTACACCAAAAATGTCATTGTTACATTTTTACTCTGTTGCATTTGATCATCTTTTCATGAGCGAGAGTGACAGGTAAGCTTGTTATCTGTGTTATTAAATCATGGTATTGACTGAGCAATAAAATCAAGCAGCTTGTGCTTTAGAAAGTGCTTTATCTGCAACTTCAGTGTGAAGGACTCACATGAACAGATTGGCTCTTGTCTAGCTATTTCAAATATTACCTTTGTCCCACTTGACCTCCCACATTTTAAAGCTGGTTAGAGCGATCGTTTGGGACTGTGGCTGTTACACAAAGGTCATATACTGGAATTTCTTTGATAGAGTGCAAGACTCCGGCAATGAGTTTACATCAATGATGCATGGTGCTCAAACTCAGTCAAAGTGGATGGACACTGTTTTGCAAATGTCAAATGAAAACCATATTATCACTATCTCACTACTGTTTACATTCTCCCAGATGCAAATTCAAAAAATGCACTGCATAATTATTTCCTGGTTGTATAATATGTGTATGCATAGTTGTATAATAATAGTACTTATTACCCTTTTCTAATATACTGTAAATTTGATTACTGTATCTGTTATGTTCTATGTGTGTACCATAAAGGAACTACAAACTTTAATTTTGTTGTACAACCTTGTGTTGTATAATGATAAATACATTACTTTGATTCTTCATACTTTGCTATTTTTCATATAAAGTCTTAGTCAGTCATAATTCAGCCCAATATTGAACCTTAATAACTCAAAAACTTTATTTTTTAGTACCAAATGAAATATGTCTGTGGAAGCTGGCATCAAATGCCTGGGCAGATTTGTAGTCTTGTTCAGTGAGATACTGATTTGAAGCTGAATTTTAGACTATTTAATGTAAGCATGGTTTTTGCATCACTACTTGTGTTTAGACACTTGCACTTTTTTGTTTTGATTGCACTTTTTGTTTACTCTGACTTCCTTCCCTAAGTATTTACCCCACTGATGTGATATGTACTATGAGCTTACTAGTACTTATTGCTGCTCTTACTAGTATGTATTGTCAGTTGATGCTTGTATGTTGTTCCTCAAATGTAAGTCGCTTTGGATAAAAGCATCTTGCAAATGAGTAAATGTAAATGTAGACAACATTTCAAAAGTTAAGGTGCTTTTGTTAAATAAAAAAAGAGACAGTAGAAAAACATGTTTATATTTCTTAAAGTAATGTGTAAGGTGTAATTTTGGTATCATTTCAACACTGTTACCAAAAAATATAATTTCAGACAATACCCAGCTCTAATCATAATCAGTCATATGAAACTCTACAGGTCACATATAACCTGTTCTTTACTGTAACACATATGGTAAATGGCACTTTTTTTTTTCTCTCTAGGTGTGTGCACGTCTCTGATGCTAGTGCATCTTGCAGGAGTGGAGTTGACTCCGGAGGGCAGGGTATGGCTGCAGAAGAACCTGACTCCTGCCCAAACAGTCTGGCTAAAACTTATCAGCCGAGAAGACGACACACTACACTGTTTGGTGTCTCAAAGCACGGTGAGGGTGGAGGGTGGAAATTATAGCTTATTTGTCATGACTGTCAGACTGATAGGAGTTCATAGTTCATGAACTCATTTCCTTGTCTTCCCTCATTTCTCCAGCAGGGGTCCATGTGGAGCTACTGTATAAACGAAGAGCTCCTCAGGCTTGGTCTGGCCCGCACTGCACCCGTTGTCAGAGTCCTGCCTGACTCTCGCCTCAACTGGCGTCTTCACAAACGGCTGCACAGGGCAGAGGTCAAGGCTGAGAGGAAGGGGCGGGGACTGTGGAAGCAGGACAGCCTATGGGAGAGGGCCTCCAGGGCTGTCAGGGACAACGCTTTAGTCAGACTGATGAGGAGGATCCTTAAAAGGGACGTGAAGCACTAACTTACCTGTTATAGCCCGCTGTCATACTGACACATGTAAAAGTAGAAGTCTAACTACAGGTTTAGGGGGGAGCCATCCATCACTAATCAGTCTTGTGTCACAGATTCTTGCTTCTCAATGCTGCAAAAATAGTTAAAATTCCCTGAAATTACAAAAAACAAGAACTTTTTTTTTACCTCCTTACACCTGTTGCCAATGTTCCTGTTTATATTTCACTGTTTCTGCCTTTAGACGTTTGAAAAGATTAAAAAGGTTTGTCTCAAACTCTGATACTAATCCCTTGCCTTTCATTTACCCCCTTAAACCACAGCTAACCATGGCCTCCTCTGCTGTTGTGTGTGTGTACGGGACACCCCACTAATCACAAGATGGGGGCGGGGTATGTTAATGTCGTTCAAAATGGAGAGGGGGGTCCACTTGTCCCTCTCCGAGATCACTGTTGCTATAGAAACACCAAATGTGAAATACAAAGCGAAATAAAGGCTATACTCTACAAACCCCGTGGGAGCCTTACATGTTGTGTGTATGTGTGGGGGTCTTTAAGTACCTACAAAGAGGGCCCTTTTAGCTGTAATATGACCAGGGCATTAGAGTATTTAAGCACTGAAACAGAATAGAATAGAGACCGAGCATGTAAATTGCCTTTTATGTCATATGGCATCATTGTATAAATTAAAAAAAAAATTTTAACTGTTGTTTTGTTCCAATGAGTGTACACCAACCCCTGCTGATACACCCTAAAGTTAATTTCCTGTGTCCACGATTATGCTTTTATGTGATTGTCATTATTGTTTGCAGAGTCCACTACCAAAATGACACCTTGTGCTTTAATGTACTGTGATTGTTATCCATGCTTCATCTATGCAAGGCAGCAGCAGAGGAAGAGGAGGAGGAGGGCCTGCACATAAGGCCAGACTGTGATGTGTGTCCTGTGGGGTGCAGGGTGAGGGGGTTTCAATGCAGTGAGAGGTAGTACTGGAGCAGTCAGTCAATCCAATGGCCGCAAGACGATTAGTGCAAAGGGGAGGAGGTGTCACAGGGGTAGAAGGGGATTTTGGGTCTGAGCACAAAGGCAAGAGAGGAGGAGTCACAGTGGAAGGGAAAGGCAGCGAAGGGAGGGGGGGCTTGAGGGGTGATGAATCAGCTCTCTTTTGTTGTGCAAATGTTACTAGGGACTGTTAAGGCCGAAGAGGCTTGTGATTGGTGGGCTGGTTCAAATTGTAAGGTGCATTTCAGGCTGATGGCTGTTGCTGCCAGACTTTGAACTGTCACCGAGGGAGGAGTGGGAGGGAAACCATGGCTGAGACAGAGAAGAGCGGGAAGGCAGAGTAAAGTTTCTGAAGCTGCAGATCACAGAGAATCAGTGCTGTTCACTGAAGACGTCTTTATAATATTTAGTGTGCACTGCATCTCTTATCTAAACTCAGATGAAAATTTAAGATTTGTGCAGGTAGGAATTTTCTTTGAATACAAGCAATGATCCATATTTGATTATTGGCATCAATATACTGCATGGTCACTTGTCAAATGTGCAAAATTTTCTTGAAATGTCAATTTAATGATTCAAGGGAGAAAGAAGATCATTTAAAGAATCTGAAAGTAGTTGGAACTTCAGTTGATGATATGGGACCACCTGCTTCTGCATCATCTTTTAAACACTACTGGACAAAATGCTGACTGTTAGAATTCAAACAAAATAAAAACAATGTCAAATATTATATGATTAAAATTTCATCCAATTAAAAGAAAAAAAGGTATGCGGGGAAAATGGCAATAAGAATATCTGCTTATGGAGCTTTATGTCATTGTTCTTGAATTTTGATATAAAATAATGTTTTGTTTAGTATTTTTCCCCCTTAAATTTTAATGGATCTACTGAATGCATGAGTAAACCATGTCTTTGGCTCTCTTCTGGCTATGTAGTCCACTCTGAAATCCATTCCAGGTTTTCTCCATATCCACCGGTCCCACACTAGTAGTCATTTGAAGAGGCACTGTGCTTAGTGTTGTGGTGGGTACTTGCCCACACCAGGAAAGTTGTTGAGACATTCTCTATCCCTGAAACCACTCTGCTGGAATTATCACTGACTTGTTTTACATTTGTGCCCTGTGCCATGGACGTTCAGTACCTGAAGGACTGCTGTTCTGATGAAAGTGGCAGGATTTTGTGAGGAGGCTGGCAACGCGGTTTTCACTGAAGTGACATAAGTAAGTAAACCAGTGATGGTTGGTCTAATTCATGAAGGACTGACCTTTCTTTTCTTTTCTGCATCTCACAATGTGCATTTTACTAACCTTTTTTTCATTACTATAACACTCCAGCTAAGATGCATGCAATCACGGATTTAAAAAAAACAAAAAAACATTCTAAATCTGAAAATGACAGAAGTAAACCTGCGATTTATGATGTGATTCATGAAGGACTGACATTGTTTTTAGATAAACAGCATGACATATCTCACAAGGTGCATTTTGCTAACTTGAGCCTTTTTATGTGAAACTTAACTGTAAACTTTTCTGACTGTGGCAATCTGCACACATTTAGCTTTCTCTTTAAATTTAGTGTTGGTAGGATACTGTATACAGTATCCAAGCAGATGTGCACCTGTTAAACCTGTGTGACTGGACACTGGCTCTGTAAAATAGAAACTCAAGACATTTCAATCACTATCTTTACTGTACCACTCCAGCAAAGATGGAGGCAATGAGGCTCAAAATGTTATTTGTACAATTCTTGAAGTACTTGGCAACCACAAATTGCCTGAGCTGATATGACTTATATTTTTGTCATATACTTTGGCGTGTTTGCCACGAGAATCAATATTTCATCTGTGTGATTGATTGAAGCATTTTCTGCTGCATGCGTTTCACATTATGGTGCTCCTTCCCATTGTGCTTAACATCAGAGATTTGCAGCAGGGCAGCTTAACAAAGGCCTTTATTACACCCAGCCGGTAGCCATCCCAGAGAAAGAGATGGGGCACTCCCCCGTCCGAGAGCATAGTCCTTGGGGATTTTTTGATTTGATTTGAGTGGTTGTGTGTAGCTGGCTGGGTGTGAAAGACAAAGAGATTTAAAGAGACAGAGAGCTGGTGTGACAGTGAAATGCACCCAAAAACACAAAGGTTAACTCTCCATCTTTACTCCTGCCTGTGAGTGTTGTCAACGTCTCACACACAAGGAGTGTCTTTATTAGGCAGAGTTGGTAATACTCAGGTCCAAATTCAGTCATGTTTAATGTACAGTTTGGCCTTGTTAATAGAACATTATCCAAATGAGGTAAATATGTGCTTTGACCTGCTGTCACAAAAAACTCTTACTGGCAATTATTATTATTATTATACTGGGTAACTATTCCATCACACAGCCATATGCACTGTAGAGGCTGTGTGTGTGCGTGTGTTTGTGTGTGTGTGTAGGAATGCATTAGCTGTAAAGTGACTCTCTTGTTATTTGGTGACTTGAACTATTGTGAACATTGTATCAGCTTGCTGGTGTAGGGTTGTAGGAATGGAACATGACTCTTTGTGGGTGATCCCTCATGAATAATTGGTTTCTTGGTGGAAATGAAGGGAAAAGGACTGTGGGTGAACACTATGGGATTGAATGAACCAAACAGTGGGTATATACTTATACCATATAGATAGATAGCAGCTTAATCCCAATTAGACCCCTGTCCCTTTCACTGGCCTGGTGTGGCTGCATGTTTTGACAAAAAAATGCAAGTATCAAATAGACATCTGGTCTGGTTTTACATAATTTCTATGGATGTATAAAACCTCTTGAAGCCCACTGGGTCGCCTTGTGCTAGTTCTGAGTTGCTTGGATTGTGTTTACAAATATAAATGTTTAAACATTTGTTAATTAAATGAATTATTATTATTGACACCTGTCCCCAAAATTGGTAGGGTTAGTTTCAGAAAAATTAACAAGCTGTCACTTTGTGCTACTGTATGTCAGAGACCAATCACACACTTGCTCATATACATTTTCAAACACTAAGATGGGAAACTGTGTATGTATTGGACTCTCTGGGTACCAGCAGATGTGTTGTTATGATGCCGCACTCAGGCCCCCTGCAGAAAACAGTTCTCACCTGTCAATGAGGACGTTAAACAGACAGTTTGAGTCCTAAACCTGAGAGTAAAAGTAAAGGATAGGAACAGGAGGTGAGAGACGAGAGGTGGGGGGGCTATCTTTGCTTGAAATGGATCTGAGGGTTTGACTTATGACCTTACACCCACCCCTCAAACCCCTCAATTCCAAAGTAAAGCAAGACGACCTCATGACACACACATTCTACCACACACGCGCACACAGCAGCACACGTGAAAGTTAAAAAAAACATGCTGTAATTCTGGCTCTGGAGACAGATTTTCACCTAAAATGGATGAATGTTCATGCAATATGTAGCATCTTTTGGATTAAATTTAATAATTTCAGGATGTAGTACTAGTAAATAATTATAATAACATAATAAATAAACTTCTTATAGGTGCATAATTTAGAAACAGAAGAGCTCTCATCATATCTATTGCTGATTTAAATCAGTCAGTTAGGACACACTGCAGAGGAGAATCCACAGTTTGCAGTTTACTTTTGTTTTCAGGACTCCACGATGTTCGTAAGGCATCTGTTGACAAGCTCTGATAGCCTCCCTGACCCTCTGTAAAACAACTGACCCCTCAGTAACCTCGCTGCCTTAAGGTTTGCTAGGTCTCCTTATCAGATCAAAGGCTCACTGATTGGCTGGACAATTTAGATGTCGCAACTTCCTCTTTCCTCTTAGCCTGAAGAACACATATTATAGCAGTTTTGTAGAGCTGAAATGATTAGTTCATTAATCAATTAGTGTATCATCAGAAAAGTAAACTTGTCATACATTCTCTTGTTCCAGCTCCTCAAATGTGATGATTTGCAGTTTCCTTTGGTTATTTGTAATTATAAGTTAAAAACTATTGGTCAGACAAACAAGTAATTTGAAGATGTCACTCTGGGAAACTGTGATCAGTAATTTTCAACATGTTTAGACCAAACAAGAAAAAACAAGAAAAATGATCTTGAATCTGAATTAAAAATGTGACATTTAATCTCAGTTAACAGTATAGAAATTGACTGTAGCGATGCACCACACACTACAAATATTTCACATTACCCCCGTGATTCTTTGATGAGAAAGGCAATGTCTGACCACCCCAAAATGACAATATTCTTACATGAATTCATGAACATTCATTAAAATACTATTTTCCTCCATTTTAGATGTTGCCTTTATAGCCTTTTCTTGAGTTAGTGACTTAGGAAGCACTCTTATTACACTTATTTACACTATTATTACACTCCTCACACTTATTTTGGAAACGACCCGTCTGGGCATCTGCATAGCAAGACTGTTTACTCTGTGTTCTGATAACTGCTTTACAAGCAAATACAAGCATTTCACTGACTCTATAGAACAGCAAGGTGGCTTACAGGCTGAATGCCATTAGGATCCTCAACCATCCCTACTGACTTGTAGTGAAGAGAGATATAACAAGCAACGTAACTGCGTTGGCGATAAGCCTTTGCCTTTGTTTTACAGAAAACCACTGAAAGGGTTGCAGATTTTCTTTTTAAATTATCTGCATGGTTGATAATCACTCAGCAATTATGGCAGCTGGTCACATAAAATAGAACAGTCATTGCATCTCATTATTCATGTCTACATAGAGTGCTCTTTGGCATGTATCAATATGGGGTGACAGATGCTGATCTCTTTGTGTCATGAGAGGGCCATTGGTACATACTGTACATAGGTGCCAATATGGGGGTGATTCGTGCAATGTCAAATGTGCCATGCAAACAAAACATCCCTTTAAAAGAGAATTATGTTTATTATTGTATGTTTATTACAATCTGGGCCATATGTTCATAGTTTTGGCCATCATTTCCATCAGTTGTGATGACATGATAACAAGGAGGCATACAATGCTTGCATACAATGAGTCGAGTGGGACAAAGAAAATGAGCAGTCAGACAAATACTCAAAAAAGCCAGCAATTTAGCAGATTAGAAGACAGCTAATGTTGAACCAGGAGGTTCAATTATGACTAAAGGTACATAAAAAGTGTTCCTCAATAAATCAAAGGTACAGTTTTCTTTTAATGGTTGGGCTGTAACTTTTTTTCACACAAGATTTAGTAATTAATTTAATTAGTTAATTTAGTTTTTACATGGTGTGTTAAGTGTGAACACTATGAGTTAGTTCTAGTAATCTAGTTATTACAACATGTATTAAAAGGTTGCATTTAGCAAAAAGTTACGTAAATGATACCTGGATACATGTGTGATGTGAATAGTTGCCGTTTACAGGTGGCTAGCTTGCTCTGCCTATCTCTTGCGTCTACAAGAGGGACGGACTGAAAAAAAACTGCACACTGATCTGCGCACTCTGTGTTTCTTGGGGAGGCATTTTCTGGTTATTAGAGGTGAAGCTATTGGCAGTGAGTAGTTCTAAGATACTTTCAGTCAATCCCTACTTAATGGGTAGCTAATGCTTGCATGCCTAGCTGTCTGCAGATATCAGCAGATGTCTTGTCAAGAAACACAAACATAAGATTGATTATTAAAGTTGATAAAAAAATGTTAACATTGCGCAGACCTACATCCAATCCATGTCATTGTTGTTTTACTATTTTTTCAAATTTTTGATTGCAGTGCCAAAGGCCTGCTCTCAATTTGAAAGACACAATATTGTACGATATGTGCGAAGATATAGAGTAGGCTATCTGCCTATAGTCACTGAGCTTGATAAGAACCGAAATCTCCTGTATTAACGCTGCATGGACTTCCCCAGCCTGTAGCTTTTAAAACAGTAATGGATTGCTGTCCTGTTAGATCAAAATGTACATTTTCATGTAGGACAGACAGGAAAAGTAGAAGTAATAAAATGCACATCCGCAGGTATAAGATTGCATCACTTCCGTTTGATTTATCTACTTCAACAAAACTTTTAACTTGGGGGCATTCTCGGCCTACTTCCTGTCAGGGCATAAGATAGAGTGTCTCATCAGGCAGTCTGTCATCGAAACATTTATTTTTAAGCTGTGTTCTCTCCCAGCAGCTTGGTAGACAGGAAAGACTCCCTTGAAGTCTGGGCCGTCCTATAGATGAGAAGGCTACTAGTGTTACACGCAGTCAGAAGAGGATAAGCAAGTCACTTTACTAACTCCACAACATGCACTGACACACACTTGGTTTGCTTTAAAAAAAAACACGTTTATCAACCTGTTTTATTATTAAAGAAATTGTTTGAAATTTTGGCAAATATCTTTATTTGCTTTATTGCCAAAAATTAAAGACGCTGTTCTCATGTCTGTGTGGTAAAATATGAAGCTACAGCCAGCAGCCTCAACCAGGTTCAGCAGTGGATAAGACACATGCCTTTGGTGTGAGAGACCCGTGTTCGAATCCACTGTTGTGTTCCTGAGCAAGATACTTAGCCCCTAGTTGCTCCAGGGTTGTGTGACCTCTGACATATAGCAATTGTAAGTCGCTATGGATAAAATCGTCAGCTAAATGAATAATGTAAATTTATATAGCGCCACATAACTTATCTCATTGCACTTTTTACATAGAGCAGGTCTAGACTATAGGCTACTCTTTGTAAAATTATTTACAGACACCCACCATGAGCAATCACTTGGCAACAAAAAACTTTTTTAACAGGTGGAAACCTTGAACATAACCTAGACTCAAGATGGGCGGCCAACTGCCTTGACCGGTTGGGTTGGGAGAGAGGGGGAGAATGAGGAGAAAGATAGATGAGAGAGGGAAGTGAGCAGGAGGCATAATGCAAGTTCCGGATTTGAGATGTAAAATTATAGTATTGGTAGTATGGGGTCAGTAGGTGGCTTGCAATCATAGCTTAGCATAAAGACTGGAAACAGGGGAACAGCTAGCCTGGCTCTGTCCAAAGGCAAAAAAATCCACCTACCAGCACCCCTAAAGCTTATAAATGAACATGTTATATCCTGTTTGTTTAATCTGTACAAAAACCAGTCTCTGCTGATTGCCTGGCAACTTCACCATGACGAATCTGGGCAGTCATTGCTACTGCCAAGAAATAGTTTGGCACATAACCCCCCCATAAAACCACAATGTGCCATTTTTCACATTTCAGCTTTTGTACCATTAGTGAAGTTTTGAGGTGTTGGTGGTGTAGCTTCATATTTAAAGGACAATGAAAGTAGTAACAATCTTCTTGTCTATCTCTCAGCAAGATGTTGAACAATTCCTTTAAGTTGGTAATATCGGGATAATCATACTTGGCTGTCACTTGTGAATATTATGCAAATATGTGTTTTTCACTTGTTTTATTTGTTACAGAATCACATAAATACTATTTTCCATTATCTCTATGATCTGTTTGCTGTGTAACCTTGTGCAGCTTTTGTTAAGCTCACTAACATGCACAGTGTGGTAACTTATTCTTGCCATGTGACTTCAATGTTTATGGTGGATTCACATTATCTAGCTGTATCACAACCTGGCGTGCCATTAAAGTTTCTGAAACAATGTCTCCAGTCATGCACCTCTGCTCGGCTCCTATCTCTAATTTGGACTCTGTTATGAAAACAAGCAGTAATTTAGGAACTTTATTCTATAATTAAGCAGTAAGCCACAAGGGGCTGTGTTCTGAGTTCAGAGCAGCTAGGAGGCGTTTCGGGCACAAGGTTAAGCAGAGTTTAATGGCTATGACGAAAAGCCTCAGATGACTTTCTGTGCTTATAACATGAAGGCAAAACAAAGGTTTTCAAAACTATTATAATATAATCATAAACTATACTGAAAATGCTTTATTTTAAGCAGAAATGATGACATTAAGTCAAAGCTGTATTTGGCTCTCTACCAAAGCATCAGAGAGCACTACTTATTGTCTTAAAGGCCTTGACTTTTCTGTATTGCTGTTTTTCTTAAAGCACTTTTCTCCAGGTCTTGTTGTAAAGTGAATATTTTGGCCTCTATGTTTATGTTTTGTTTTTGCAGGATGTTTCATTCTCTTTTTTTCATTTTTTTTCTTGTAAAGTTTTCTTCCAGCACCAACTTAAGTACATCTTAATATTTAATCAATAATGATAAAATATTACTGATGATAAAAAGGTCATTGTTACATTATTCAAAGGAACAGATATTAAACATTGCTTGACCTACAGTAAAAGATTAGAGATTTTTCTGATGATTAAAGAAATGTTACAGTTACGCGCATCAGTTCTGCACCATGCACAAACTGATTCACCATGACATGAGTGTCATATTAACAAAATGAATGGGTGTTTGTCCATATGGTCTGTCTTAAACATCACAGACATTACATGCTTCCGTGTTTTAAAGTGAGGTGGTGGCAGGGTCACAGGAAAATACTTTCACCTCAAAGATACTTGACCCATGAGCTCTACGTGTTCGACCAGACAGTAACCTCTCCTCAGGTCAGCCGGCACCAGATGCCGCAGAACAAATGTCCCAAATGCTCTGAGCCTTTCCACATCTATGTATCTCCTGTGTGTGAGTGTATTTGTAGTGGGACACAGTAAATCACAAAGACTGATGAGCAACAGGTGGGGAAACACTAAGCAATGAAACTGGCAGTGGGAGAGGTAGGAATAAAATGTGTTTAGGAGGAAGTGGTGGAAAATTGGGAATCCGGCAATAATAGCGAGGAGAAACAGAAAGAAGATGAATGAGAACACATGGAGAGAGATGAGGAAGTTCAAAGGGGACAATGAGAACTCACTAGAGGGATGGGACCTGGTAGGTTTCGTAGAGGAAGATCAGAGAATCTTTTCATGCTGGAGGTGTAGAAAGGTGTTTCGCTTATAGTCAAGTCAATTCAACTTTACATAGAGAGTCCAATTTCACAAATCACAATCTGTACAGTATACAGCACCCTCCATCCATTGACCCTCTTGATTACGAAGAGAAAAAACTCCCCCACAAAAAACCTTTGTTGATTTGAAAAACAATTAAATTTTTGAACAGAAACTAAAGAAAGAGGAATTTATGCTGCCACCACAAGAAGAAGAAGAAAATTCAAAATAACAGCAAAACCCGTACTTAGCAAAAATGCATTGTGTTGAAGGCTACAAGATGCAAATAAATGGAGATGAATTTCTGCCCCAATATAATCTCAACTGTGGAGTCACTATGGACTTTAACAGCAGTAGTGGGATAGCTTTGTTGCAATACCTCCTGGACCTTTACATGCCTAACTCTGACAATGTGTTTTCCAGGTTGCATAATTTAATATGATATTAAAATATATATAGGCTAACTGAAACCATGAGGAGGCAGCAAGGTTAGCCACAGCCAAATACCTACAGAGAGTAAGGCAGGTCCTGAATATATATATGCCCTCCTGGATAGCTCAGGTAATCGTGGGTTCGATTCCCGGTCAGGGAACCCTTAGGCAAGGTCCTTAATGCTACTTGCCTACCTCAGGCATGAGTGAAACCACAAATATAAGAGCCATACTGGCTCAGACGTCGCCCTGGTCGACAAGGTCCGCATCAGATGCTAGGGAACCAGGGCAACCTGATGACAAATGGGCTACTGGAACAAGACATTCATGGACTAGAGCAGAAAATATGGATCTGATGCAATGCTACTATACTAGCAATCCCGGTGAGAGGGGTTATATGCAGAGACTGTGGGATATATGGATACTTCAAAACCAACACTGACAAAGAAACAACTCCTAGCTCAGTGTTCTAACATCCGCAAACGGCAGCTCCTATCACAACTAGAGATTGATACAACAAATATGCTATGGCAAGGGGGAGCCAGGACGATAGGTCAGCGGGGAGATGTCATCATCATCCCCACACTCAGAGATCGGGTCCCAAGCCCCAATAACCTTACGGCACAGAATCACTCAACATAAGGGCAACTGACCTACGATTGAAGTAAGCTGGACCCCCAAGTACAACGACCAAGATTGCCAAGGCTAAGTGACAAAGTACCCTCTGAAAGTCTGCAAGAAGATGTGAATGCAGCACTACATACTATCCCTACTGAATCCATAACTGAGACCAATGAGCTGATGTACGCCACAGCAGCTGATTGGTCTCCTAGAGATGCTTGGCTATAAGATGAACACCACAAGTCACAAAGAGCATTACCCCCCATGGAGGAGAAGGCTAGTGGCAAGAAGAGAGGTTATTCAGCTCTCAGACCTACAGAAAGGTGCAAAGAAGGGGCTACTTAAGAAATACCAGAAGTCAGGAAGATAAACCAGATGTTCTCCACCGAACCATCCAAAGTGTACTCTCAGTGGCAGGGTAATACACACAAGAGACTGAGACTGAACAGTACTGGAAGAACAAAAGGGGCGAAAGAGGCATCCCACAACACCAATGCTCAGTGGCTAGTGGATCTAAGAACAGATCACAGCAATTTACCAGAACAAGATCCAGTAACCATTACAATGGCAGACATCAAAGAAAGAGTGGAAGGTATGAAGAGCTGGACAGCACCAGGCCCTGACATGATCCACACCTACGGGCTGAAGAAACTAACTGCACGCCTAGCAGCACAAATGAACTGCTGATGGATGGGACCCACCCAGAATGGTTAAACCAAGGACGGACAGTCCTGATTATGAAGGATCCCCAGAAGGGAACAATACCATCTAACTACCGGCCAATAACCTGCCTCTGCACAACATTGAAGCTCCTGTCAGGCATCATAGTGGCTAAGATAAGTAGGCACATGGCTTAATACATGGACAGGGCCCAGAAGGGAATGGGCAGTAATACCAGGGGAGCCAAGCACCAGCTACTGGTTGATAGAGCAGTCACTCGAGACTGCAAGACCAGGCAGACCAATCTGTGCAGCCCCTGGATTGACTAGCCTACGACTCAATGCCACATACATGGATACTGGAATGCTTGAAAATGACACTAAAAGCCTTCATCAAGAACTCAATGGGGCTGTGGAAAACAAGTCTGGAAGCCAACTCAAAGTCATTTGCACAAGTCACCATCAAGTGCGGCATATACCAAGGTGATGCACTATCCCTGCTGATGTTCTGCATAGGCCTGAACCCCCTCAGCCAGATCATCACAAAGACTGGCTACGGATACCGGTTCCAAAGTGGAACAACCATCAGTCACCTCCTCTATATGGATGACATCAAGCAGTATGCCAGAAATGAGTGAGACATCGACTCACTGATCCACACTACCAGGATTTACAGCAACAACATTGGAATGTTGTTCGGACTGGACAAGTGTGGTTGCATGGTATCAAAAAGAGGGAAGATGATCAGAACCAAGGGGATTGAGCTACCAGAAAGCCACATTGCAGATGTTCAGGACAGCTACAAATACCTTGGGGTACCGCAGGCTAATGAAAACTATGAGGAGGCAGCAAGGAAGTCCGCCACAGCCAAATACCTACAGAGAGTAAGGCAGGTCCTGAAAAGTCAGCTGAATGGGAAAAACAAGATCCGAGCCATCAACACCTACGCCCTGCCAGTCATCAGATATCCCGCTGGTATAATAAACTGGCCAAAGGAGGAGATAGAGGCCACTGACATCAAGACAAGAGAGCTCCTCACAATGCATGGAGGGTTTCACCCCAAATCCAGCACCCTGAGAGTGTACACCAAGCGTACTAGTGAGTGTCAAAACCACTGTCCAGGATGAAACAACAAAGATCCAAGTGTACATCAATAAGATGGCCCCCAAAGATGAAGGGCTTAGTGAATACCTCAGGCAGCAGAAACCCGAGGGTGAGTACAAGGAAGACAAAGAATCTTCATGGAAAGACAAGCCGCTGCACGGCATGTACCACAAGAAGTGGCTGATATCAAGAAATCCTACCACTGGCTTGAAAAGGCTGGACTAATGGACATGGCTGCACAGGAACAGGTACTCAGTATAAAATCACTAGAGGTGGGGGTCTACCACACCAGGCAGGACCCCAGGTGCAGACTGGGCAAGGATGCCCCTGAGACAGTACACCACATAACAGCCGGGTATAAGATGCAGGCAGGAAGTGCGTACATGGAACGCCATAACCAGGTAGCTGGCATAGTGTACAGGAACATCTGCCATGAGTATGGACTGGAAGTCCCAAGGTCAAAATGGAAGACACCTCCTAAGGTAGTTGAGAATGACCGAGCTAAGATCCTGTGGGACTTCAAGATCCAGACTGACAAACTGGTGATGGCTAAC
>NC_060166.1:26518488-26594946 GCF_021292245.1 Micropterus dolomieu | reverse complement strand
TGTGGTCAGATATGGTCATGTCCACTAATTCCACAGAGGAAATGCTGACACCCAGGGTAAAAACCAAGTCCAGTGTATGACCACGGTTATATGTTTGCCCTTTGACATGTTGTTTGAAGTTAAAAGAAGTGGCCATATTTAAAAAGTCAGTTGCATTAACATTGGTGGGGTCATCAACATGAATATTAAAATCGCCACAAAGAACAATTCTGTCATAATTTAAAACCAGAGTAGATAAAAATTCAGGAAGTTCTGATAAAAATCCTCCAGGCGGTTTTGGGGGGTGATAAATTATAACAAATATGATAGGTTGCAGCCCTCCAACTTTAAGAGTGAGAACTTCAAAGGAGTTAAATTCATCACAGCGTACTTGATGACATTTAAAATTTTTCCTATACACGCTCTCTAGCCCACCACCACGACCACTGACCCTCGGTTGACTAAAACAATCATATTGAGGCGGACACAGTTCAGCTAGCTGGCTATAGTCATTCATTTGCAACCATGATTCAGTTAAAAACATAAAATCTAGATTTGCAGACAAGATAAAATCATTTAAGATAAAAGTCTTACTTGAAAGTGATCTCACATTGAAGAGAGACATTTTAAATGAGTTTGTTCTGGGTGCTGGAGTTGGTGCAGTTGTCCTAATCCTTAAGAGATTACTAATATTTCTGTGTGGGATGTGCACATTTCGGTTTACTGGTATATGCGTGATGATGACGGGAATAGAATTCTTTGGAACAGCGCTGGGAGCAGACAGCTTTACATGCCAGCAGGTGGAGACAGTTGTTTGTGGCAGTGAGGCAGAGATCTGTTCAGTGAGCGGTGGTGTGTCCAGGTGTGCTGCATGAATGATTAGTCATTCACGTAAATCATGTGTGGACCGCCATCACAACGTAAAGTCTATGGGCCGAGTGGGAACTTGCGAGTGGGGGCAGCGGGCAAAACACTACTGCGCATATTCAGTGGGCCGCATACAGGGGCATGGCACAAAATTCTGGACCTTGTACATAGACATTGCCGATGGGCCCCTCCCCACATCACAGCTATTCATTCTAGTATCTCTTGCTTTGGATGAAAGTGTCAGGTAAATGAGTAAATATAAATGTAAAATGTATTGTATAGCCACATACATAAACTACAACAGTCTGACAGTGCAGACAGTTAGTGTATCCATACTGTGTTTTGCATAAACATGCTCAAACAGCGGCAATCATTGAACATGCTCATGTTTTTGGTGAACTAGACTTGTCCGTTTGTGAACTCATGCACTGTTGTGTTAAACACAATATTAACTCCTTAAATAACAGAAATGACTACACATTATGAAGAAAGGTAGCACTTTCAGGCTGAGATATATCAGTGCAACGCTGAAGAAAGAGCAAAACATGGGTGTATAATCCATGGAAGTAAACAAATTGGAGTGGAAAAAGACCTTTTTATACTATCTATAGTTTTAAAACACTTTTTGGACCCACGCAAATGAGAGAAGGATGTGATGTTCAGTTGTGCAATCACATATTAATACCAGGTGTAAATGCAGTCAGGTAAAATCATATCCAGATACAATCTGGTTAGGAGATGCATTCTAATACCAGGCGTAAACAGCCTCTCTGTGGGCCCTCCTTCCATGAGGACCCTGTATACTTAGTTCACACCACCGTTATCAAAGTTAAGGCCCATTTACACTCCTGTGTAGGGTCATGCCATGCATTTATACTTGTGCGTAGGTGTGTCCGTCATTCTGCGATTACACCCCCAAACGCTAGTTGGCAGTAATGCTGCAGCGTACACCGTGTTGACTTTTGCGGCCCGAGCAGGCTAACTTCTGGTTTAGCCCTCCGCAAAAGTAAATGGGGTTAAAATTGTATACGTGCGGCTGGTGTAGCCTTTTCAAATGTTGTCGACCGAATGGATCTCATTCTGATAGCGAAACGAGTCATTTCGCTCGGGTTGCGACGGTCAAATATATTGATTCACTGTGTTACCGCTGCCGTTTAGGCCGCTGGTAAACGTTACTTCAAAGTGCTGGGTACTTCCGGTCGGCTCGGCGGCATTGCGAGGCTTCCCAGCCGACAAATCACAGTGCTTACGTCGACTCGACGTGTAGTTAAATTTTTGAGGAGGTGCACGTCAGGCGACGGCGTAGCTTCTGCGTAGGCCGTAGCCTACACCGTCACCTACGCCGTTGATTCGATGCAGAAGTATAAATTACGCTTTAGTCAACCAAGTACTTTTAGTTGAACTTAACCACAGAAGTACTGTCAGAAAATGCTCAGATGGATCATGTTGGAAGTCAATTATAAACAAACAGTTTTATCATTTAGGTTAAGGAGTTATTGGATTTTCTTAATTAGCTTTGTCCTGTTAGCGACAGGATCCTTCATGAACACTAAGCTTACTGGTTATTTGAAATGACGTGATATTTCTATATTTGCACTTTTTGAAGTGGGTGAGGCCTTGTTCGAGTATGGTGATTGTGTGTGTTTCCATGCACCAATCAGAAATTAACAATATATTATCAGAATCACAGCTGTTGGGTTATTTGCCTATTTTTAAATTAACTAACCATAACTATTTTTTTTCCATGTACACAAACTAGCCAGTGAATTACATTATGTCTGAGTGACTAGCTCCACCCCTTTCTGTGTGCAATCCATGTCATCCCTGCATTCATTCAGGTTTCCTATGTTTCCATCCATTGGAAACACACATGAGGTGGATTAGAGACTCTAGTTGTCCCACAGGTATGAATATGAATGTCTGTTTATCTGTGTTAGCCCTGACCGACAAATGATTCAGACTGTTCGCCTGCCCTTCACCTATAATGCATGCTGGGAAAGGCTCCAAGTCTTCATGACTTGATTCTCTAGCAGCTGCAGCACCAATAAACATCAGCTGCCTCTTTATTCTAACAATGACAACATATTTGGGACGATGTATATTGATATGTGAGGTGAAGCTTTTCTCTCTACCTCAGCCTTTGTCCCTCTGTTTTAGCTGTTGCTGCTTTTAAAGTTGATAGGATGAGCTATCAAAGTGATATCATAGTCTCCTTTGTTATGGTATTGTGTTGCTCCAAGAGAAAGGGGTTTTCCTTATTGGCTGAAAATTTCAGGAAAAGGACTTCACTCTCAGGAGGGCAATGCCTGTGTGAAATATAAGAGCTTTAAATACAAGATAGACAGATGCGTTATCGGTGACTCTGCCTGTGGCACACACACACACATACACACACTCACACACACACATCAACCGATTAAATCTTTTCATAGAGCATTATCATGAATGTTATGTCATCGTTCTTATCCCCGTATCCCACTGGTTGACCCTAATGGACCCAGCTGATATGCAGAGACACACATCTGCTGCACTCTACTCCTCCTCCCCTACTCTTCATAATCACCCCATAAACAATGCAACAATACCAAAGCTGTTAAATGCTAAAACTAAATCTTTGTACAATGTTGGCAGACACACTGACACGGCAGCAAATGATCTAATAGACCTGCGAACATCAGAGAGGGGTGGATAGGAAGAGCAGCAAGTGGGAGTGGAAAACAGATGACCAGGAAACATGTGGAAATGTGTGTGTGTTTTCAGAGGGAAGACAGTTGAAGCTGCCGCCACAGATCAGACGGCAGTACAGAGGATGAACAGCAGGAGTTTTGGGGTGCTTGCTCATAGTTTGGAGTGTGGAGGCTTACTGTCTGATGCCAGTCTGGAGTGAGGAGTTTTTAAATTACATGTGCATCTGAAAAGGTTTCCCATTGGGACGGAGCTAAGGAGGACTCCTACTAGCTCCTTATTTTCTGCAGAGAAAATGGATGAAATTTGTTCTTCTCAATTTGGTCCAATTGGATTATCTTCTCAAAAAGTACGATCCCCCTTTATTTACGGTCCTGCTGAAAAATCGGCTGTGTTAACTGTTGCGACTCTACTGGCGCGTAACGTTTACCATATTGGTGGCACCTTGGCTGTACCACAGAAATGCAGGCTTACACTAATTGGTAAGTTAATGTCAGTGTATGTGTTTGTGTGACTGTATAGACAAAAGTATTTTTCCACTGAATTTTCCACCTCTCAACACTTAAACCGACATATCATGTGTAAAAAAACTGTGTAAAAAATTGTCCTTATGTTTTTGTTACTCTGTTGGTTGTCTTTTACAGGTTATATGTGTGCGTGTGCGTGTGTGTTTATGTGGACAAACATATTGCATTTTGAACATATTGCTTGCTAGTGCTATTTATAGCACAGAAAAAGAGCAGGAGCTCATGTTTATGTATCAGAGTATCCTCAGGATGATCCCTTTGCGCAAGTTGTGCTACCATAATTTTGAACCTGTGCCTTAATGAGCTTTTGCTCATTACATGCAAGAGAAGATTTGTGTTATTGTGTTGACTTCTGTGTGATTTACCACTCATCATGGCAAAAATGATGTGTAAATGTCATTCATTGACAGTGAGTCAACCAAAACTGAATCACATCATGATTAAACTAGAGCACACAAACCTTGGGGTCATGAGAGCTAACAGGTGAAACAGAGCAATAAGTGAAAAATTGCGACGCCAGACTTCCATTCAGATAGTTTTATTTTGGTTTGATTTCTATGCTTGTTGTGTTTCATTAACAGTCGAACTGGCTTGGAAAGTCTGGCTGGTGGTGCCTTATGTCACATGAATAGTGCATGAAGTATCAGACAGATGTTGCTGAATATGGATTTGTGTAGTTATGAAAAAAATATGATACATCTTTGGACTGTGGTCCGTTCTAGTCGTCACTCTCAGACCAAAAACTGGAATATTAGCCCTAGCTGGTTATAAACTAGGGATGGCTAGTGGAACTAGCAGTTTTTACAATAAAAAAAAATTATTTGTGTTTTCATCAGCTTGTCATCAGCTTGTGTTTGCTTTCAAGCTGATGTTAAATTAAGCGGAAATTGTTAATTTCTCTATAGAACATAGAAAATATTCAGGTATGATGCAAATTAGTGACAACAGGCATAAATGAGAAACTAGGACTTGCAAAAGGTTCCCAGGTACGTAATCAATATGCACAAACAGGTATTTGGGTTATACCAATGCTATCTCAGCTGCAATCTGAAAGGAAGAGGTGTGATGCGAATTTGCGGCAATCGGCATTAAGGGGTTAAGATTGAAAATTATGAATGAAAACAGCTGTCTGCGGCCTTACCTTTATTGTATGGATCTAAGTGAAGACGGCCTTTGTTCATCAGGTTATCACAGAGACGCCTCCCTATTAAAATATGTTTGAATTGCCAGGGCCTCTGTGGCAAGCCAAAGCTTTGATCTGCTGTCTCTGCTCTGCGCCAACAGAGATGATGAGTTTTTACACGTGCACGTGCACACACACACACACACGTATACACAGGAGCAAATGCACACACACAGACTTGGGAGGAACTGGAAGCCAAAAAGTAGTGATCGAACATAGAAAACTGATGCTTTACATACAGTATTTTTAAAATTAACTTGTTAGTTGAAAATCACATTATTATTTTTTTTTACACCTGGGTGGAGCTGGAGCATATACGGCTGTCTTTTTGAATCCTTTTTGTGAGGTTGCAAGGAGACAATTGGTAAAGTGCAGATACTGTAGCCACGACAGCAAAGCATGAGGTTTGGCACGTGGGGATAATCTGCATATAATGCCAGGTGGGGTTAGAAAGATGCTGAATTAATTTTCCTGCAAACTAGATACTGGAATTGCAAGTTTAAACTAAAATGTAAATCTAAATCCTCATGCTCAGATAGGTTGAGCATTAATGCTTAAGGGAAAGCAAGACAAGTGATCTGAGTGAAGATGTGAACTGAACTGAGAGGACTGATCATTTGATTCAGCCATCACTGGTCTTTTGAAAGCCGCTCATCTTTGATTATGAGGCAGCACCCCTCTTCTGGGCAGATATTAACCCTGCCTTATCACTGTGGGTCTTCCGCTTCGCAGTCTTGAGATTTGACTCTTTATGGTCCTTATCATGCTGATGGAGCGTAAAGTGACTGGAGAATGCCTGCAGAAATGTCAAGGAGTGACAGAGATAGATAGACGATGGAGAAGAAAAAATGTTCAGTACCAACAATAGGGAGTATGTGGACTATCTTAAGTTGTGTTTCAACACACAGAAATAGAAACTGGTGATGAATTGATATCTGTACATGTTAGTCCTCTTTTTCTGGAGAGCTGCCTCCTGTTGGTTGTTGAGCTAGATGGGGAAAAAAAGCTTTATTCTTTATTCCCTTTTAGCTTTTTTCCTGTGAAATATATCTGACTGTCTCTCGGAAAAACGCTTTTACATATTTATTCTCCAAGGGAATTGTGAAAGAATGGGCAAGTACTCAAATAGTGTTTATTCATTTTGGGCCTGATTTATGATGTTACATATCTAAGCACTAGGAGAGTGCTGGTGGAAGCTTGTCTGGGTCTGAGTCATGGATTGTGTGGCCTGAATCAGTGAGATCGAAGACCTAGTAGAACTTTCTGGTGCGGAGAGTGTGGGTATGATCAATATTGCAGTAAACCCACATTGACCGCCATTGAATTCCATCATTAATGAAGCTGTGAATTTCAGAAGGGGCTATGTGAGATAAATAATGAAACAGGCCCATTTTCTTGTTTCTGATTAATTATTTTCCAGAGTCTCTTGTTTGTGTCGCTCTATTTCTGCAGTTCTGAAGACTTGACACTTTACAATACTTCCTCATACATTATGAGCGGAAATGAGTTTATATTAATTCTTACAATGTGAAAAATGATCAAATAATTGTGATATATGTGTGATAAATAACTTAAGAACAGAAGTTAACTTAACGCTCGACATAGAACATAGATGTATGCACAATGTCAACTTTTAATATTTGCCAGTGTTGTAGCTGACCCCTAAAGGATGCCACACAAGAAATGAAGTGAAGTGTTTTTTTGTTGTTTATGATTTATGACATTATAAAATTAATTATTAAATAAAAAAATAATGTGAATGTGAATATATAAAATATAAATATAAAGAGTGAATATTGGACTTACATTCATTACGTGGGCAGAAACATGACTCCAAATTGTTTCTCCGGGTCTGCTGTGACAAAGACTTGTTGTGTTATTTTAGATTCTGATCTGATATATTTGCCCATAGTGGCTATACGTACCACAGATGTTCATATCAGTAATCCCTTGTACTTAACATAAATTCAAACATAGAAACAGTGGTAGGCTTTAAAAGGCCCTTGAAAATCATTAATCTTGGCTAAAACATAACCTTACCAGACAGAGGTGTGACGAGATCTTGTACCACGACAATATCCGGAGATATTTCTCTGTGAGATGAAAAGCTGTCTCACAATATCAGCATGACAGAGTATAAGGGTGAAACAGACACAGACACACACACTATTATTCCAGTCAGTCATATATTTTGTATTTTGAAGATTTCTTAAAAATAGGGTTAAAATTTCGTCTCACCAATATCGTGTATTGTCTTGTCTTGTGAGTTAGGTGTATCATCACACCACTATTGCCAGATCTACCCATCACTCTAGAATAAACCCATTCCTATTGCCAGCTAATTGTGGAAAACTGCAAAAATAGCAGTTACCTGGACTCCTGTTCTTTGTATTTGCACAACCCTCTGACAGACTTTTGGTTTCAATGTGAGCTGATCGGTCATTGGATGTCCTGATGGAGACTTGCTTCAGCAAACCAATAGTGAAGTGTTAGAGGGAAAAACACGTAGGAACACGTAGGAATTTGAACCCAAGTTCACTGTTTTCATCAGGTTCACATGATTCTGCTTGAATAGCTTCAAGCAGAAGCATGTGAACCTGATGAATTCATTGGCTATAATGCTATCCATGGAGTGAGCATCTATGACTCTTAAGAACTCCTTGAATATTGAGAACAGCTAAGCCTATCCTCAGGACAGAGAGCCTGCTAACAAGTACTTTACACAGCATGTGCTCTGTTAAGTATGCTTAAACATATGTTTTGGATCCATGAGAGGTTTGACTTTAGTTGTCTTTGAAGATAATCGCCCATGTCGTCTCAAAATACGCATTTTTATATTTTTGAGTACCCCATATGACTGTGTATATGTGCTTCTGTAGGATACAAAGATTCCAAATGTCCTACCCTGAAGGCTTTGAGTCATTAGGCTCCCTTGCCAAATTTTCCATGATTGTTTTTATTTTATACAGGGAATAACACATCTGATTACAGGTATTTATACATTTAGTTGTAGGAAACAAAAGCCGCGTTTCGACCAAAAGTACCATGTATGTTCACACACAAACTATGTGTTGTAGAAAATTCCATTCACATTGAGGAAGTAAAGTTCAAAGAGGTGTGTACTTGGGCTTGCACACAGTGAGTTGTCGACAGCTATATTAAATCTCTCTTAGTTGCCAACAGTGGTGTGGCCTGGTATTATGTAACAGTGATCAGTTCCGCATTCTAAATCTATGTAATTTTATGTGTGTTCATGTGCATTTAATGCTGTGTTTTCAAGGGGCATGCCACTGATTTTATTTATTAAGATCAGTTTACTCGTCATGGGAAGTACTACTCACCCAGTTGAATAGTATCTTCAGTGGCTCTGGAGACAACTTGGAAAGACGTGGGAATTTAAAAGACAGGGAGGGTCTGATAAAGAGACGTTTTAAGATACATCGTGGGAAGTGTGGGATCCAACTGTTTTGGAGCTCAACATATCTCAGTTTCTGCTGCTTTTATTTGACAAAACCAATTTTTAATCTGTCTCTTGTGCCTCCCCAAGGTTTACATTTTAAGTACAATATTAAACCATCCTGGTTTTTCCGTCTGCTATCAGTCATGTCTACATAGGATAAAAAGAAGAATTGGGAACAAACAAGATGTGCTGGTCATCTTTCAAGATCAAGATTAACTTTATTGTCTCACAAATTTGAAAACATTTCACATAAAAAATATACAAAGGTTTAAAAAAACATGCAAATGCAAGCAGCTCTGCAGGTCATCTTTTAGTACAGATTATTTTTATTCAGCAAAGCAAAGCAAAGCATAGAATTTAAGGATGTGTGTGTGCCTCTTGGAGATTGCCTTGTACAAGGAGAGTCTGCCCTTCAGCTCCAGCCTCCGTGCTGTCAAGAATCTGACCAGCTGAAGTGTCTTTAAGAACGCCTCTGAACTCTTAGCAGCTCCTAAGAGAAGGCTGTATAACTGACAGCTCTACTGAGGCACTGTATTATCTCCAATATATTGGATCTTACTTCACATAAATGTCATAATTGTGGTAGTGCATTTTCTCCATTTTGTCTAGCAAAATGTTATTAGAGAAATGTAAGATAACAATGGTTTTTATCATTTATGTGAAATTAATGAACTGAACAAGGTTCCTATTATTTTGTACAATAATATCAGGAGGTTTACTCTTCACCTATACCTGTTTCTGTTCTGTCACTGCGGTCAAGTTAATATTAAAATAAACTGTTGTTTAAAGGTCCAGTGTGTAATATTTCTGAGGATCTATTGACAAAAATGCAATATAAGATCCACATGTTTTCAGGTGTGTGCAAAGACCTTACATAATGAACCGTTATGTTATCATTTCCTTAGAACAAACTCTTATTTTCATTATCTACAGTATCTGTAGGCAGAGGAAATTTAAGGGAATTTCTGATGGCTATGTTGCCACTATGTTGTCCAGATTTTTTTTTTCAAAGTAAAAGCTCTCAATTCAACTCGAAATAAAGCTTTGCCGCAAAAAACGTTCTCCAACTAAAGAGGAAGTGATTATGTGAGTAACTGATGCTGTCATGACTGAGATCAATTTCATCATCACTATCAAAGTATGTATTTATTTTTATTTTTTGCCACTTAAGCACCATAATCTGGCCAGATAGCCTATTATTGCTGGTGGGCAGGGGAGTAGCAATAGACTAGACAGGTGGTTGCAATTCGCAACCTCACTGCTAGATGCCACTAAATCTTGCGCAGTTAACTTTTTAGAGAGAGGGAAGAGGGTGCAGCCTCAGATAGTAAAATATTGAACTGTGTGTCTATGGCCACACACCGGAATACTTCATAGCCAAGGTTGTATAGAGTGAATTCTAGAAACAGATTATAAAGAGATGGTATCATGCTCATTTTCAGGTTCAAAATGTTATTTAGAGGTTGTACCTCTTTTCACCCTGTGTTGAAGGCTTCGTTTTAGCTATGGAGTGATACATCTTGTCTCTAAATGATCTTTGTTGGGAGTTGCACATGGCAGTTCCTAGTTAAGGACTACTAGCCGATCAGAAGCAGAGAAGGGCGGGTCAGTGACCCACCCAAAAAGCATAATACCACCTCTTTAACATTTCCTCACATGAGATGTTGACGATTTGACAACATGTTTAGTGTTAAAGCTCTTTGATTTACTGTAAATACAAATTATGGGCTATATCTGTGTACTAATGCATGTAAACATTGAAACATTGTGTACTACATGCATTGCCAAACACACACACACACACACACACACACACACACACACACACACACACACACACACACAGGCATACATGCACACACTCCACTAATGAGGATGGAAATTTTTCTGTTTCTCTGCTGTCATCCCCGTCTGTATCCCCGCCACCAGCTGTCACAAGTAAAAAGTTTTCTTTTTTATCCTTTCTCAGCAAGCAATCAAATACAAAGTCACATCTCACGTTCATTTGAGTCCCGCTGTTCTCCTCTCCAGAACACTCTACCATTACTTCCTTCTCCCCCCATTCTTCTGTTCGTTTCAAGTGTCTTTATTGAATCTTCACCTATGGATGACTGTTTATGTGACGCAAATGGGCGGCTGTGGCTCAGGGGGTAGAACGGGTTGGCAGTTATTTGGAAGGTCAGCGGTTCAATCCCGGCTCCCCCCGGTTGTATGTTGAAGTGTCCTTGGGCAAGATACTGAACCCTGAATTGCCCCCGCCAGTGTGTGAATGTTAGTTTCTGTTTGAGCACTTACGCATGGTGAATGCAGATATAGTGTAAAAGTGCTTTGAGTGGTCAGAAAGGCGCTATACAAATACGGAGCATTTACATACATATGTGTATGCAGAACCAGAAGGTGAGCCTTCGCTCAATGTGAAAATTGCAATCAGCATGTGGGTGTGTCGGTGTACCACAGTATAATGCCATAAGAATTGCTACACCTTGCTATCCAATGTTCAATTCAGCCTGGTTAAAGGATGAATTCACACAATATTTTCTCACTTACTGCTGTCTAGCCATGCAAATTTGATCGATTCAACAGCAACCTTTCATTTCAGAATCAATGTCCCCGTCACTCTGGATGATCCACAAACCTCCAATGGACAGATTAAATTGGGACTAGTTTCTACCAAAGAAATAGCTCCAATGCAAACTGTTCACAGTGAGGTGTGTGGATTGTCTAGTAGCAGGGACAATAATTATGCAAAGATATGTTGTCTTTGATTTCTTTAAATTACATTTTTCAGTGGAAACTAAATTGCATTCACCTTTTTTGTACTGAGGAAGAAACGCAAGAACATAAAGCAAAAACTATCTGCAGAGGCAAGTAAAGAAGTATGATTTTTTTTTTTTAATAATTTGGGTGAACCGATATTTAAAATCTTCACTGCAATATTGTAGCCCAGTTGTAGCTTCCTCCTGCCTCAGCATGATGTGGAGCCTATAGCCCCCCTTTGAAACTTAAAAAAGAGTGACACACATTCTCCCTGTCTCTCTCTATGAGATTTCTCTATTTCTTCCTTCTCTATGTTGCTTTCACCAGCAGGTCACTGGGTAACAGAAAAGCAGCCCTGTGTGTTCACACAGTAGCATCTCTGTTGCAGTTTGGACTCTGATCCACATCAGCTGCCGGTTGCTTGGCTAACTGTGCGACACTGTGTCACTTTGCCTCACTTCTTCAAAGCCAGACACCTGTTCCATTTGTGTCTTAATATAGTGCTCAACTGACCCCAGTGTTTGTGTTGGTGTGTTTTTTCTTCTGCAGTGGAGCGATGCATGAGTGTAATGCAGTCCGGGACACAGATGGTAAAGCTGAAGGCGGGATCCAAAGGGCTGGTGAGACTCTTCTACCTGGATGAACATTGCTCCTGCATTCGTTGGAAGCCATCACGCAAGAGTGAGAAGGCGAAGAGTGAGTATGCATGGAACCACATGCACACACATGCACACACTCCCTTTTGTCTAACTGTCCTGCATTGTCTCTTATGCTGCTGCTACAGTATATAACATTTTTAAATTTTATTACAGTCAGTCCACATCATTACATCATTCTACATACATTGCACTGACTAAGTTGAAGGGGCACTCCACTGATTTAACACGAGTTTACTCATCACAAAGAGAAGCACTCAGCCTGTAAAAAGAGTTGTTTAATGTGTTTTTTGTGGGCTCTAGATGGAGCTTGTAAAGACTCCAAAATTGTGACAGTTATGAAATGGGGTTGTTGAAAGACAAGTGTCCAGCAAAAGACATTATGGAATTTTTTTTGTCATATGCATAACAATTACAGTGATGCCGTCATATGAAGCAAAGTTACGTAGCTGGTGTTGATCTACCTCTGAGATGGGAACATTGAAGAAACAGAGTCTGAACATGTCTGAGTGAAAAGCCACAGCCTGCATGCAGGTGTTCCTGCGTTTATTGCAGGATTTCTGTTCTGAAAGCGGTTGTTTCAGATTATGCTCGCTCATGAGTTCAAGCGAGCACGCGTACAAGCACACACCTGGTTGCAATCTTAGAACCGCACCGCTAGTGGCTGCTGGAAACTCCATAATGCCCCTTTAAAATGATCTTGCAAAACAATCCACTTGCAACGACTACAGCAAGGTTAGTTAAAGATCATGGTCTTGGTTTAACACAGAAAAAGTCAGCAGTGACTTGAAGCACGAGACGCAATGTTTTTATTAACATTTAATCAAAACTGCAATCTTTTCCTAACCTTAACCAAAGTGCTTTTGCTGCCTAAACTGAACCACAAATGGGACTCAGGATGTGAACACTGCACTATGCCTTGTGTTTGCAGAACTCAACAATATCTTTAGCAAGTGCAATGTTAAAACCGCTAGAATTGATGACCAAAAATAAGACCCATGTCAATAAACTGGAAATATTATTAAACTTACACAATAATAATAATTTTATTTCTGTAGCATGTTTTATTTATTTTTCCATGTATTCTATCTATACCCTCCTTTTTTTCCTAGAATTTTTCTAAAATTCGAGTCAGAGACACTGCTCTAGCTCTGAGCGGATTATCATATATTTTATCATTTATATCATTGTCCTTTTTTTACTTTACTGGTTTTATCAACCTACTGAAGCACACATCTGTCTATGGACCTGTACTTACATCTGTATAAATGGCAGTGTGTACATGTATGGATTAGATAAGCCTCTTAGATCCTCTCTATTGACATGAATAAAAGAAACACACAACAGCTGCCCAGTTCTGTCTCTGAATGTTTGTGCCAGTGTGTGTGTTATCTCTCTGAACAGGATCAAAATAAGGCTTCCATATTGTTGCTTTCAGTCAGAGCAGAATTTCAGAGATGAGATTATGTAAAGGGATGAGAGAACTGAGTGTAATAAGGAAATGGACATGGATAATTTTGGAATGGATTATTTTGGGGCGGGTAAGAAGGCAATTCATTTAATAAAATCATCATATAGTTAATTCTTTAATCAATTAATTAAACATAATGGTCCATTGTTCTGGGCAAAACACATTAGTGCCTTGATGAGAGTCATTATTGAATAGTTTTAATAGAAAGAGTCACCTTTAACAACACATTAATAGATCACATCCGAGAAAACATGCAAGAGACAGATGTGTAGAACATTCCTGTATATATGTATAACAGGACATAGTTTACTGCAGGCTGTTTCTCTTTTTATCTGTTTCTCTAACAAAGAAACAGAACCAAAGATAGCTGACTTTATACTCCAATCTCATTAGACCGTGATAGACTCTGAAGCCTACAGGAACTGCTTTCTCTACGCATTTTTATAATGGTATAGAAAAGCAGAGGAACTGAGGAACTCACATAATTTTGGTTGTTTTTTCTAAAAGCTATGCAAGCCTTTGCTGTTATCCCAGTTTTTATATTTTACACATGACTGATTATTCTGCCTGCTTCATTCCTCTGTCATTATACTATAATGGGAGATGTCAAGCACGTGTTTACAGTATTACAGGATAAGGTTGGTGTTAAAAGACCAAAACCTCTGTTTTTTCAATACTTTCCGACTTCCCCACCCTGTCTGTGCCTTTCAGCCTCAAGCCCATTCATCTCAACTGAAAAGGAAATCTGCAAAAACAAGTCACACATACATAGTTTCACCATTTTTAAGTGCTACAGTGTATCTGGGATTGAGTCAAATGATGGAATATGCCATCCATTGCAATAGTGATTGGGCCCAAATGCAGAAACCAGAGGCAACGCAAGTACAGTTAATTGATTTATTAGAAACTCAAAAGAGGCAAAAGCTTACAGAGTGGTGATGAGGTAGGCATGGATTAAAACCAGGTGAAGCATTCCAACACATGCAAACAAATCCAAAGTCCAGAAAACAGGCAAAGTCCCAGGGAAACACAGGATAAAATCAAAAAGAAAAAACACTTCAGAAAACATTGGGAAAGGAATATTAGAAAGAAGGCTGGACGGAAAGTCAAAAGACACAGGTGGGAAAATCACAAGGGGAGGAAGTGAAGTGGTCAGGAATGAGAGGAAAGGTGATTATCAAAGAAAAACAAGAAACACAGAATGAATATATGCCCCAAGGACAATCATAACCTAAGATATGAACGAACAGTGACAGTGAAGTTAATAAAGACACATGAGGAAGGGTTAAACAAAATAAAACAGAAAATACAAAACAACATGCTACACAGTAAATACTTATTCATAGGATAAGTTCATTGTTGGTTTTAGTCTGTTAACTAGAGACAGAAATCATTAACCCCTTGATGCCAGAATTTATTTACAATAAAAAAATATTTTTTTTAATTCTGTTTTCATTTGCTTTCAGGTTGATGTTAAATTAAGTGGAAATTGTTCATTTGTCGATAGAACATAGAAAATAAATAAATTCAGGTATGATGTAGGTATGATGCAAATTAGCGACAACAGGCATAAACGAGAAACCAGTGCTTGCAAAAGGTTCTCAGGTATGTAATCAATATGCACAAACAGGCATTTGGGGAATACAAATGCTATCTCAGCTGTAGTCTGAAAGGAAGAGGTGTGATGCGAATTTGCAACAATCGGCATTAAGGGGTTAATGAGTGCATTTTATTTTCTTTTCCATCCCACTTTCTCTCCCTGTCAGTCACCATTGATTCGCTGTACAAAGTGACAGAGGGTGGTCAATCGGACATCTTCCATCGGCATGCAGATGGCAGCTTGAACCCGGCCTGCTGTTTCACAGTGTACCATGGAAACCACATGGAGTCCCTTGACCTGGTGACATCAAATGCAGAAGAAGCCAGAACCTGGATAACCGGCCTCCGCTACCTGATGGCCGGGATCAGTGATGAGGACTCGCTGGCCAAACGGCAGCGCACACACGACCAATATCTTTTAAACAAAGAGCTTCACATAAATCACCAAAGATGGAGGAAGTATTCAGATCCTTTACTGAAGTAAAAGTATTAAGACCACACACAAGTCTTTCATGGAAAATGCACATTAGTATATAAGTATAATCAGGAAAATGTACTTAATGGAGAAAATATTATCTTATATGCCTTGACATTAGATTATTAGTACTCATTCATTAATGTAAAAAAAGGACTGTTGTAGTTAGTTGATTTAGTAGTAGTAGTAGTTAGTTGTTAGTTAATTTTCAACTCTTTTGTATAGGACGGCAAAAACGATTGATTATTTCCATTATGGATTCATCTGCTGATTATTTTCTTCACTAATAGATTGATTGTTTGGCACTCTCACTGAAACACACTCTAAAAACAGTACTACTAGTGGCATATTATTTGTTTCCATCCACTCGAGCCCAGTGTTCTTGGTCAGACACATCTTTGTCTGAGTTTAGGGCTCGAACGAAATCACCGGTCCAGTAATATTTTATATTATATATTTTAATAATTTTATATACACATATACACATAATACGCACCTCATTTTCCTTAACGTGTGTGTGACGTGGCTGAAGCAGACATTTGAGGAGGCTGATAAGAACGGAGATGGACTCCTGAACATTGAAGAGATCTACCAACTTCTCCACAAGCTGAATGTTAACCTGCCACGCAGGAAGGTCAAACAAATGTTTCAGGTCAGAATATGAAGCCATTTCAGTTCATTTACTTTTTCAATCCTCCATACTTTATAAGTAGTAGTCCCTACAATCAAGCAACCTACAATAAACTACTAGGGTGGGATGCTAATTGAAAAGATACATCTAAGCAGAACAAAAAGACAGACTCAAACAGATATTCACTATTACATCTCAAAGTAAATTGCTCTTACATTCATTTTCAAGGTTTCACCACATCGGTGAATACAAATTCATAACCAAAACATTTACATACATTTATCAAGCGCTCTTATTAAAAAAAAAAATTGCTTTGATTTAATAGCCTTATGCATAAATATTTAAGATCACTGACGTCAAATTACTGATGCATTTTTTATTTTCATGCGCATTTGCGTAATTCAAATAAATGTGCAAGGAATATTTCACATGTTCATTCGTGAGAGAGACACTTTAAGAGGCAAAGGATGTGTAAGTGTAAAGAGAGGTTTGCTTCAATTTTTAAAATAGAAGTCACATTGATTAATGTCAGAAATCCAGATACAGACGGTGTCTACTGGCTTTTCTAATGTGAGTTATGATGTGCAATAACACTTTTTTAAAAAACTATATTTACACTTTTCTATATATTGACCAGAAACATATATTTTCCAAAAACATTAAAATTTTTTGCTTAGTGGGCCACAGATATATTTATATATAATGACATAGTAATGTAAATCTTTTATTAAAGTTCCAAGGTGAACCAGTTTTCTCGAGATTCAAAGAGACTGTCCATAGAAAATCTATTTTTTAGCAAACTTAAAAATGACAGTGCCTTGCACTATGTATTTTCATTTGATAAAACTGTCCAAACAAAGTGAAAGGCTCTTCTTCTCCACCCCAGGTAGTGTGGAGTTGATACAATGCCTTTCAAAGTAGTTTTAGCTCTTCAGAATAGGCTCAACAGTAATTTTGCACCAAAAAATAATTCACTCTTGGGATTAGATTAGTTAATTTATCTCTTTCCATTTAAGCATTGGCAGACAACAACATTGCCACCAGCTTTTGCACTGGCTTAAAATATCCTGAATCCTTTTGTTTTCTGTACATGCATTTCCAACGAAGTCCATCACAGTGATTTAGCCTGCTGGTTGTGTGTGGATTCTGTCTGTGATCGAGTCCCCAATGCCCACAGCGAGCTCATTATGGGAGTGTGATGGAGGCATTAGCTGGTATTATTAGATTTGGTGGGGAGTCGAATGGGCCCCCGTGAGGTCCAGGTAATATGAGGTGCTGGATCCCAGCGAGCAGGCAGGATAGAATGAGCAGTGAGCCATGCTGAGTGTGACCTCGGGCAACACGTAGTGAGATATGAGGTTGTGAAAGAAAAGAATTGTTGGGAGAGGTAATGTGTTAAGAGTCATAAAGTTTGTGTCTGTGTGAAAGACAGATGAAACAGCTGTTCCCCCGTGCACGCTTTCATAGCATACAAGTCTATACATCTTCTAATTTTAGACTACATGCATTGGCAGAGCTGACAGCGCCTTATCACTTTCAGTAATGATCGATTTTGGACCATGTATTACAGCCTGATAATTAGACTGAATTACCATTTCATTTCATATGCAGTAATTCAGTCTGACATTGTGTTCATGTTAGCAGATTTCTTATTGGAAGGAGAGTTATTTTTGCTTTAGTTTTGCCCTAACCAATCAAGTGACGTTTCCATCTTGCCATCATTCAGAGCAGACGCTGTATCCCGTAGGTAGCTAGGAGCAGCAACTTAACGTTTTTCACATTTATCAAAACAAAAAAAATACAACTACTTGTTCGGGTGTGTCAGTGTCACCCAGAGCCATTTTTCTGTCGTTATTTTCCATGCATGATAGCAAGCTGCCTGTGGAAAAAAAATTACACCGCCATTCTTATTCTCACCTACTGAGCTCTGATTGGCCGACTGTTTCTACAACCAGGGGATCTATACCAGATGCCAGAAATATTTGAATTAGTGAGGGAATCTGGGACGTGGACGGCAAGACGTCAAGTCTAGAACCATATTATATACACCCATCAGCCATAACATTATGACCACGGACAGGTTACGTAAGTAACACTAATTGTCTGTTACCATGGCACTTGTCAGTGGATAGGATATATTAGGCAGCAAGGGCCAAATTGTGATGGCCAGATGACTGGGTCACAGCATCTCCAAAATGGTCTGCAGTGGTCAGTACCTATCAAAAGTGGTCCAAGGAAAGAAAAGCGGTGAACACGTAAATGAGTAATGGGCAGCCAAGGCTCAGTGATGCATATGGGGAGCGAAGGCTGGCCAGTGTGGGCCGATCCAACAGACAAGCTACTGTAGGTCAAATTTCGGGAAAAGCTGATACTGGTTCTGATAGAAAAGGTGGCAGAACACACAGTGCATACACAGTGGAGTCCATACCTCGGCGGGTCAGGGCTGTTTTGGCGACAAAAAGGAGACCTACATTGTGACAAGTGTTGTGCTAGGAGGTACTAGTGTGGAAAGAACTCAAGGTCAAAAATGTCACCTTGAACTGGAATCAAAGTATAATAGCTTTAGATGTGTCACCAATGACATATCACTTCTTCACCCTCACAGGAAGCAGACACGGACGATCAGCAGGGCACGCTGACATACGAAGAGTTCAACGTCTTCTACAAGATGATGTCTCTGAGACGGGACCTGTTCCTGCTGATGATGGCGTACAGTGACAGGAAGGACCACCTGACATCGGAAGAGCTGGCCAACTTCCTGCTCAACGAGCAGAAGGTGAGAGGTCACACTGGCCTCGGGTTAGAGCCAATAAAATGCTCAGCCACACATTTATATGATGAGGTGTCTAATTTACTTCCTTTCCAATCAGCCGTTTTTAATTTGAGATACAGAAAAAGAGATTGATTATGTTCCTGTTGTCCCTCTCCTTAGTCTAACATGTAACTCCCTCTGTCTCAGCCATCTGCCTACAGGAATCTGCTCCACTAAGTCAATCTATCACGCCTAAAATTGGTTTGTCTCATGGGTGCCCTTCTCTTGTTCTTTACAGTTTTTCTTTGCTCTTTTTTTCTCTCTTACACTGCAATGGTGTCATTTTTCATCATGCTCCATTTACTGTCTCCAGCCTGCAATACTCAACATTGTACTGCTCTCAGACTGTGCTGCTTGTTTGACATGCCTGACAATAAAATTAATAGCAACACAAATGTGTTATAATAAATGGGAAATCATTCTGACTTCATTTAGCATTTACACTGCATTTAAATCATTGTTCACTGGCTCAATATGTATAAACCAGGTCTTTACATATTTTGTTCATCTTTTTCTCTATAGATGTCCAATGTGACTCCAGAGTATGTTGCAGAAATCATTGACAAGTTTGAAGTGTCTGACGAGAATAAACAAAGGGGCATCATGGGGATAGAAGGTAACGTTCACCCATTTCATGTTTTCTTTCATATCTGTATTTTCATTCCAATTATGTCCATTTTTCATCGTGGGCTCAGATGTTTTTTCTCTTTTCTCCTCCCTGGATCTGTCATGGCACTCCATCAGTTCGTGACTTTATCAATTTCTCTGTTATTTTGTTTATAACAAGATCAGGTATTATAACAGTTTATGTCCTTTTATTTGGGAGGTGTCAACCTCTAAGAGTCAACCAGATAATGAGACACTGACCAGCACACAAAACATATGCTAATTGCTCGCACCATTGTGAACACTGAAAGATGAATGAAGATGTTTATCAAAACAAGCTTGTTTTTAGAATGAAGGAATTAATTAAGTTTTGTTTATCATGCCAAAACTATCATGCCCAGCTTGCACAGGTTTACAAGATACTACAAATTCAAGCCAGATCCAGAATGCTGTGGTTAACAATACTACAGAAAATGTAAAAAAGAAAAAAAAAAGAAACCCAATTTTCATAATTTTCACTGTCACATTTCAGAACTCTATTTCCTACATCAAATTCATAAGAATATTTTATATTATATTTAGTAAATGCTTTATATATAGTTCATCTTGCCTTTTTTCAGGCTTGAGACTAAGTGATCTAACAAAACACATCAAAATAAAACAACCATTCGATTGATCTTTTGGTCAAACTATTTTATGGAAAATTGGCATTAAAATTTGTATAGTACAAAAGAAAAAGAAATTATATGATTCAGCAAAAAACAACAGCATAATTTTGGTTGAAACAAGACGCAGCACTTGTGTCCTTTTAAAATGGTATTAAAATGTAAGGGCAATTTAAAAATAATTCCATTAACCATTTTCTCTTTTAATCAATTGACATTTATATCAACTCTGATTTTTTTTCTGATTTACTGTGAATCCCACCCTCATAATAAAAACATTAAATTCTGACAATGCATAGCGGAAAAGATAAAATACTGACCAAGAATGTTTTGGTACTTTGTCTTAGGCAAGTGTTCATCTCTGTCATTTTAAGTAACACCACATGTAAATGAAGGGTACATTTTAGGGAGAAGAGGAAGTGAGGATTGAGAAGGGTAGCTGGGGTGAGAAAATTGGGAAGTCAGAATGACGGAAAGAGAAAATGAGAGTGTGACAGAAAGGAGAGGAGTGAGGAGAGGAGATGAGAGGGAGAGGAGGAGGGGTGAGACTAATCTTGTTGTTGGAGTCATGAAGGCTAACACTGTGTGTGTCTGACTGATCAGACCAGGATGCCCGATGCCTTTGCTGCAGGCTAGAGAAATGTGTGTGTTTAAACATGTATTGTGCACAGATGTGACAGTAATGTACAAACAGATTCACATCAACATCTTTTTACAGTGTGATGAGCTGTTACAATATGGAGTCACACACACCTGTCTCTTTAAATCTTAACTGTATAGGCCTATAGTCCAGTATAGATCGTATAAGCATTCATGTTACACAGTTTACTGTTAAAATCTTAGTCACGACGACGGTACCATGACGAGATTGCGTGTCCAGTCTGATGACTGACTTCCCATAGAAAAAATCTTTCCAATATTTGCATTACATTTTTCCATTTCTCCTCCTCAGTCTTCCTTTCCACATTAACTGTCTGCTTCTTTTTCCTTGTCTGCTTTCTGGATTCTCTCCTGCTCGGTATTCCTATCTCATTTGTATCCCTCCTCTCTGGATGAAAGGATGCTTTCTTCCCTCTCAGCCCTCTTCACGCTGTACCACCTTAGAAAAGTTGGCTGTGTGAAGTATATCCACCAGTAGCGCAGTTTTAAACCTCACCACTCTTGTTTGAAACCACAGTGCTCTTGTTTGCACATGCCAGTCTGTCACCCTTTGGTATTTTCCTGGAGATCAATCTGCTGAAGAAGAGACATATTGTAGATGTCACTGTTAGATGGTGTACGATATGATCTGGTGGCTGCTAGTTAATAGAAAAGTTTGTGTGTTTCAGTGTTCACTTTTATTTATGGATATTAAAAACTGGCAACAGTGCTTGGTAAATCTGATGCAGCAGAGATGCAGAATCACTGCATGACAGGCGATATTTAAAATACTGTTTTGCTGTGTTCCACACGCTGACTTCTCCATTTTAGTAACCTGTATGCTAGTTATAACAATAACAATGTTATAACAATGCTAACGTACTGATTCAGGTGTCAGGTATCTTATTTTAGTTTGTTAGCATGCTAACATTTGCTAATTAGCTTTAAACACAGCTGAGGCTGATAGGAATGTTTTAGTTTTAATGTCAGTGTGCTAACATGCTCACAATGACAATGCTAACATGCTGATACAGATATTATGTTTACCATGATCACCATCTTATTTTAGTTTATTAACATGCTAACATTTGCTAATTGGCATACAAGTTACAGGCTGCTGGAAATGTCATTAGTTTTCCAGGTATTTAGTCAATATTTGGACAAATTAAAATTCTAACGAGATGATGGCGCAAGATGAAAAGCCAGAGGATCACCAAAATTATTACAATTAATTCTGGGGCAACGATATTTGTACTTAATTGCGATCTATAATAGTCGTTCGGATAGTTCACCAGAGAAGAAGTCAGGGGATAATCAAAGTCAATAGAATACCTCGTCTGGAAACCATGCATGTCTGTACAGAATTTTGTGCCAACCTAAAAGTAGATGTTGAGATAATTCACGTGATAAGTTAAAACTTTGACCTGCTGATGGCGCCAGAAAAATAGTCAGGAGATCACCACTGCCTTTACAATTAATCCTATGGGAACCATAAATATCTGTAAAATTAAGAAAAAAAGTAATTATTCAAAAGTCTTGTTGAAACTTTCCACTAAAAAAACTAAAATGTCAACCTCATGGTGATGCTAGAAGAAAAGTCAGTGGTTTATCAAAGTCAGTCACAAATATCTGTAGCTACAAAATATCACGGCAATCCACTGAAATACAATTTCAGTCTGGACCAAAGTTGTGTACTGACCAATCACAGGCAGCATTGCCATCCACAGAACTATGTTACTAGGATGGCTCCAAACAAATGATGTCTGATCCCATATCATTTTTTATATCCAATATCCAAAGCGATAAAACATCCTTGAAACTAAGTAGAATTCTTTTTACAATGCCTGTTTTAATCCAGTATTATTTCACCCATACATTTGTCTTTTCCTTCAGGTTTTACAAGTTTCATGCGCAGTCCAACGTGTGACATTTTCAACCCTTTGCACCATGAGGTGAATCAAGACATGGAGCAGCCTCTGTGTAACTACTTCATTGCCTCCTCTCATAACACATACCTGACTGGAGACCAGCTCCTCTCCCACTCCAAGACTGACATGTACGCCTGGGTGCTGCAGTCAGGCTGCCGCTGTGTAGAAGGTACGCAGACATCTGCATTAAAAAATGGATGCCATGCAAGGCTAGTCTGACTGTGCCTTTAGGAAAAACACAGGTGTAAATAATACATTTTGAAAAAGATTCGCTTTCAGGGTCTTGGTGTTGTTCATGCTGACATATATGACATGACAATGTCAAAATATCTGATTTGAAGAAAGCCTATTTTTATTGGATAAGCTGGCTTTAAAATTGCAACATTCTCCCTTTCACCTTATATAAAATGTTATCGCTCTGTTTTGCTCTAAAATTTTAATGAATTGGCATTACATTTTTTTGTTATTGTCTTTAAATGAAAACCCAACACTCATTTTTGTGTTTATGTTTGGTAGTAAAATTTTAAACTGGCCCACAATGTAGCACAAATGTGCACATGCTATTGTTTGAACATTAGATTTATTCACACCATTTTGTGCCCCAGAATAATTCAACACTAATGTTAGATAGGAGAAGGTGAAACAGTAACATGGTGCAGTGTTTTATTCGCGCATCATTTCTCCTGTTTTTTTCTGCAGTGGACTGTTGGGATGGTCCAGATGGAGAACCGATGGTCCAACATGGCTACACTCTGACCTCCAAGATACCGTTCAAGTTTGTCATAGAGACCATCAATAAATATGCCTTCATAAATAACCAGTGAGTCAAAACTCCTTATAGTATGTGTGCGTGTGATTGCCTGTGAGTTGACACTTCCATTATCCCATAGGTATTGTACTGTGAGAAAATGGCCCAGAGCACCTGATAGAAATGCCATTGTTACTTATTTCTACTTCAGTTTACTCACACATATAAACCTGACTGAAATATCATTTCTGGTTGACATTCTGTAGAGAAAATAATATTCTTTATTTCAGGACAAAAAGCACTACATTTCTCCATGTTCACACACACGAATTGTAGTATTGATTGAATAGTGTCCTGTTGTGTTTAATTGTGATGCTTTGTGGTCCACCATAGGATGGGATGTAATAGCATCAGCCCTCTTCAAAGGGTGTTCCGCCATAATTTAAAAACCTGTAGAACTACTGTATTTTGTCATAAGATTAGTCTTAAACTAGCATTTTTCACACCGCTATAATGAAATATCTATGAATTTGGTGGAAGGTTTTCCCACAAGATTTAACAAGAAAGTTACAACATTTAGACAGCCAGGTTTGTGTTTTTCAGAGAACACTGTGATTCCTGGCAGTAATTAGCACCTATTACCGAGCCATCTGCTTAGCAGCGTTTCCTTTGGCTCCCTGAGGAGCCACTGTTTATCTCTGCTGGGTCCAGCAATACCCAAACAAAGTGGTGAATGATGCAGCATCCTGCTGCCACATTGGCTTGCTTTGACATCTACTGCAGCAGGGCCTGTGCATTTATTTTATTCAAAGGGACTATTGGAGAAGAGTCCATTTATATAATTAAACTAGGAAGTGTAAGTACATTTCACAAGTTTAAATAAAATTATTAAGGTTGTTTGTCTGTTATATAACTTATTTTTTAGTTGTCAACCTGTAGTTAAGTTAATTCTTTCCATTTTGAGCAGGTTGGAATAGTTCGACATTTAAGGAAATATTCTTATTGGTTTTCTTACCAAGAGTTAGATGATAAGATACAACTCTTATTTCTGGACATAAAATATGAAGCTACAGCCAGCAGCCAGTTAGCTTAGCTTAGCATTAACCCCATGTCATTTTTACTCTTTGGTTTTTATACAAATTAATCAAACCAGATTCAAAGTGTTCAGAGGTTTAGAGGGGCTGGTAGTTGAATTTTGTTACCTGTGGACAGAGCCAAGATGGCATTTCCGCCTCTTTCTGGTCTTTATGGTAAGCTAAGCTAACCAAAACTGGCTGAGAGGATCATCAAATTCTCAGCAAGAAAATGAAAAAGGGTGTTTCCCAAAATGTCTAACTATTTCTTTAATTGTCAGCCTTAGAATTGCAAACTCTATGATTACCATAATCATCCAGCTACATTGAGAAAACAGATTTTACAGGCACAGAACCTTTCTACATCAGCAATCAATCGCAGATGTGTGTAGGGTAAAAACAGAGAAGCGAAATAAAGATACAGATGGAGAGACACAACAACCTACCTAACCTGCCCCATTTCAGAACATGGATGGAAAATTCCTATGCAAACCCCGTTAATGGCTGCCTCTTAAATCTTCTGACTAGTTCTGATGATGTTGCTGCAGCCTTTGAGAAATTGAGATCACTGTTTTCTGGAATTTTTAAAGCCAAACGATCAACCAGTTAATTAAGAAAATAATTGGCAGATAAATTTATAACGGAAATAATTCTTGGTGGCAGCTCTAGTACTGGTATAGCAATTTTTTGACAAAGTTGCACTACTTTTCCTAAATCATTTTAGTCAACAAAGTTTTTTTTAACCTGTGGGTAACTTTGCTAAAAAAATCTTTGTTCTCTTCTGTGAATTACATTAAAGATCATATATTCAATGTAACCTCCTGGTAAAAAAAACATTCACACTTGTTCATTAGGAAATACCTGAAATGAAATGAAATGAAATTCATAAAGGAATACCTTTATATTCTTAAATTCATCCCATACTAATTATTGATCTGTAATAAAGCTGACAGCAAGAATAAATGAATAAACTGAACGTCTTGTGTTTTACGTCTCTCTCTCTCTGCTGTTCTCACCTTTTGCATTCAGTTTATATTTTATCATCAGTGCCAGCTGTTAATATGATTAATGGCCCCTGGGCTGTATTGAAATGGAGTGAGTCTCTGCTCTCTCCCACATCACGCACACACACACACAAACATTACACAGCTCATTGAGCCGCCTTGCTGTTTCACCTGAGACGAGCTCCTGGATGTCACTGTCTGCGTGTCAAAATGAAATGACTCTTTCTGTTGTCTCTTTTTGTCTTTGGCAGAGGACCCATTTGCAAGTGGAAGTGCGCGTGTGTGTGTGTGTGTGTGTGTGTGTGCACGTGAGTGTGTGTTTTGAGGATCAGTGGTTGAGTTGAGAGCGGGGCTGCGTCCCCTGAGGGAGAGCTGTCAGTCTGACAAACCTGACATTTGAGCTGTGCTGCGATGTGGCCACAAGTCATTTCACGTTTTCTAAGTGAAACCACAGGCACGCACGCGCACGCGCACACACACACACACACACACACACACACCAAGCCATGGAGATGTTTTTGCAGCTGTATTTTTATTATTTACCTCTTCACTGTTCTGTTGGTTGGAGGTGATGAGAAATAGAAGTACAGTTTGAGATTCATGCCCATATCAGCAGATGAGTCTCACTTCAGTCCATTGGCTGCATTCAAGACACATTTTCGAAGTGTTTTAATGTCATTTAAGGAAACCTGAGTATGTGTGTTGATTTTCTTTTCTTTCAGGTACCCAGTGATTCTGTCCATAGAGAACCACTGTAGCATCCAGCAGCAGAAGAAGATTGCAGAGTACCTGCGAGAAATCTTTGGTGACAAACTGGATGTGGGAGACGTACTTAGCAGGGACTCAAAAACATTACCCAGTCCTCACAGCCTACAGGGCAAGATACTCATCAAAGTAAGAACAAATATACTTATACTTATACTTATAACGGATGGATGGTGGACTGACTGTTTGTGTTTTTAAACGAATAAATACATTGCTGAATTAGAATATGCCCAGCCAGTTAGTGCACTTGTAAATGAAAGCATCTGCATTGAACATCTCCCCTTCCTTCTTCTTATTTCAGTGAAGAAAGCAGAGCACTCGTTATCTCTCCATATTTAATCTGATGTGCGTTGCTGTACTGAGGATGGGGAGCGGGAGAGGCACCACAAGGCAGCTAATTATTGCCTATAAACAGACGAAGAGAAGGAAGATGAGAAAGGGAGGACTAAACTAGGTCACTGTATTAATCAAAGAGGGGAAAGGTGAAAAAGACGAGATGCTGGCATATGATAACGGAGCGACAGATTGTTTTTATTGTTTTTGTCACACACACACAAAATGAGGGACACATACAAACACAACCTGGCGACTCAGTTGGGGCTGTCAAACTATTCATGCTTCTACTTGCAACAACTCTGCAATTAACCATGATGAATAGATGAATAATTAAAGACATATTTAAATTGGGGGCGGCTGTGGCTCAGGAGGTAGAGCGGGTTGGCCGTTAATCGGAAGGTTGGCGGTTCAATCCCTGGCTCCCCCTAGTTGCGTGTCGAAGTGTCCTTGGGCAAGATACTGAATTGCCCCTGGTGGCTATTCCGCCAGTGTATGAGTGAGTGTGAATGTTAGTTTCTGTTTGAGCACTTAGGCTCAGTGTATGAATGTGTGTGACTGGTGAATGCAGATGTAGTGTAAAAGCGCTTTGAGTGGTCGAAAAGACTAGAAAGGCGCTATACAAGTACAGAGCATAAATGAGAGAATAAGTTGTTTGCCAATGTCTCCCAAAACAACATACAGCATATAGCCAAAGCGACATATATGACCGTTGCAGAGTGCCAGCGTCAGGCGTACCGGACCTTTGTCGGACCTATGTTAACAATAATAAAGACTTTGTTAACATTGTAACTATTTGGTTAGGTTTAAAAAAAGATCATGGTTTGGATTAAAATAAGTATACATTAGTAAGTCAAAAGTCATGTGACATACGTAACCTAATTTATGTACATATGTTAAAATAAGTCAACTTTGACTTTTCGTTTTTTTGTGACCCGGGGCAACAAACCATTCAACAGCTCAAAATACATAATTTTGTCAGCTTGATACTTCATGACTTTCCAAATTTTATGTTATCAATCAAAAATCAACTAAAGAAAATTGAAGCCTTACTTGTTTGGGATCTCAGAGACCGCATCTGTTAAATTGAAGGACTTTCATATGCTATATAACTGGTATATTTTAAGCAAACCCACCCCAAATCCAAAATACATCTATGTGAATTTAAGTTTTTTACAGCTTTATAGCTGTTCCTTTTCTGAGGATGACTTTTTTCTGAGTTTGTGGCAAAGAGATGGTTTACCACTCCAACCCTTTGTACGTAGTTAGTTTTAGTAAGGTCAGAAGAAAGTGAAAATTGCTTGATTTTACAGTTATTATTATAATTTTATGTTTTAAACATAGCAGTAGAAGTAAAGTCAACAAAACATAAACATTAACCTAATTGTTTTGAAAAGCACTGACAAAGAACCTGTTTGTCATTTAGTTATGAGGACTTAGTAGGTCATGACACATTTTACAGTATGTAAGTTATCTGAAAACATATCATCTCAAGCTCACTTTGCAGTACATACTGTTGTAGTCCCCAAAGGTAGCGCAGGTGCCCAGCAGGATGATCTGTGAAACAAGGGTGATAAGATCATCCTCAAAAACAATGAAAACCCACCATCTTATCGTTTCTTTCTTTCTTTTTTTAATAAACATTGCTCTCACTTTGGCGGCCTGAGAAATAGGAGATCATTATCTACCAAAACAGGTGGAGTTATTAATGAAAAGAAACAAAAGATTTCATTTTTTTTTTAAAGAACCAGATAAAATTGTACAACTTTATCTGTAATGTGAAGGAAGATTACGTTGTTCCCCGGGAAATGGAGCTCTGGCTTTGTCCCTCCCCAGTCAAAAGACTGAAAAGTGAAAGAGCATTATTGATTTTCTATAAATCCTCTCAGTTTTCCTCAACTTCATCTCTTTCCTTCCCCTCTCTGCCCTCGTTTGACAACCTTTCACCCCTCTCCATCCACCAGTGGAGGGAGAGACCAGAGAGTCACAAGACAATAAAGAAAAATGGCAGAAGGGTTTTTCACAGTAATGAGGAAGAGGGGATAGACTACTTATGGCAGTGGTGAAAACGAGGGCAGTGACGTCTGCCAGTGAGAGACTTAATGTACTGCAGGAAGCTCGGAGTCTACCATCGATTTTGAAGAAGAAGCTTAGAAAATCTTGACTCCCACTCACACCTTCAGAATAGCTCACTAATGGGCTTACACTCTTCTAAAAGAGCTACTCAGGGAGCTTCTCAGAGAATCTTCAGCTGATTGTAATATTTGTCTGTGTTTGTGTGAGCATGAGTGTATGTTTTGTGCCCTCTTGTGTGCTTATAGCAGTAATAGCATTCTTTCCTGCCTATAAATACTGGTAAAGGAGCCACATTACTTCAACGTGGGTAATTTTGAATGTCTTTGTAAATCATATTGTATGCTGCTGTGTTATTCGTGGATCTTAGAGGTGCAACCTGTGTGGGCGTTCTATTGTATAAAAGAGATGAGATGAGGATTTGTGCTTCATGTAAAACATATGCACAGGTCAAACGCATGTTTCTTCCTCTCCTCCCACCTCTTTTTGCATCCTCTCTCTATCCAGGGGAAGCGACTGCCTGCCTATCTGTCTGCGGACGCCGAGGAAGGGGAGGTGTCTGATGATGACAGTGCGGATGAAATTGAGGATGACTTCAAGCTTAAAAGCAGTAATGTAAGACAGAGTACTGCGATGTTGCTATAAACATCATGTGCACACAAACATGCAGAAATGCTGAACAGACATGTTGTTCCAACTTGTTTTATTCTCAGGCCAGTTTTGCCCATCTATGGTGTTAGTCTTTTTTTTGTAGTAATAAAGGAACTGAAACAGGGGCTTGAGAGATCATTCAAATTCATCAAATTCAACATAAGTTATTATCATAGTAAGACAATTATGTATATTGACAAATTAACCAGTGGCTCAGGAAGACCTTTTCCATTTAAATTAGTGCAAAACAGTAACATGCCAACATGTCGTTCACCTGTCATAGCACCCTCATTCTTGTTTTTCAACATGCCATTAAAACCAGGACAGCACTAAAATTATTTAATAAAAAAAACAGATTCAACAAATTCAAATTATATTTATGTTAATAAAACAGCATATAGACAAATGAGAGGACATAGCAAAACTCTGTTTTCTTAACTTTTAATTTAGTAGTTTTACCTTTTCAACATATTTCTTAAAAAAAAGAACATATAGAAGTAACTGGATTTAACTTTTTTTCTGAAGTCTGTCCGTATCTGTCTGGGCAGCGTTCCTTTTGTGGCTTTATTTGTGCTACACTTTCAGTTCTTTAAATGCTAATTAATCTCAGTTCATTCAAAATAAGGTTCATTCAACATCGTATCAGAAAGCAAATGGACTGGCAGGGAGTAATGTGAGAATCCAACACCTTTCTCCACATACAGGCATCACAAACAGAAGTTAGATAATGGGACCTTAATGACATTTTTGTGCTCGACATAATGACTTCAGTAATTGGGTAGTAATGTTGGTGCTTGTAAATTTTTACTGATCATCATTGCGGTAATGTTTTGGAACAATCAATGCTTAATGGTACAGACATAAATATTAAGTCAATGCAAGAGTTTGAGCATGCTGTTTTTTAAGAGATAAGCAGCGCAGCAACATGTAAAACATGCGAGGGAATCCCATCGCTGCTTGCTCATGCAGATCACTCCTGAACTTGCCTTGTGCCATCTCTATAGTCATACTAAATCTTGTTCATTTATTTCATGATACATTAGCGCCAGGGTCCTCCTCACCACATTTAAAGCACGAAAACACCCAGTTATTTTCCAGATGGTTCAGTTGTGTAACCGAATATGGCATCATTCTTCCACATTTAGCTAGAGGCATGAGACTGCAGATGCCACTTTGGATGATCATTGCCATTTTAAAAGGGTGGTGGCAGGTTTCCACTGATGAGATGTTGTGTCTGTTTTAGAGGGAGACAAATGAATGAGTGAAATAGGGAGTGATTTCAAACACAGCTTATTTGGAGCTTAATTAAAATTTTAGACGTGAAACCACCTATCTAGCTTTTTCACGACACACAATAACACTCCGATCAGTGTAAACTCTATACTCTTCATGATATTAAGCAGACATATTCTCCAGTTATCTTTTGCACTTTTATAATTATAAAATATAAAATATTAATTAAACTCTCTCTCACAACTATGAAAAAATGTTGAAGTGGTAACACTCACTGCCTGTAGGGGATGCAGGAGTCACAATTGCATCAGCAGCAATGACATCCGAGTGATGCCCGACAGCTAGCTTTTGGCTTGGTGTGTCTGGGCTCTTAGTGCTCTACTGATAGAGCAGTGAAAGATCAGCAACTTGTTTTATTGGATGACCACTAATAAACTGAGGTGTCTCCAATAGCTGACATTTTTTTCTTTGCCTGTAGATGCACACATGTAATCTGTGTCTGCATCTGGAATTATCAACTGCTGCTGTAGCTGCTTGCCAAAAGGTGGTACTGGTTGGTCTGAAACCAATGGTCTGATTGTGGTGCTGCAGCTGTGCAGTTGGTTGAGCGCTGCGCATCTGTGGCAATCTCCATCATCTCTAATATGTTTCTATGATATATTTTCTTGCACTTGTATTGAAATATCCCCAAAGTGTCTCTCACTTTCTTGCCTAGTTCCCTTTCTCCTTCTCTTTCTTAATAACTCTCCTCTTCTTTCACACAGGGCAATGGTCATCACCAGGTGGAGTCTCACATCAGAAAGAAGCTGGACTCTCTACTAAAGGAGTCTCGGATTGGAGACAAGGAAGATAGCGATAGTTTCAGCATCCGAGCACTGCTCCGAGCTACGCACCAGGGCCTTCAGAAGAACCTGCGCCAGGTACCACCCTAAGGCGATGTATAGAGCTGCACACGGAGCACAGTAATACTCGTCTACAAATAAGGAGGAGAAAGAGAAGGGGGGGATAAAACTAGGCCATGGTATTAGTCACAGAGGGAATTGGAGAAAATAATGGAGTAGACTGGTTACTGCACCCCCCACAATTCAAACACACCCACTGAACACACAAAAATGGACAGTCAACCACCAGCTCCTCAGGCCACTCTGAAGGGACTGCTATGTTTCCCCGTAGGTGGTATTTCATCCAAAGAAAGTCAAAACAGACCGAAAGTGATGAGAAGCTAAATGTCTGCAGTGTTACTTAATATTTAATTTCCCTGCTTGCCTCTTGTGCTATTTTTAGAAGCTTCAGTTTCCTAACAGCCATTTTAATGTAGTGGGTGTTGTGCATCAGGGTTTCCTATTCTCTTTATTCTGCTCCTGCTTTGTTGGTGATCCCCTTCACCTCTAAAGGGTTTTTCCCTCTCTGTCTTCCTAACTGTAATTTTCCCTTTTCATTTTCACTCTCTTCTCCATCTATGCTGTTCTTTATTGGCTGATGTCTGTTGCAGCCTGTCCAGCCACTGAGCTTTAGGGTTTAAGTGACTCTCTGGGTGCTAATATGGTTGTTATTAGACTCACATCAAATGCTCTACACACATGAATGTAAACAAGCATACAAAAACACACACTTGTTGAGAGTCTCTGAATGGTTTCCTTTTTGTCTCTAGAGCTCCAAAGGGGTTTTGAAGAAATCTCAGAGCAGATCCTTCATCACAACACTCAAGCAGAAGGTGAGGAGCATGAAACAAGAGGTTGCTGTTTTTGACACATTGCGAATTCAGGTTAGTCATACCACAAGAATTACAGAACGTTATTGTCTTTAGACAACGTCTATTGGACATTATCAAGCTTTTTATTTGTTCTATTTACTTGATGCTTTGTCTGGCCCTTAGCACACCAAACTGGCCTTAAAGAAACAACACTTTGCCTTTTACTTGAAGAAGAAATGGGCAGGTTGCACTAAATTGGGAAAACTGATTTTCTTGGCTGAACAGCTAACCAGACAGAACTCTCATGATGGCCTTAGCGGTGATTTAGCATGCTCAATCAGCTGAAGTGCCGCTATAAGAGCCGACTAGAGCCAATGGTGCGGAAAACACAAGAGAAGGTTAGCAATCCCAATGATGCCCGACGGCCAGCTTTTGGCTTGGTGTGTCCGGGCTTGTAGTGCTCTACTGATAGAGCAGTAAAAGATCATCAATCAGCTGTTTTTGTGGACAACTAATTAACTGAGGTTGCCGGGCTATGTGCTTCAAATGGAGCATATGGCACAGCACATGGCACAGCCCGGTTTGCATCCCAAAGGTTGTGTTGAGATGGACTTCTCCAGGCAAATGAAAATCTGGAAGACAAAAATTATCTGGGCAAAGAAATAGTCCAGCACATAACCATATTTAAAAAAATACAACAGAGGACTGAGGGAGCATCGACATTTGCTTTGAGTTCCCATTAAATTGTCCACTTAGTGTATTGTTAAGATTATGTGTGATATGTCTCTTTAACTATTTAGCGTCGCTTATGGGAAGCAGAAAAGAAGCATCCCCCTGTTCTCCTGTAGAAAATCTTCCATAGAGTCACACATAGAAAATGCATACAGTATGCAAAGCACCCTTTGTAGATTTGTCTTCAACGTGGGGTAGATAGCAGGATCATATATAAGATCACCACACTTATCTTCCAATTCCACTCTGCAGATCAATGCAGTGAATGTGTGCATTATGCATTTCTGTGAATTCCACATGTGGATCCAAAGCATGTATTGTCTTGATTTAGATCCTCTCTACGGTATGTGTTTGTCCTTCAGATAGCTGCTAATGGTATAGGCAATTCATTTTGCAATATAATATAGGTTTGTTTGATGTGTTTGTTTCAGACATTTTCTCTATATTCATTCATCTCTCAGCCTGGTTATTTTTCCCACTTGAAATTTCTTCCTCTATATAGTTGCTTCTTTTTACCTTCCTCCTTTTTTCCCCACTAACATCTCCTCTTAATTCTTTTATGCCTCCCTCTTTGCATATTATGCATCCGTCCACGTGTGTATATATGCGCACATACATGGGTGCATGTAATCTGTTGGCAAGCAGCCTAAACCCTGTAATTACTGCGACCCTCATCCTCTTCTCAACTCCACTTTAGCCCTAATAGAGATGTTGCTTCTCTCAGAAATAATTCACATATTACCAAATATACATAAACCTACATTGTAGTGTATCTTGTGTGTTTGTTAATATATCCCTATGTGTGTGTCTCCGTTGTCCAGAGGCACTCCAAATCCAGGCTGTCATGCCAAAGTGTGGACAAGGAGGAGGACAGTCAGGAGAGGTCTGGGAGGGAGGCTGGAGGACAGTTCAACAGGTGACCTTTGACCTGCTTCATCACAACACTGACAATCCCTGACAACTGAGTGGTTTAATAGCTGCTGACTGCTGGGAACATTGAACAATCCAGGGCATCAGTAGTGTCATGCCAACCACTAAAGCCTTGCTGCTCAATTATGGGTTCCTAGTCAGTTCGGATATTTTATATTTTCACACTGTTCACGTAGTATCTTAATGCAGCAAGTCACTTTACTGAACTGACCAAAGACCAAAGACCGAACACACGGGGTGAAAGAAACTGAGGCCAAGACTAGAGCATCACATATGGTGTCGTCACGCAGCTCCAGTGGTTCATTGGTTCATATTTCTAAATTGGATACTAGATTGTTGTATTTGATGCATTAAAGCACCACAATGTAAAGGTTGAAAGGTTCACAATATTCCTCAAAAGTATTAAAACACACCTTTGCTCATTTCAGTACAGGGGTTTTGTTGCAGCAAAAGTTACATAGACTCACTTTAACATGTAAGCAACACTTACAATTGTACTTTGTGAAGGTGAAGGTGGTTTAACTACTTTATATACTTTTAGGTAGTTTAATCTATAACACTGTACTAAATTTTCTAAACAGATCATATTTTTTGAATATACAATCTTCTTTTAAATAGCTAATAACTATTATTGTGATATTAATGTTTTTGAGTAAAAAGTACAATATTTCCCTTTGAAATGTGGTGTTGAAGTACTGTATAAAGCCAAACATGGAAATACTCAAGTAAAATAAGAATTGTACTTAAGTACTGTACAGAACTTAAGTAAATGTACTTCCCCACACTGCCTACATCACTTCAAGTTTTGCTTGATTTATATCCTAAATATTCTACCTCACTGTCGCTCAAGTGAAAACCTCCACTGCTGCAGTCCTCCATCTTTTTCAAGTATCAATTATGGAGTCATGAAAAAAACATGGAGCAACATACAGTAAATGTGATCTTGTAAGATCTCCTCTGAGTGTTGAGATAGAGGTTCCATTGCCACGAATGAGACACTCATCAAATTTAGGACCACATTTGAAAGAGAATTCAATGTGTCAAAATCAATGTGCCTGTTTACACTATAAGAACAAAAACAGGTCTGATTCACTCCGTTTTTTGTCTGCAGCATGAATATATCCCAATTCTCTTTCACACACATTATTTTCCCAACTCTGTTTAATTTTTCCTCTTTCTGTGAGTGAGCATTGGGCAAAAAGTATGGAAATTCAACTGTATTTTCCTCGCTCTGTGTATAAGGCCATTGCATCTCTTTGTTTTCCCTGTCTTTGTTACTGGTTGCACATTCATCTATACATCTCGGGAACTGTCACAGTGCAGATTCCTGCAAGCATGCGTCTGAGTGGCTATGTGACAGACTGTCTTTGTGCAAGACTGTGTGTGCATGACTCTGTGTGTGTAGTTGTATGTGTGCGGGAATGTGTGAGTCTTGCTGCACTGCATGCACTCTAGTCCCTATTAGGCTTTTGCGTTTGATGCTCTTTCCTGTGGTTTGCAAGCTGCCTCACTAAACAGTCCTCTCTTGCCTGCTATGCTTTTGCCACTGTAAATGCTTAAACAGGTACAGTATATGGGTGTGTGCATGTCTTACTTCACATCCTTCTCCCTTTACCAGTCTTGTATATCTTTGCTTGATCTCACTCACTCTCCTCTGTTCTCTCTTGCAATTGTCCTCTGTCATTTGGCAATTTTTTTAGGGGTGGAAGGAAGAGGAAGACGATGAAACTGAGTAGAGATCTGTCAAACCTGGTGGTGTTCACCAACTCTGTTGCCTCACAGGAATGTCTGAATGAAGGTGAAACACCAAAGCTACAACACCTTCACACACACAAACAATTTGGCACATTGCATTCTTAACTTTGAAGAGATTTTCCCGTGCCTAACCCATGTTTCTCTCCAGGCACTCCAGGTGACGTTCTGTCATTCAGCGAGACCAGAGCCCAATCTCTGGTCAATCACAGAGCCGAACAGTTCCTAGCTTTTAACCAGAGGCAGCTGTCACGGATTTATCCCTCAGCCTATCGCATTGACTCATCCAATTTCAACCCCCAGTTCTACTGGAACGTGGGCTGTCAGTTGGGTAAGCTTGCGACCCGCGTGGAGGCTGTCTGTTAATGAAAACACCAGGTGCCGTGCCTTTAGCCACATACCTGTCATTATACATTAATTGACTCTGCATACCACATGCATGCACACACACACACACAAACAGATTTCACACACCACACATTTACCTTACACATTTGACATTGTGTGGTTTGCAAGTGGCCATGTCATGTGTGCAGAGGTCAATAGCTATGACTATGAACTAACTTACTAACTAACTAACTAACTAACTAACTAACTAACTAACTTAATTATGCAAGATGCGTGGATGCTGTATGAATGCTGCAGCATGTTGTGTGTGATTGAGTGTCTGCTAGTTTATTTGTGGGGCAACAGTCGGAAAAGGCATGTGTGAGGATTAGAGAGAAACACATAAATATATAAAAAAAGAAGATAAGATGATGAAAAAGAGTTGGCGGAAAAGAACAGCATCAGGAAATCCAAGATCCAAGGAATCCCTGTCTGTCCCAGCCAACTACATTTTTTTGTTAAATTGAGAGAACAATATTGGTCTCTGAATTTCTAAGAAATTACTATTCCAGTTATACAAAAATAGAAACAGTTACTACGGAGAGAAGTAAAAAGAAAAGAAAATGCAAAACTCTGAGCTATTATCTTTGAAGCAGCTGTGATTCCTCCCTGTTTTCATTTCATATTTTTGCCAGTTTCCTTTCTCATCTGTTCCTCCTAATTTGGGTTTGAAAGTTATAAAGACTCACAGGCTTAAAGAATAAATTAAGGGATAAATCAAAAAGAAACATTTGATAAATGCAGAAAACAATCATGACTAGAATGACAAATCATATGATTTTCACAGTTTGCAGTTATATGTGGGTAGATGTTCCGTAACATGTAGTGACAAAATAAAAGTTATTTCGTCTTTTTTCTTTTTCAGTCGCTCTGAACTACCAGACAGAGGGCAGGATGATGCAGCTCAACAGAGCCAAATTCATGGTGAATGGAGGCATTGGCTACGTCCTTAAGCCCCCTCCCATGTGTAAAGGTACTTCAACAAACCAACACATACAAGCAGAAATACATGCATACCAATTAGTGTTATAAAAAAACTTTTTATTTTCAGGTAGTGAAATATTCAAATGCAAGAAGACACAAGACTTATTTTAATTAGTACATAACAAACAAGAAATATAAATAAGTGAGATTTGGGCATCACATTACATACATTTTCCTGTAATTCAATGTGAAATGTTGGGTTCCCCACTACAATATTTTTTTAAGTGTTATGAGTAAAAGGTATGTTTTTCCACACCACAAGAGGTTACAAAGACAATCTCATGCCCATTATTATACTGAACAGTTAACTACAAGACAAAGCAGAGGCATGGATGTTTTTCACAGGCTTGCTGCACATGTAGTTTACATCTCTGCTCTTTATGATGCAGTGATTATTGAGAAATGTGTGCTCTCTAGTAGATGGGAATGCAACCGTATAGATAATACTGACATGACTTGTGTGGCACAAGTCAAGTGCAAGTAAGTCAAGTAAGTGTTATCTGTTACAGAAGGGGGTGTATATCTGTTATTTTCACCCTGCACATTTTGCATACGAAACCTGCAAATAACAGAACAAACAGAGAGGACTGGATTTTAGGATTAAATGATGATATAAATCAAAGTTACTCTCCTGTCTTTCAATTCTTAAAGGCTCATTCAATCCATTCAGTGATGACCCGCTTCCAGCTTACCCCAAGAAGCAACTCATTCTCAAGATCATTAGTGGACAGCAGTTGCCCAAACCACCAGACTCCATGCTGGGGGACCGTGGAGAGGTACAAGCACACCAAAACACATACACTCTGTGCTCACATTCTCCATCTGTCTTTTTCTCTCTCTCTCTCTCTCTGAGACTTTCAACTTGCTCTCGGCGTCCTAAAATAAAATATAATACATTTTATTGCCTTTTCTCCATCAGATTATTGATCCTTTCGTGGAAGTGGAGATCATCGGTCTGCCAGTTGATTGCTGCAAGGACCAGACACGAGTTGTTGATGATAATGGTTAGTCATGCACTCACAGAACATCTTGCATGACAGAAAATAGCTCAAAATGGATATAACAATGTATCAAATGACAACGTTAAAACTGTGACAGTGTGAAAGTGAGCGCTTATATTGATGAACCTACAGAAAATGATCCCCTGTATTGAAGTTTCACAACAATAACCTTGTGTTTAATATTGTTAACATGATGGCAAAGGTCTCCTGATGAAGGTCACCTGACAAAGGTCACTTGTCTTTGTCCTTTCCTCCATGTCCAAAACTCTTGAAGTGCAGCATCTCTAACAGCGTTAAATGGAACGTGAGAAGCTTAAAATACATAGACGTGACACGCAAATGTCAGATTAGCTATTTATACGCAATTACATGATATCATGTTGTTATAGCTGAGTTTCAGGTCATTGTTTAGATGTCTGGCAACTTTAATAAGTTAACATTTTAGCTCTCACCGCTCTTAAAGCAGCATTTTTGGCTGCAGAAGGCAGCTTTTTTCAGTGAAAAAGCTCTAAAAAATCTCTGTGTATTACCTACTCAGTAGTAAACATCAAATAGACAGTTAGCATCTAGCTGGTGAACGTAGTGGAGCATTTGGCCGCAAAAGAGCCAGATATTTTCCTTAGGAGTTGGTGGAGACCAAAAACAGAGCTAAAACATTAGTGAATATTGGACAGATACACGACTCCAAATAAATGATAATGTTGCTCTGTAACTGCTTAATGTGTAAATAATCAACTGTTTGCCAACAGATGACCATATAAACCTAAAAGGTAAAACTTGTTTGTGCCAATAAAAATATTGCTAATTGGTTGCCTAGTTGCTGCAATTTTTACTTCCAATAGATGATTGTCTATTTCCTGTTGGTGGGGTAATGAGTATTTCATGTCATATCTAGCCAGGCCTGCATTCTTTAAACAAATTGAACTGTAGGAGTGAAGATCTTTAATAAAGTTTTAGCGTAGTTACACTAAGTACATGTTATTGTATTTTCAAATAGGCTTTTCACACCAGACATTTTGAAATGTCACAGTAGGAAAGTGTACAAGTGTAAATCAGTAAATTAATCATGACTGAATTTCATTTAACTGTCTCTGAATAGAACTGAACCATTGTTAATGTTATTAGTAACACCCAAGCCTTTCCTACTATTAGCAAGTCAAAATGTAGATGAAAAATATACAATCCAATCTAATCCAGCTTGGACTGGATTGTGACTTTTGTGACGATTGCATTGTTTATATATTGTATCCCTTACCTATTTTTTGTTGCTTTTGCATTTTACTTTTTCATCATTTGAAAAGTGCCACACACATAACATACGTATATAACATTAACCACATGGTACCAGGATACTATAGAACATACTGTATGTATAGCACATACACACAAGCAAATACAATCTGATGTTATCTCATTCTGCAAACTAATAATTAGCAATAACCATTGCTAAAAAAAAAAAAAACACAGCAGAGATTAAACGATGCCATAGCCACAGAGGCTGCATTTTACTTTTGGCTATTGAAAAGTCAGTTTTATTAATTAGAACCGTAAAGGAAGCAAAACGAAGGGGTCTGCTGGTATCACCCGTAACTTCTCCACAGATGAAGGCACCTGGCAGAGGGAAGGGAAAAGCTCCCTACGGGAGAGGTTACTGAATCCTGGGCACTAATCAGTATTATAAGATTAGTGTGCAGGGCATTGATCCATACCAAAACACAATTGACACATCAATACTACCAACTCCATCTTTGCTAGTTTTTTGCATGTATGGTATATACAGTATATGCGTTAATGAGATGCTGATTAAACAGATCCTAACTATAATGAGCATATATGTGTTTATTTCCCTCAGGTTTTAATCCAGTATGGGAGGAGAGCCTGTCCTTCACACTTCACATGGCTGAGGTGGCTTTGGTGCGTTTCCTTGTCTGGGACCATGACCCAATTGGACGGGACTTTATTGGTCAACGGACTGTTGCCTTCAGCAGCCTGATGCCTGGTCTGTGAAGAATCCCTCAGTGTTTTCAGTTTTATCTGAGAATAGGAACTTTTTGTGTGTGAATGACATGAACTTAAGAGGGGTAACTGTTTGTCACCGCAAGTTAGAATCATTATAGTTCTGCTATTTAACACAAATAGACAGCCAGACTCACTCACTCTTAAGCATGTAATTTCCCTTATGGCTTTGGCAATGCTATGCCTGTGAGGCACATTATCTTGTGTCTAGTGAACCATGATTTGTTTGATTTGCAAAGTAAAAGACCTGTGGCTTTGCAGGTTATTTTTGTTGTCCACATCCATCAGAGTTGTCCCTGAACTTCTGATGCCCTCTCCTCAGGCATCTACTACACAATCATCAGTCTGATGACAGCTGTTATCTTTCTTTGACTGATTCTATCACTCCCTCTCTTGCTCACATGTGTTCTCCCTTCATTTCTAACAACAGGTTACAGACATGTTTACTTGGAGGGGCTGACTGAGGCTTCCATCTTTGTGCATGTGTCAGTGCATGATGTCTATGGGAAGGTAAGTGTTGTAAAGTCCCGGTATTTATTGTTGCATTCCCCCAGTGAGCCTCTCTTGTCAAGTGAGATTATAATTTGGACATAAACATAAAAAATTTGATTCTCTCAATACATCAATCCATTTAAGCTATGCTCCTTCAACCCTTTGTCTTTCTAGTGGAGCCCTCTAGTCCTGAACCCCAGCTTTACCATAATGCACTTTCTAGGATCTAACAAGGTATCCTGATGCCCTAGGTTCTGTGTGGTGCTGCATGAAACAGTAATGCATGATAAAAAATGCATTTATGTTCAGCCGTATCTTCAATAACTTGCTTGTGTGTAACATTAAACTACTGAGTCATACAGTTTGCTTAGTAGGTCATTAAAAAAAAACATGCTTCCCCCATTCTTGTTGTCTCATTTTCAACAAAGATGGAATAATATGCAATATTAACATGCATGCATAATCCACAATGGCGTCATTCAGATTGCTTGTTAAGGTAACGCAAGGAGTAAGGGCGCCATCTATAGGCATTGCGAAAGCATGCAATATTTACATTTGCTGCAAACTTCATCAGTACATTCATGAAAATTAACACTTTTTCTTCTATCTGTAATGTGTAAAAATGTTGTGTTCAGTCTATGTTAAAAGTGCACCTTGGTTAATAATGTTAATGTTGTTGATATCTTTTTCCCCTTTCTTATTTACTTATTACTTATTTTTTTTACTTGCCTTCAGGGTCATCACCTGCGAGGTATCCGGGGGTTGTTTAACCGTTCTTCCAAGTCCTCTGTGGATGCTAACTCCAGTGGTTTCCGGAAACGCTCCATCAGTGATCACTTCCTGCGGCGCACAGCCAGTGCCCCAGCAAAGGGACGGAAGAAGACCAAGATGGCACTATCAGAGTCAGTGGCTTCGATATCAGACCAAAAGAATGGCACAGTTGCAGGAGGAGAGGGCATGGCAGGGAAAGAAGAAGCATTGGAGAAGCGACACCAGCCCCGAGGCCCCCTCACCCACAGACCTATGTCCATGCCCTTAGACAGGCTTCTGCAAGGGCAACTATCCCTCTGCTCACCAGACAAGGAACAACATGATATGGGCACAGATACTGTCATTGGTGGGTATTTTTCATTTCATACCAAAGAATTTAATATATTTTGGAATTATGAAAATTACACCCAAATTACATCCATTCCACAGTTATGCTGTGCTACTGTAAGTCCATGATTATGCTGTGTTATTCAAATAATTTCTTTAATCCTAAGTGCTACTATAAATGCTTGAATTGACATGTCTTAAAGCAGCATTTTGCATTGACTTGCTTTGCACAGTGATTAATGTAAGATGTAACTTTTTCTAATTTCTCTACTGGCTTTTCCTATCCTGCTACAACTGTCTAAAACTCGTGTACAGTAATAATGTGAAGTGACAGACTACAGCCTAATCTCCACGATACCTTAACATGCCTTTTCTGTCCCATCTTCATTTGTTGTGCTTCTTTATAGTAGAGAACTGACTAGGATATTCCTGCAGGTAATCTAAAATACATATTGTCTGAAGGTTGCATTGTTCAAAAACATACCAGTATTGCGTCCACCCAGTGTATTTTGTTCGAAAGTGGTCTGAGAAATATATTGCTGTGTCGTTTGATCCCATTTGACCATGGATTCTTCCTTTTTTTAAACCTCATTTTCCAGCTTCCCCTTCACAGTTGTACTTGGTGATCCATTTGTCTGTGTATTGCTATTGCCTTGTATTGGCTGGATTGTTAATTGTTGTCATTAAATTGTTGGTTAGCTTGGTGTTCTACAGTACATCATATATAAGCATTTCTTTATTAATCATTTTCTTCAATTACCTGTGTCCACAGGACCTTGCCCCTTCAACAGGCCCAGGTCCTCCTCTTTGGACCCGTTCATCGAATCATCATTCTCTATTGAACCAAACATCTCCTCCCCTTCTAAGATATTCATCAACAGAAATAAAGAAATGAAGCAATCAGAGGAAGTTTCGTATCTGGTTATTGGTGGAGAAGGAGTGAGAAAAGAAGAGGATTATGCCAATTACCAATCAGGAGACAATGGATACAACAAATCTGAGATCATCTCCACAGGCACAGAGAAAAAATGTTTCATCTCATCTTCCACGAGCCGCCAAATGAGATCAGATAAACCAGAAACATCATCAAACAGCACAACATTCACAGCTGCACCTTCAGAGTCCTCGTCCTCCTCCTCTGCCCCCTCCACTATGACCCCTCTTTCTCCTGTCAGTATGGACTGCGATCTGAACAGTCCCAGCACTTTGCATGACAGTGTCATCTCCAGACTAATTGATGCTGTGTCCTTAGGCAATGAGCAAGACACATGTGACTCTGTTTCTGCTCTGATTGGTCAGTGTGACAGCACTGTTGACCAAAACGGTCTTGCAACATTGTGTAATGGTCATACCGCTTTCAGTGACTCAAACCTCAGGCCTACCGCCCCTAAGGCGCTGCAAGATTTAGGGTCTTCTCTCAAGACCAACACTACATCAGCTAACAAGAGACATTTATTAAGTCCCCAAAAAGTAGCTCAGAAAACAAATGATGTAAAATATGAAATCCTTTTGCCACGCAAGACTTGCCAGGCAGATGCACCTGCTCCTGCACTCCTCTCCAGCCCAGAAACTGCTGAGCTTGAGGAGGTCTACACAATTCTGGATGAGGAGGTGTTGTTGCCAGTTTCAGTGTACAACCTGAGGAAACAGACAGTCCATGTTCAGGCAGACACTATGGAGAGCACAGCCTCTAACAGCTTGGGCTCCTCTCCAGCAAAGGTGGTTCAGAGTATAGGGAAAGGGCACAATGTGGGCTGGGATGATATGCACAGAAAGAGGGGAGGAAGTGAAGAAATCGAGGAAGCAGAGGAAAGTGTATATGAGGAAGTGTATGATGCCCATGCATCAGTACCAGAGATAGTGCGGGATATGTCCAAAAGGTACATGGGCCCCTCTGTAAACAACGACTGTTTTCAGTTTCTCCATGACTCAGGTGGCAATGCTTTTGCAGAAGTGGAGATAAATGTCGATGAGGATCCACTGGAAATGATGTTGACCTTGCCGAGACAAGGCAGCGAATGGGAGGCTCTGATAAGTCCAAGCAAGCGCCATGTTATTTACCAAAATCACGAATCCACTCCCAAATACTCACAGCAAAAACAGCCTTTGTCATGCCATGATTCTCAGCAACAGCACCAGTCACATGCATCTAATGTTGCATTTTCACAGTGTCCCTCCCCAATAAAACAACCTTCGTATCGCCACAAAACCCAGAACAACTCCCAGCCTTCTCTCTTCCACAGACCCATCAACTCTAGACCCTCCAACCCTAGTCCATTGTGTCAAAACAGGTACCCAATTCCTCAGAGAAATTCTGAGGCCTTTAGTAACAGCAGTGATTTCAACAGTTCCTACACGCAACAGAGGAGCTATGGTGGCAGCCAGATCCTAAATAGGTCTCATCAAAATAGGCTAGGGTATAAACAGATGGAAAGAGAGCAAGTAAGGTGCTTCTACAATGGTTTCTCCTCTTCTGAAAGCCTCCCTGGTGAATCTGCTGTGTCTACAAACATATGTAGAGAGAGAGGCCTATATTCCCCTTCGGGCTGCGATGCAGTGTACAGCCACCCGGACTATGACTGTATTACACCCTCATCAGAGTCTTCAACTCCTCGGAACACCCAGTCACATTGCCAAAGCCAAACACAATCATACACTCCGAAGCAGTCATGGAACCAAAAGGTTTCTCTCATCAATACAAGACACCCCTCACAGCACTCAAATGTTGGTCTTTTATCAACTCCACCCCAGTCTGGTACCCTAGACTCCACAGCTAATAGCCCATGTAAGTCCAAGTCACTGGGAGACCTGACTTCTGAAGACATATCATGCAACTTCCAGAGCAAATACCACATTATTAGTCGCAGTTTCATCACTCCCCATATGAGGAAGCAAAAGAGAATGGGCGCCATGGGGGAAGTAACTTTCCAATCACAATCTTGTGACCCACTTACAGAACAGCTACGTAAGCTGGTCAGTCTGGAGGGGGATGACAATGACAGAGACAGGCCCCAATCTCCTCAGTTGTATCAGGAAGCAAAATCTCCACTGTCACAGCCACAGGCAACAAGGACAGCGCCTGTTGTTCCCAGGGATGTAGATGATTCCCCTCCACTCCTCACCCGTCGCCTATCCTCTCGGAGCCAAAGCCGAGTGCGTCACATCAACAGCCGTGCCCGCGAAAGACAGATCAATAGTACTGCCAGCATTGGTGGGGTGGTATTGAGGAATAAACCAGCCTCACAGAATCCTCCAGCTAACAGACACTCTACTGGTTCTTACATAGCAGGCTACCTTGGTCAGCTGGAGGACAGGGGACTTCCTGAAGGGGCTTGTACATCATTACTTTATGGAAATGGGGATCACTATGGAGATCGGTACTATACCGATGACTCTCTTCCACCTGCTGACTCCAACTCGTCAGAGCCTGAGGTCTACTTTTTGCTCAGACTGTAGCTCTGACCATAACCTAAAATGAGCTTAACGACCAAGCAGTGATTCTTGATGATGTTCAATTACACAAAAAGCCAGAAGATCTTGGAAATAAATACTTGTTTGTCCCTGAGTTCAGACCAGTAAGTTTCCCTTTTAACAGTGAAATAAATCTTATTCTGGGCTATTTTTTAGAGAAAGATATATCCTGTGCAGTATAAGTGAAACATCAAATATAATACATTGTTGGATCTGACAGCATGAATTTCCTGTATGAAATGTCCACTGTTCAATAATGAATGGTCTCGCTAGTCTGGCAGTGTATTGTTTATATTCTGCTTAATGTGTAAATGTACTTGGGAACTTTGATTTCCTCCAAATGGCTTCCTAGACTGATTATACAGATACTTGTTATCTTTGTCCATGTGGTGTACTGTCCAAACTGCATACATAGACTATGAAGCAAAAAAGGAATAACTGGGAGGGAAGGTCTTTCTTTGTATCATATGAATGTGTGGTATAATCAAACAGCTACTTTTAATAGATGGGATTCATCTTTTCAAAGACCAAAAGGAAGTCTTCCTTCTCTTTTCAGTGATGTTTCTTTATTTGTGTTGTGTGTAAATATTCCTGTCACTGTTTTAAATTCGAGATGTGTTTTAGTTCAGAAACAATTCTAACTGTACATTTATGTTTGTGCATGTTACCTGTGAACATGTCAAGCATGACTATGCACCAATTTATACAATAGATGTTTGATCGCCCAACAACATTTGCACAAAACAAATAGTTGCATTGGATACAACAGAGGATGTAGGCTTGTTTGTATAAGGGCAACACAGTACATAAACTTCTGTGCTTGGACTTGTTGCTGTCTATAATTTGTAGGATTTGAAAACATGATTGCAAGTTTTTATTTTTATAATTGCTTTGATACAGACTGCAAAAACAATATCTGTTTGGGTATGGTAATTTTATTTTGTATAACTTAAAAGAATAAAAAAAAAACAGAGTGACAGGTCTACAGGGCCAGGCTGAGGAGGGGAAGGTGGCAAAGCAGCATTTTTTTTTTTTAAATTGTTTTATTGTTACACCATCCTTTTTTTTTCTTTGTATTGTTGCTCATCAGAGGACTGTGGGCATTTTCCTACCAATGCAATAAATATTGAAATATTTGATTTCAACAAATTCCGTGTTCGTTTCCAGTTTTGCTCCATGCTTTATAATAACATATGATTAATTGAGAATGCAGCTCAAGCTCAAAATCTTTTTTTACTGGAAGTGACAAACAGCATCATCTTTCCCCATATGCCACCTTGAACATAATGGGATGTAATTGCTCATGAAATGGCTGTGCAGTAGCTTTGACATATGGCACACCTTTTGCTCTAGGCATACAATTCACCATACTGGTTTCAAGATTGCCACACTTTAAGTTTTATGGATCAATCTTAATATTCATTGGAAATCTAAGAGAAAAGGACACGTACAGGTAAATGATTGCTTACATGCTTGATGTCAACTTTTCAGTGTATTAAGACAACAGGTAGGCAGCCTGCTGAAATGTTTCACTTCATTATCCTGAGGTACTGTGTCTCAGTTACCTTGTGAAATGGCATCACACAGTTGTGTCTAATAGGAAACATACTGTACACACATACACCTACCACTGCATTCATACACTCTAACCACTTGCTAGCATTTGATTGTTTTTCCACCATTACCCTAGAGAGGAATAATTTTGGGTTGTGCGCTGCTTGTGTCATCATTCTTTCATGCTTGTAAAATGCTTTACACCTATTATAAATACTCACATCAACACTTCACTTGTGCAGAGTGGAAGGTGGGTATGTTTTCTTCAAGATACCATTTTCACTATTTATATAGTGAAATGAGCTTCTGAACCAAGTAAAGCATGTTTCCCTACATAATGCCCTTTCTTTTTGCAGGTAACTAATGTGAGGCTATGCTGTTAAAATTAAATGTGAAATTTAATGACATTTGTCTTTGGTAACATGCAGGAACTGTTGAACTGTGTCTATGAGGTACTTTTTTTCTATACTTTATGCACAGGTTTACTGTGAATTGTGTTTTACACAGAGTGAATTTATTGAACTTCTGGTTCATGCATTGTCAGACATTCATTCAACAGTGTAAAATGTCCAGATCAGCTACATCGATGTTTTGGTTCTGCTGGCTCCTCACTTGGTGGTCCTCCTCCGCCCTCTCACTGCTGCTTCTGAGTGTATTGGGCAGACAGATGGGGTTGCAGCTGGGACATGCGATAGTGTGCTCCCATTGGGGTGCACAGAGTGACAAGAGCCTCTCCCAGGATGGCGATGTGATTATCGGTGGACTTTTTAATCTCCATTACATTCCTTCAGCTGTAGATCAGAGCTTCACCAAGATGCCACATTATGAACCGTGCACAGGGTAAAACTTACTTATTACAACATGTATTGTTATTGAATGTCTGGTGGTTATTATGTTGTTCATATTATGGTTATTATGTTGTTCATATCATATTTCGTTGTCATACTCATGTTTTTGTTGAAATACAGATAAAAATATAATTAACTAGAAAGTTAAACAATGTTCACATTACTCTTAATGTGTTATATTAGGTCCATTATTAATAAAACATTTAAATCAGAAATCAGAAATACTTTATTGATCCCCAAAGGGGAAATCCTTTAAATATATCTGACCTAAGCATATTTACATTATATATATTTTAATAGATTTTGCTGTAACACAGTTATGTTGCTGTGTATGACAATTTTGGACATGACAATTATTATTTTTATATTCATGCCCATGATAATTTTTATCTTTATATTTCAGGCTTTTGTTTTATTCACTATGTCTTTCTTCTCCTGTGGTCTCAGTTTAGATCTAGAGTCTTTAAAATATACATACGCTATGCCATTTGCGGTGGAGGAAATCAATAGAAACAACACGCTGCTACCAGGAGTGAAGCTGGGCTACCGTATACATGATAGTTGTTCCCGATACCCCTGGGCTCTGCAAGTTGCATTGTCACTGGTCGGAGGAGACACACACAGATGCAACTTCACAGCCTCTATGTCTCGTTCTGCAGCTCATGAACAACCTGGAGCAACAGCAGGTATGACTTGTTATATTTTTGTATGCAGTTAACATTTGCTGCATTCATGAAAATAACAACTGATATGATTATAGTATGCGAAGTTATTCCTTACGCAGTGGTGAAAGATGTACTTAGATCATTTACTTAAAGTAGAAATACCATAGTCATTACAAGTAAAAGTCCTAGAACTCAAAATGTTACATAGTAGTATTATAAGCAACATGTACATGTATGTAAAGTATAAAAAGCAAAAGTATGGCTTTTTCCCAATCCTATATTATTATAGAATATAATTTTATTCTGTTTTTCTCACTAATAAATACATATAAGAGCATTTTAAAGTAGTTGGTCAATGTGGAGTCGATTTGAGATACAATAGCTGTCAAATAAATGTAGTGGAGTTGAAGTAGAAGGTAACATACAATGGAAATACAATTCAATTCAAATTAGCTTTATGGGCATGAATGTGTAACAACAATATTGCCAAAGCATCATACAAACTACATAAGAACAATCAACCCCATACATTTCATTTAAAAAAATAAAAATATATAAAAAATTTAAATAAATAAATAAAACAATAAGCGTGTGTGAGTGTGTGTGTGTGTGTGAAATACTCCAATAAAGTACAAGTACCTCAAGTTTGTACTTCAGTACAGTACATGAGTAAATGTGGATAGTTACATTCCAGCCCTGTCCTTATGTAATTATATGTCTAATGGCAGATGGTCAGCCTGTTTCTTTGCTCATTGGTCCTGATGCGTCTACAACAAGCATAATGCTGACCACGATCCTGGGGCCTCTCTCGGTGCCAATTGTGAGTTCATTACCGTAGGAAATAAATCTCTAATGAACTTTTTTTTATACAGTCTACGTCAAAGATAGTGTGATAAAATAGTTTGAAAATGTTTTATAAAAAATAAATGGTATTATTGCTGTAAAAGCAATGTCAAAATAATGTTTGTGTGTCTTTCCCTCAGATCAGCTACTTGGCTAGTTGCCCCTGTCTAAGTGACAGGACCAAGTTTCCTAACTTCTTCAGAACCATCCCCAGTGATATTTACCAAGCCCGGGCCATGGCACGAATGGCCATACGCTTCCACTGGACTTGGATTGGAGCAGTGGTAATAAACAATGATTATGGTCAATTGGCGATACAGGTGTATGTTTTTGTTATTATATTGCCTGAAAAAGTCTCATGTATCTCTTTCATATATAGTACAAATAACATATATGTATGAACATAATTTTTGTTTTAACCTCGATATTTCAGGTCTTTCAAGAAGAGGTTCAGGGGAAAGGGGTGTGTTTGGACTTCATAGAGACTGTCCACAGAGAAACTATTGTGAATGATGCCAGACGTGCAGCACTCACAATTCAAGCCTCAACTGTGAGGGTGATTCTGATATTTTGCTGGTATACAGATGTAAAGGAACTATTTCTGGAACTGGCCAAGAGAAACGTGAGCAACTGGCTAGGATGTTTTTATATACCAAGGGGTTCATCATTAAGCAAAGAAATATATTTTGTAAAAACAAAATGTCATTATTTTTTCTTGTTGTAATTTATTTCATTCTCCTCAAACTGTAGGTGACTGACAGACAGTTTCTGGCCAGTGAGGCTTGGAGTACCAGTGATGATCTTTTCCAAGATCGTGCCATCTCTAAAGTGGCAAGTGGTGTTGTTGGTGTTGCCATTCGAAGTTCAGCAATACCTGGATATGAAAATTATCTCAGAAGTTTGCACCCAATGAATCGTCCTGATGATGTATTCTTGCATGAGTTCTGGCAAAAGGAGTTTGGATGCAATCCTGGAACTACACAATCACAGGCAACAGCTTTCTCTTCATATTTCACCTCACCACTCAAAACAAGGTCTGACAATCCGTCAAATGTTTCTATTTCATCTCCTGCTAAGGGGTCCCTTCAGAAAACTTCTCTACCACCCTGCAGTGGGACAGAGTCCCTTGAGGGAGTGGAGCATCCCTTTACTGACACCTCTCAGCTAAGGGTGACATATAATGTCTACCTTGCTGTTTATGCTGCAGCCCACGCCCTTCACCGCCTTCTCTCCTGCCCCGACGGAGACAGCTCTCCCAGAAACAGCTCCACCTGCTCCTCTCCAAAACACATTAAACCCATAGAGGTGTGGACACCAAAGAGGGCTAGTTCTTAAACTGAATAATGTAAATTAATTTTTGCTATATTTTTTTAAATGTTAACAGCTTCTTCAACATTTGGTTCTTTCAGCTGTTGCAGCACTTGAACAAAGTGAACGTCACCACACCACAAGGGGAAATGTTTCATTTCCAAGGAGCTGATATTCCAGCAATGTACGACCTCGTCAACTGGCAGAACACCCCTAAGGGGCCACTCAAGATAGTTTTGATTGGTCGTGTTGAGGGGCTTGAGCTCCACCTTAATGAGTCAGCTATTCAGTGGAGTACAGGATCCAATCAGGTTGTCAGATCACCAAGTCTCAAGGCTACTACAAAATTTCTGTTGAAATTAATGTTAATGTCGATTCACAGGATTATGTCGTTAAGTATATCAATTGGCCTTTTGTTTAGGTTCCTATTTCAGTGTGCAGTGAGAGCTGCCCCCCAGGTACCCGAATGGCCAACAGGAAAGGGGAGCCTGTCTGCTGCTTTGACTGTATCCCATGTGCTGCAGGGGAGATTAGCAAGACAACTGGTGAGGAAATCAATCCATAAGATAACAGAAACTAATGTTTGCCATCCTAATGTAGACCTTTTTTTCCTTCCCTCTCTCCTCTTTTCTCTCCCAGGTTCCCTTCACTGTGAGCATTGCCCATTGGAGTTCTGGTCCAATGTTGAACAAACTTCCTGCATCCCTCGCCAGCTGGACTTCCTTGCATTTAATGAAACATTGGGAATTACTCTGACTACAGCAGCTGTGTCTGGTGCTGCTGTGACAGCAGCTGTTTTTGTGGTGTTTCTTTGCTACCGTCAAACACCTATGGTAAGAATCCAGAGTGATATAATAGAGTTTGTTTCACATTTCTTTATTTCATTATTTTATACATGAAAAAGGATTGTATTGTTTAAATGGCCACATCTTTGTCTGTTAATCTGATTCACCTTAAGGTGCGAGCCAACAATTCCGATCTGAGCTTCCTGCTTCTTCTGTCACTGAAGCTCTGCTTCCTGTGCTCACTGGTGTTCATTGGTCGCCCATCAGTCTGGTCTTGTCGGTTCCAGCAGGCAGCTTTTGGGATCAGCTTTGTTCTTTGTGTTTCCTGCCTCCTGGTCAAAACCCTAGTAGTCCTTGCTGTTTTCCGCTCAGCTCGTCCTGGTTCTGAGGCCTTGATGAAGTGGTTTGGTGCTGGCCACCAGAGAGGAAGTGTTTGCCTCTTTACCGGCATACAGGTGTGAATATTGTTTTATTGATTATGTAACCGCTAAGCCTAAGCTTAAAGCAGCTGAGGGCTACGCAGAGGGTTGAAGTGGGCTAGTTGACGTGCTTACCGTGGCGCTTTGTTCGGTTCAGAAAGAATGTAACATGATTTAACGTATGATTTATTGTTACACAAGGTCTTCAATATCCATAACTGAACAATATTCCATCTTCATCGACACTGTCACAATATCAAACAAACAGCCACAGCATCGGTGGCGGTCAAAAACTAGTTGGCCTTTCCCCTCTGGCAACACCTGTGTCTGATTACACCTACCCTCCTAAATAGATGAGCCCCAATTAGCTATGCCATGACCCTAGTACCACCTACTGGCCAAACCTGGACATAAACATTGAAATGGCTCCTACAGATTAAATGATGAGAACATTTTAATATATGTGTGTGTGTGTGTGTATATATGTATATATCAAATAATACAACTGAATTGTGTCTACTTTTTAGGTTATCATCTGTGCCATATGGCTGTCCCTCAGCCCCCCAGTGCCTCGACGTGATTTGGGTTTCCAGGGGTCAAAGGTCACCCTGGAGTGTGCCATGGCCTCTATGGTTGGTTTCTCTCTGGTTCTGGGTTACATTGGCCTGCTGGCCTGCACCTGCCTCCTCTTGGCCTTTCTTGCTCGGAAACTCCCTGACAACTTCAATGAGGCCAAACTGATCACCTTCAGCATGCTGATATTCTGTGCTGTATGGGTGGCCTTTGTACCTGCTTACGTTAGCTCTCCTGGGAAGTATGTTGTCGTTGTGGAAATTTTTGCAATCCTGGCCTCTAGCTACGGTTTACTGTTCTGCATTTTTGCCCCCAAATGTTTCATCATTCTCTTAAGGCCTGGCAAAAACACTAGGAAACACCTGATGGCCAGATAGTTTTTCTGGCTTGAATGGGAGCATAATGAATCTTTATCATATTTGTCTGGTAGCCCCCCAGCTTGCACCGCTCGGTATCATGCATGTTTTCATGCATATGTGTTGTGTCATCTAAATAACGCTAAATGTTAATATGCTAATAAACTGCATAAAATGTCTTGCAGCCACACACAGTTATGGATTTCACTGGTCACTGAATATCTAAGAATCTTTCTGCTGTTTTTAAACATCATCAAATGCTAACATAACATATTCACCAAGCATGACATTTTAATTAAATGTTGTTCACTAAAAATGTTATTAATTTATTTTGAATTAATGTGGTTGATTATTCTCTTTTTCTGTGTTTTGATTAAATACTGTTCTTCAACTGAAACAGAAAACACAATGTTTTATTAAAAATTACATTACATTAACAGATAATGTTTTCACTGGAAGCTTTTTTTTATCGTTTACAATTCACGTTTCAGATTGAACTACAGAAAATGTACTACTTCTGTCAGTTGTTAATTCTTAATTCATGCACCGAATAACAACCTCTAGATGGAAGTATTATACCATTTAATGATGCTCTGATGCTTCTTTCCTCATCTCTCAACAAGCTTTTTTTTCCTAGTGCATCTGCAATTATCTTGTGCTGCTGTGCAACATCTTGCTCATTACCTTCTATTCTTTGAAATATTTGTTCAAATAGGAATATACAGTATACGTTCCTATGGTTCATATAGCGTAACCTAAGTACTGTGCAGGATATTCTATTATGTAGTCTAAAAAGTAGAGCTATATTTCTGTCCAAATGCAAATAGCTAATGAACTCTTTAGAATTAGGCAAAGGTAGCCTATGTGTTAAGATTAAACAATAGATATATGGGCAACTGTGATTCAATATTCCACAGAAAAGAAATTGTAGAGCATGTGATTAGTTAGGACTTACAGAGGAATTGCAACATTATATAATAAAAAAGATTTGTGCAAATACTTGAATTCAGCCCATTAGAAAAAATAGCTACAGATTAAAGTAGAGCTGCCAATCAGGGTGTGTTGAGTGTGACCTTTACTGTACCATTGTCAGTGCAGAGGGAGTTGAAAGGGTTGTGCGCTTTGTCATGGATATGTATGTGTCAATTTTGGAGTAAAAAATGTAATAATGTATGTCAAGAAATCCTGGACTGCAGTTTAGTATGTTAGCAAAGAAAGTAATGCAGGCTCTTAATTACTACATATAGCACTTTCTATGATGATGATCTATGAGGATAAATAGAATTAGTATAATAATGTAATTTCCCCCCCAAAGCCTATGTCATATCCAATTTTGTTACTAGTGATTTGAGACTGAGTAACAATCACTGCCTTAAGAGGGGGGTGATCGCAGTGACTAGACACAAATGCTGCCACAGTCACCACAGTTACTATGGTTTCACAGAGAGTGCATAGGGAGAAGGCAAAGCCTGTTAATTGCAACCTGTCTTCCTCTTTTCTCTTCTGCTTTCTTTTTAACTCATGTTTTGATAATGCAAACACTGCAATCCAACAGCTGAACTGCAAGCAGCAGTTACTAATTGATCTACTGTGCCTCAATCTGCAAAACCATAAAAAACTAGAAAAGCAATTTCTGAAGAAATTGCGGTGTGAATGCTGTCTGCTTACGCTAAACTGAATTGCTGGCTTGAATAAAGTTGAATAGTACAAATGTATGAAAGAAGTGGACTGTTTTTAGGAATGATGAAGGGCTTGCGCTAAACTGAACTGCTGGTTTGAAAAAACTTCAAACTGCACTGATAAATGTAGAACATTTTAAGGTTTGAATGTAGTTTTTAGCTGAAAGCCATGAAGAAGTTGAAGAAATATGAGAAACTCCCCCAAGTGTTGTTAAGATATGACCTGAAATATTTAGAAAGGGGTATGAAAACTTCGAAAAGTTTGAAATCGTGTAACTAGTATAAAGGTGACACAAGCGTATCAACTCCCACTGGAGGTCCTTGGTGAGCGGAATGACTCCACAGTATGGAGTTGCACAGATTGATGGGGATGAGTGCGGCTTGGCTCTTCCTAGTATACACGCCCATCTCCACTGTCTTCAGAGCATTGAGGTCCAGATTGATCTGGCTGCTCCAGGACCCCAGATGCTCAGTCTCCCACCTGTGTGATACACCTGCAGGCATGATCAGCTGGGAGAACTTGTCCTGCAGCAGAGCTGGAATAATGTTGTTGAAGGCAGAGTCCACAAACAGTTGCTGGAGGATGTAGTGAAGCGCCATGTTTACTGAGTTGTCTGCATTACATCACGACATCATCTCAATCAGCTGTGTGCTGAGCCAGCATTCCCAGGTTTCCATGGCGATGGTAAAAGCTGTCTGACTTAGACAGGCTTAGACAGCTGATCTCGTTGAGTTTTAACCTGGAGCACAGCTCTGCTTCTCCTGCTGCTATCGAACAGACCATAACTCTCAGTACCAAGGTAAACATATTGTTAGAGAGATAAGATCCTCATGAAGATGATGTCCGAGATTTGTGTGTCTACTGTCAAAAATGGCTTCACAGCAGCAGTGTAGAAATGTCCACCTTTCTGCCTCTTTCCTGAAACTGCAGCACTTTTTTAGTATGGGAGTCTATGCGGTAGTTGAGTGGGACTCCTCTCACTCTCAAGCTGACTGTACTAGCTGTGAAAGTCTGTTTGCTTTCAAAGTTGGACATGAGCGGCATAACAAGTTTTTCTACAACTTGTGAAAAAATTACGTATGTAGAGTGAAAATTGTGGGAGATACAGCGAGTTGAAGACAAATCTTTCAGAATATTTTGAAGTGAATTCCCACTGTATCAGTTGGTCCCCTCACTTTAACTCCCAACATTCCGTCTCATCCGCTCCATTTATAAGCTCAGAAAACAGGCAGAAAACGACATGAAACTTGAATTGACATTGTGTAAAAAGTATAAGAGATGTGAAAAAGGTGAATTCACTGGAAAGAGTCCAAAGGTTTGTGAACGTTTTAAAGGTGGAATGGTGTTTCTACGTGAATGTATGAATTAGTGGGAAGAGGTTGAAGATCAGTGAGTTTCATTGATTTTCTCATTGACTTTCATTGTAACAAAGTTTCAAAGAAAGTTGAATAGATTGAAGAGTTTGAATAGGATTTGAAAATTGAATAATACAAAGAAAGAAAGAAAGATGTGGAATCTTTTCTATTTGGAATGGAGTTTCTAGCTGAAAGTATGAATGAGTAGTTAACACTTGAAAAACCTTGAAAAAGTGAGAAAATGGGGCAATTTTTAACATTCCGTCCATTCCAAGTGCTTGATTCCTAATTGAGCATTCACACCAACTAGAAAAGCAATTTCTGAAGAAATTGCGGTGTGAATGCTGTCTGCTGTATAGCTTGCGCTAAACTGAATTGCTGGCTTGAAAAAAGTAGAATAGTAGAAATATATGAAAGATGTGTAAAGTTTTTAGGAATGATGAAGGGCTTGCGCTAAACTGAATTGCTGGTTTGAAAAAATTTGAATAGTACAAATTTATGAAAGAAGTGGAAAGTTTTGTTGAAAAGCTAAACTGAATTGCTGTCTTGAACAAATTTGAATAGTACAAATGTATGAAAGATGTGGAAGGTTTTAAGGACTATTGACAAGCTGACGGTACACTGCATTGCTGGGTTTAATGTGCAGAAAGTAGTTGAAGGACTATGAAATCTTGGAAACATGGGAAATGTTCTAAAGAATATGAATAAGCTTTTAAAGTTGAATAAACTTCAAACTGCACTGATAAATGTAGAACATTTTAAGGTTTGAATGTAGTGTAATGTGTTGTGACCTCATTACTTTCTCTATGGCACTCGTAGGGTTACTCCCTACTGTAGAGGGCCACCTGTCCCAGCATGGGATTTAAAGATGGTGCTGGAAACCTTGTAGCACAACCCATTTGACCTGAAATGGCTCCCAAGCCAGCATTATTTTTTTTTTGCCATCATGTAAGCTAAAAGAATGGGAGAGCTGCATTTTACCTCAGTGCATGAGGGGTGCTGCCGCTTACTGGCCAAGTGATGCAAGGCCTGAACCCAGCACCCTAAACGTAATTTCTGAGTCCCAGTCAGCCAACCTATTGAGCTGTAACCTTTCCACCCTTCTAAGGCTGGTGAACCGGGGATGAGTGGGCAATCACTGCTATGTCCGCAAGGGCCTTGAAAATGTACCTTTATTGGACATGTGTGCGTTGGACAATGTGGAAAGGTTTTTGGAACTACTTTGTTCTAATGAAAATGGTCCACAGTGAGGTTAGTAACTTATTACAGCATTTTATATGTATCAATCTGACCTTGTGCAATGTTTTTTTTTCCTGACAGTTATCACCTATATTATTTGGCTCAGTCCCTAGATGCTTCAAGATGAATTTGATATCCTGGGGTTAAAGGTCACCCTGGAGTGTGCCATGGCCTTTGTGGTGGGCTTCTCTCTTGTTCTGGGTTACATTGGCCTGTTGGCCTGCACCTGCCTCCTCTTGGCCAATCTTGCTCAGAATCTCCCCGACAACTTCAATGAGGCCAAATTGATCACCTTCAGTATGCTGATATTCTGTGCTGTTTGGGTGGGCTTTGTTCTTGCTTGCATTCGCTCTCTTGGGAAATATACAATTGCTGTGGAGATTGTTGCAATCCTCACCTCTAGCTATGGCTTACTGTTTTGTATCTTTGCCCCCAAATGTTTCATTATTCTTTTGAGTCCAGACAAAAGAAGAAATACCTGATGGCCAGATAGCAACGAAAACTAACAATGAATCATGTGACTTAAAAAAAATGAGAGCAATATTAATTTAATCCCCCAAGTTATAATTTTCAATGTACATTTATAATGTACATCAAAAACAGTAATTTCTTCTTTCGGATTGTTCCAAAATTTGACATATATACTATATGTATGCATTTCTGCTACTATCGTTTCTTTTTGTTTTTGAGTATTTAATGTCATGTGTATTCATGTGGACAAGTAAATAAATGTTGTTTTTCAAGATATTTTTCCAACTTTTCGAAAATTGAAAACACAGGCCTTTTTACTTCAAGGTTTACAACAAGGTTTACTACTAACTTGAGAGTTTTGAGAGAAAACTGGAGAGAACAGACAGCCTTAGTGTGTCCCTGTATAACTATATTAACAAGGCTATGAACTGAAACTGATCATTTGTAATTTAGGTTTCAAGTCCTTTCACCTTATGTCAGATTGTCATGACAGAGATCTTAGCAGCAGTAGTTAACTTTGCACTGACAGTTTGTTTTAACACGTATTCATATTCATAAAGTTAAATTAAAGTTAATTAAAGATATTAAAGTATGTATATTAAAGCCTTATATAGTCTAACCTTCTCTCAGCACCCCCAAATGTAACTGACTTGAGTAAGTGAGACCAACCCGGGGATACTGGGGTTGGTTGGCACACTTTTCACTCTGCCTTATTTCTCTGGAATAATTTATCTTCATCAGCAAATGAGAAGTCAAGATCTCAGCTATCAATAAATATGTTTTAATTCAAATACACAAATGGTCACAGAATATTTGATTTTTTTGCGCAAAAATTCTGTTTCAGCTTTTAACTACGGGAATTGTTTGGATTATTTCTATGTTGCACTGTTCCTGATGCTGAAAGTGCACAATGTATTTTAGTTGAAGTCTGAAAATATACCATTACTGATGCAAACCAATTTGAAGCGTGCTCCCAGATGCTTAAGGCTGCCACTGCAATAATCATTTGCAACTGTTGTTGTTTTTCTATCACTCTTGAGAGGAGTTATTTGGGGTTGTATGTGCGTGTGTGCTATCATGTTTACTTGCTTGCAAGAAGGCTTTATATCTCTTATATATACTCACATCAACTGTTCAACTGTTCAGAGAAGGAGGGGGGGGTGTCACAGTTTAGATACATTGTTAGTTGTCAACACACATTATATCTGGTGTTTTGAATAGTTGTTTTTCTCTTCATGTAGAAATAGTAACTTTTCCGACTGCATAAGAAGGGATTTGATCTGATTAGACTTTTTCATTGCAGGAACTGTTTATAGATATTGAATATACTGCCTTTGAGAAACAAGCTACCTAACTTTGTATACTGTACTGTACATATTTAAAGTGTCCAGAAGAGCTGCATCCATGTCTTGGTTCTCTTGGCTTTTCACTCTGTGGCCCTCCTCAGTCCCATGCCTGCTCCTTGTGGGGCTTTTGGGCAGACAGCTGGGGCTCAGGGTGGGGCTGCAGTTTGTTCAGACAGTGACTTGTTCTCGGTGGGTTACTACTAGCAACCAGGGTCTGTTTCAGGATGGAGATGTGCTTATCGGCGGGCTCTTTATTCTTCATTATGAATCTCCAGCTATAGACAAAGACTTCACTCAGCTGCCTCACTACAAACCTTGCACTGGGTAAAACGCTGAACTCTTACTGTGAATTATTGTAGAATGATAAGAATTAGTAGTATCTTTGTATCTCAGGATTTTCAAAATCAAAATTTTGACTGAAATTTCTTTCTTTCCTTCTTTCATGTGGTCTCAGTTTTGAACAAGATCCATTGCAATATATATATGCCATGGTGTTTGCAGTTGAGGAAATCAATCATAGTAAAACACTGCTACCAGGTGTGAAGCTGGGGTACCATATTTCCGATAGCTGTGGCCCACCGCTATGGGCTCTCCGGGCAGCACTTTCACTAGTTGGAGGAGATAGCACCAGCTGTAATTCAGCAGAGCCTCCAGATTATTCTACAGAGGGAATCAAAGAAAGGACAGGTAGCTTGTTGTTTATCTATAACATACGCTGTTCACAACATAACCGAATGAAATTATACCAACACAAAAGCAAATCTGTGTTTAAGAAATCTTTTAATGCTGTCATCAGGGGATCGTCTCGTTCCCTTGATCATCGGTGGTGCTTCAACCGTAGAAGGCCAGATACTCTCCAGGATCCTGGGTCCACTCTCTGTACCTTTAGTAAGTTTTGTTTTAATACAGAATTAACATTATACAGTAACTTTTTACTCCTTATTTTCAGGGAGCTGGTGCCATCTTTGCTGCACCTTCTTTACACAGGGCACTGTGTAGGACCTCCTTTTACTCTAAACTGCAGTGATTAGTTTCCTTTTAGAGAAGGGACACAACACAGAAATGTTTAAGGATGAAGATAACATGCTTGGATGGAAAACAGTTTGTATACATCTGCTCCTTTTAAGAAAAACTGGCATATTTCAATTGATATAACTAATTATGTGACTTTCAGATCAGCTACTTGGCTAGCTGCCCCTGTCTGAATGACAGGCTTCAGTATCCTAACTTCTTCAGAACCATCCCCAGTGATATTTACCAAGCTCGGGCCATTGCCCAGCTTGCTATACGCTTCAATTGGACCTGGATCGGAGCAGTGATAGCAAACAACGATTATGGCCATGTGGCAATAAAGGTGTTTTCATTTGTTGTTTATTTCTATTCAAGAAATCTACAAAAATACAATATTTCAAAGCTTTTCATTCATTTTATATTTCATGTAATCGTTTTTCTCTTTTGACATGTATATGTCAGGTATTTCAGGAGGAAACTCAGGGGGCAAGGGTGTGTCTGGCATTTGTAGAGACCCTCGACAGGGAAAACATTGTGAGTGATGCCAGGCGAGCAGCACTCACTATTCAGGCCTCTGCTGCAAGGGTGATTCTGATGTTTACCTGGTATACAGATGTGAAGGAACTTTTCATGCAACTAGCTAAGATAAATGTAAGCAAGTGAAGTAAAATTGTATATTGAATCTGTATGTGCAATCCAGAAGTGAGAGATTTTATTTTATTTTTTAAACTTTTTAACTTGATCATGATCTTGTGTTCTTGCTATCACTAGGTGACTGACAGACAGTTTCTGGCCAGTGAGGCTTGGAGCACCAGTGGAGATCTTCTCCAAAATGTTGTCACCTCTAAAGTGGCAAGTGGTGTTGTTGGTGTTGCCATTCGAAGTTCAGCCATGCCTGGATTTGAAAATTATCTCAGAAATTTGAATCCAATTCATCATCCGGATGATGAGTTCTTAAAAGAATTCTGGCAAGCCAAATTTGGATGCGCTCCTGAGGCCACAAATCTTTTTTCATATTCCCCTTCATCCTTTAAATCTGTAACTCTTACACAAATGTATGGCAAAGGTCATCCATTAAATATTTCTGCTTCATCTCCTGCCAAGGGGTCCCTTCAGAAAGCTTCTCTACCACCCTGCAGTGGGACAGAGTCCCTTGAGGGAGTGGAGCATCCCTTTACAGACACCTCTCAGCTAAGGGTGACATATAATGTCTACCTTGCTGTTTATGCTGCAGCCCACGCCCTTCACCGCCTTCTCTCCTGCCCCGATGGAGACAGCTCTCCCAGAAACAACAGCTCCACCTGCTCTTATTTGAAACACTTTGCACCCATAGAGGTAAGCATGGCTATCAGCCATTTCCTGAGGGGGGGGAATATAATTTAAACTATGCTTTAAAATTCCACGTCAAGTTTCCATGAGAATAGTACTCTAATAATCCATTTATCACAAGCTTAATTTTACATAGGCAGCAGTTACAATATTTTAATTACTTCCCAGCTGTTGCAGCACTTGAACAACGTCAATTTCACCACACCACAAGGGGAAATGTTTTATTTCCAAGGAGCTGATATTCCAGCAAAGTACGACCTTGTCAATTGGCAGAAGACCCTGGAGGGGTCACAAAAACTTGTCTTGATTGGTCGGGTTGATGGGCTTGACCTCCACCTTAATGAATCAGCTATTCAGTGGAGCACAGGATCCAATCAGGTATTAAATAGGTCAACATTGTTGATTCAGATCAATAACAATTTTTTTGTTTATTGAACTTTTGATGTTAGCTAGAATACTTTTATTTGTCATTGAAATTACAGGGTGGTTTATTGTTTAGGTGCCAATTTCAGTATGCAGTAAGAGCTGCCCCCCAGGCACCCGAGAGGCCAACAGGAAAGGAGAACCTCTCTGCTGCTTTGACTGTATCCCATGTGCTGCAGGGGAGATTAGCAATAAAACTGGTGAGGTTTTACAATACAAAACCTAAATAAAAGCAACCCTAAATCCTGAAGATGTCTGATAAATATTCTATGGTCCCCCCTTTATATTTACTCTCTTTTCCCCTCTCCTCTTTTCTCTCCCAGGTTCCCTTCACTGTGAGCGTTGTCCATTGGAGTTCTGGTCCAATGTTGAACGAACTGCCTGCATCCCTCGCCAGCTGGACTTCCTTTCCTTTAATGAAATTCTGGGAATTACCCTGACTACAGCAGCTGTGTTTGGCACCATTGTGACAACAGCTGTGTTTATGGTGTTTCTTTGCTACCGTCAAACACCTATGGTAAGAACCGAATTATGTAAAAGAAATAGTGTTGCCAACTTTGTCACTATGAAATAAGGGACAAAAGGTGGCCTGCTGCAGCAGTACCGGTATGGTTTTGTGTGAATATACAGTGTATTGTTTTAAACAGTTTTTCATAATGATTGCTAATCTCTTAAATCTCTAATCTGCTAATCTCTGTTAAATATTTGGTAGGTTTAATAATAGTTTATTTACAGCAGGTACCTTTAACACAGTCCTTTAATTAAGCCACTACCTGTTACCTTTACTAGTTGTCTAGCACAAAACACTTGTGACTCTTGCAGATAGGTTACAAAAGGTTATCCCCTTCATGTACATATGACAAACTAAAAAGAACATAGATACTAGTGATGTGTTTTATTTCCAGTTCATGCAGTTTCATCACTATCTTCATAAAAGTCAAGTAACTTGCACAGCACTCCATCAGACACAGAAAAATATCTCACGCACACTGGAAACATTTTTCTGTTTCCCTTGTTTGAGGCGTGGGTTGCAACAGAGTACAACACAGGTTCACCTTCAGTCGGGGATTGATCATTCAGGATATCCTGCACAGTCTTTGGTCATAAAACATTCATTGTGAACATCTCAGCTTTCATTCTTACCAAATGCATCTTCTTCACACATTTGAGTCATGAAACAACGCACCGTTTAGCTTAACAAGACAGTCGGTGCGGTTGTAGCTGAGGCTTCATTTGCAGGTATTGTCCACAAGTCAATTTCCACAGTAGCTGCATTCAACGTTACTTAACGTATACTGAGGCACGTGAGGGGAGGTTATGATTGGATGACAGGTGTCGTGACCATTGTCAAGTGTCGTGATCAGCACTGCTGCTGTTGCTGTTGTATCAGTCAGTGGTATGATCAGCATAGTAGCAACGGGACAAGAGAGGTGACATATGGGACAAATCAATTAGGCCTAATATAAGGGACATCCCAGCTAATACGGGACAGTTGGCAACCCTAAAAAGAAACTACACTGCACATGTTTTTCTCATCACTGTGTAGTTGTGGTTATTTATAGTTAGGTCTGTTTCATTTAATTCCATACCATGGCATTTTTTTCTACATGGTAAAATGGACTGCTACATTAGTTTACAAAATATTAGATTAAATAAATAAATTTATATTAAATATATTAAATATATATTAGTGAATGTGCTTATCTCTTCTTTAATATGACTATAAATCTATGACTCATATACAGGTGCGAGCCAACAATTCAGAACTGAGCTTCCTGCTTCTTCTGTCACTGAAGCTCTGCTTCCTGTGCTCACTGGTGTTCATTGGTCGCCCATCAGTCTGGTCTTGTCGGTTACAGCAGGCAGCCTTTGGAATCAGCTTTGTTCTTTGTGTTTCCTGCCTCCAAGTCAAGACCATAGTTGTTTTGGCAGCGTTCCGCTCAGCTCGGCCTGGTGCTGAAGCCTTGATTAGGTGGTTTGGTCCTGGCCAACAGAGAGGAAGTGTCTGCCTTCTTACTTGTATACAGGTACTTCAGATGTGCTTTTCATTGTTTTTATATTTACATAAGTTTTGGTATACTATTTACATCAATTTAAACATATTTTATATTTATTCAGATTATCATCTGTGCCATATGGCTGTCCCTCAGCCCCCCAGTGCCTCAACGTGATTTGGGTTTCCAAGGGTCAAAGGTCACCCTGGAGTGTGCCATGGCCTCTGTGGTGGGCTTCTCTCTGGTTCTGGGTTACATTGGCCTGCTGGCCTGCACCTGCCTCCTCTTGGCCTTTCTTGCTCGGAAACTCCCTGACAACTTCAATGAGGCCAAACTGATCACCTTCAGCATGCTGATATTCTGTGCTGTTTGGGTGGCCTTTGTCCCTGCTTACGTTAGCTCTTCTGGGAAATACACTGTTGCTGTGGAGATTTTTGCAATCCTGGCCTCTAGCTACGGTTTACTGTTCTGCATTTTTGCTCCAAAGTGTTTCATCATTCTTCTGAGGCCTGAGAAAAACAATAAGAAACACATTATGGCCAGGTAGCATAGCTAAATTAACTATTTACATATTTTAGTTAATCAAATATGCCCAAATTATCACAGTAGAGCCATTGTTTAGATCCTCTTAGTTTTAATTATTTTTCAATTTGCATGCATTTACTATATGTACTTGTGACAAGTGGTATGTGACAATATAGTTTATAACTCATTTTGAGATTAAATAATTCATTTGAAAAGTGATTACAGTGTATTACAGTACTACAGTACTCCATTTTTGGGACATTTATAATAGCTAAAATTTACAATAGAGTTTATATTAACTTTGTCACTGTTTAAAACTATACAGCAAGTAATAGGAGGAGGAATACAGATAATACTGATATCCTTGTATGTGTGGGTTAATTGTTCGCTGATGTGTTGGTAATGCCTCGGGGCTCCGGTAGGAGGAGTGAAGGCGAGAGCTGCGTGTGTGTTTCTTCATCCTTTTCCCGTTACTTTTCCCCTTTTTAAGATAATTACCACTCACAAATCACTGTAAACCTAAACACATTTTGATAATATATTTTAGTTTGTTACTGTGGTTTTATGTGAGTGATAAAGATGTTTTTGCACTTGTTTGTTGTTCAGAGTTTGTGTGTGAACACTTTCTATGAAGGTCATCGACTTATGCATATATTTATAACACGATGTAACGCGTCCATAAGACATTATAACAATTGTTATAATCACTTACAAACATGCATTAGGCGCTATAGCAAAGTTCATAACGTATTATGACCTTTTGATTTAATGTTTTATAACTAATAGAAATACTAGTTTATATCAATGTGCGGCAAGAATCTCTGACCATGTTCCATAGTACATTATAACCACCGACTCTGCCTCGTTATAAATACACTTTAGTCACCATTTACAATTAGTGATATAAAATAGAATAGCAGCTTATAGTAATCTTTAAAGTTATACATCATGTCTTTGTTTGCTTTAAGTAAAGTGTTAAAATGTCCATCCCTGTATAATATATTACAGATGGACATAATACCATATGAACTAATTATAAGACCTTGTAATACATAATTGTTTGCTTTAAGTAAAGTGACTCACATTTTGCACAGGAAAACAACTTTTATTTATGTTTCTTCACTTTATGAATACTGTTAGCTAGCGCTAACTGCCTTCACTTTTTCAGCAGTTACGGAAACAATAGACCTACTAATGGAAACACTGTGACCTACACTGCACATGTTCTGCCAGACTGACAATTTACGAAGTTACTTAAATATTTTCCATAGCATCTCTGCTCTGCTAGAGGTCTGTAGTGCAGAGATATTATGCTACTTTTTATATTGTTACACATATTGAATTTACCCAGTAAAATGTCTTTGTAACTACTTAATTCTTCCAGAAGGCAAACATTTGAGCTGACCGTAAGTGACCAGAGCTGAGCATCAGTAATGATTTTATCATCTGAAGAAGTCTTAATTTAGCAATTCAAAGCAAATTAGAACTACTTGATATAGTCAGGTGTGGTTGTAGAGGCAAACAAAAAACAGGAAAGGACCAGACTACAACTGAGAGGTAAGACTGCAGAAAGGATCATTGATGACCAATCTGCGCTCCATTCAGGACTTGTCCAGAGTCAGGAAACGGGCAGGAACATCACATCAGATTCATCACACCCCGGACACAACCTGTTTCAGCTTCTCCCCTCTGGTAGGGGCTACAGAGTACTGTACTCAAAAAAATGAGAAGGGTTGCTAATAGTTGCTAAAATTACCTTTAATTAGCTACCTTTGATAACATTTTCAATTTATTTTTGACCTGCTATAATCTGCAGCTGCTTTACTTCCTTCCCACTAATAAATGGTCATGTAACTGGTGTGGTTTGGAGGCTCTGCATGGCCGCAGCTGGATATACTGTTATACCTGGGGGCAGTGCTTGAAGTGGAAAATAATAAGTGCCAATATTAATATAGGTAATATTAACATAAATAGCGCCCAGAGAACCTGATATGGAGAGGGCAGAGGAGAGTACCAGCAGCTTGTGAGAAGTGCGAGTACGCATAAAAACCTTCAAACACTGCTTGGGGGGATATACGTAGGCAGAGGGGCAGAGAAAAATGTCATCATGGTTGTGTGTATGTGTGTACTCTATAGTGTAGTTTGTGTCTGTTTTTGCTGCACAGGATGTCTTGTTTGTTCATGTTTATTTTGTTCTGTATATGTCCATTGAAAGTAAGGACGGAGTCAAATTCCTCGTCTCGTATGTGTACACCTGGCCATTAAAAGTGATTCTGATATACAGTATACTTCTGTTTCTGCCTGAGATGTGTTTAGACTACCTCTTGCTGGGGACCTTTGTTCCATGTTGTTCACCTTTTTTCCCTCAATTCCATAAAGTTCAGATTACTTATCAATACCCACAAAAGCAATAGCGTAACTTCCATTCTGGCTCTGAAGTCTAATGTCTGGAAAAAATAATCCTGATAATGTCATTAGGCTTGGGTTTTCAAACTAAACATTTTTTAGCAGTAAGAGCTGCAAACATTGGGCATATGGACAGTGATGTTGACCAGCCATGAAGAGTGTAATGAACAAGTTGAATTAAAAGAGCTGAACAACGGGAAATGAAGGATCCAGTGTCAGATTTCCTCCTTCAATTGTGAGAATTTCTGTTTTTATTCTCTTATTGGTCCCCCAAATTTACTGCAAAACAAAATTGTTGAAGAGCTCCTTTAAGCAAAATATCAAACCCCATTTTTATAGCTGACAAAGGCTACAGGCTTCATGAAGCTCTGTTAGCATACAACATCCATTAATATACTGGGTGGGGTGGATCCATCTTAATTAACCAAATATCCTTGTTTTCCTCGACAGCTGTATGTGGGTAAACCAGGTAGCTCAACCCTTCTCAAAAACAGTTTCCATGTTTACCTTTTGTTGCATTTGTTACTGTGTTTCTCAAAAACTGGTTTACTTTAGAAACACAAAATGACCACAGAATATATTATATCTGCAGGATAAATGTTATCAAAAAAAATTCAACACTAATAGTACTCAAAAACAACAATGATGCCTACAATTCATTTATACATCTTTTAAGCACTCACATTGTGACATTTGATGTTTCCTTAAACTACATATATTTGGCATAGGGCAGAAACAATTAATCGATTATTAAAATGCATCGACACAAATTCCTTGCATCGAGGCTTTGTTTAATCCATATAACTATATAGCACACTGTTTCGCACAGACATTTATTACTGTTGTACATTGCGCTTACGCTGTGTGAACATGACGTGATTATGATGCCGCTGTTTGCAAAGTGGAGGAAGACAAAGAAAATAGAGAGGGATGAAGAAGAAAGTGTCCAAAGTATGGGATTATTTCAAGAGGTGGCGCCGCCAAGCAAAAGTACTTTAATCGGTGCATCGATTAATCATTGAAATAATCTATAGAAGCCTCGAGTACTAAAATCATTGTTAGCTGCAGCCCTAATTTGGCATCAGCCCTGCTTTCTAAATATCTTAATATTGCTATCACTATTGACCTACCTCTCTTCCTGTGTTTTTGTACTGTATGGAGAAAAAATTATTTATTCTGCCTTATGAAATTAAGGGCCGTTTTCATGACTGGATGCCTCGACCCATGATTGCTTTCTTTGTGTTCCTCTCTGGTCTCAGCAGGATTATATAACATTTAGGTCCAAACAGTGATACCAAGAGACCAAAACTGGAGGCCAGGATAGCAAATACCTCCACTGCATCTGCATATTTGCCTGGTGAGCTGATGTATGCAGGGACAAAGGCCACCCACACAGCACAGAAGATCAGCATGCTGAAAGTGATGAGTTTGGCCTCATTGAAGTTGTCTGGAAGATTCCTTGCTATAAATGCAATCAGAAAACTGAGGGTAGCCAGTAAGCCAATATAACCCAGTAACACTGCAAAACCAACTGTGGACCCGACTACGCACTCATAAACTATCTTGTCATTGCTGTATTGAGTGTTTTTATGAGGTGCAGGTGAGGAAGAGACAAGCCAGGCAGTGCAGATTGCTGCCTGAATAGAAGTAAGAACAATAACTGTCCCTCTCTGCTGCACAGCACCAAACCACTTCAGACTGGCTCCACCTCCTGGCTTAGAGGCCTTGAACACAGCCAGAACCACCATGGTTTTCACCAGGATGCATGAGACACAAAGCACAAAGCTGATCCCAAATGCTGCATGTCTCAGCTGGCATGTCCACAGCCTGGGACGTCCAATAAACAGCAGTGAGCAAAGGAAACATAGTTTAAGTGACCCCAAAAGCAGGAAACTCAGTTCCGAATTGTTGGCTCTTACTATAGGTGTGCTGCGATGATAGCTGAAGATCCCTAGTACAACATCACAGATAAATGTGCCCAGTAATGATGTGGTTGTCAAGCAGATGCCCAGAGGTTCATGGTAGGAGAGAAACTCTGTTTTCTTAGGAACACAGTGGTCACGCTGGGGGCTGGACCAGAAGTCCTCAGGACAACTGATGCACTCAGTGGAATCTGTGAAAATGTGGAAGGTCGATACTTGCGATACATTTGTATTACATCTCCAAACTACAATGTTTAAAAGTGAATACCAACCAGTCTTATTGCTGATCTTTCCCTCAGAACAAGGGATGCAGTCAAAACAGCACACAGGTTCCCCTTTCTTTCTGGCCATGCGGGTACCTGGAGGACAGCTCTCACTGCACACTGACCGGGGTGGCTATAAGGAGAAAAATAAATCTCATACTCTACACTACTTTAATGAGTTATCCATGGGCGTAAAGTCAGAAGCAACCTTTTTTGATTCGATGTTCCAGAAGATTCTGTCCTCATCAATTGTGAGTTCTTCACCTTTGAAGGCTGACCTCTTAACCTCACCCACTTTCTGAAGTGTAGTTCTTCCATCAGGGAGCCACAGCCAGTTCATGATATCATAGATTGGTAAGGCATCACCATTCTCATCAAACGACACTTGATCACCACATGGTGTGGTGAAGTTGACCTTTTCCACGTAATACACAAGCTATAATATTCAGAATAAAAAAATAATAAAAAAAAAGGGACAGAAGAAAACCAAAGAGGACAGATAAAAAAAAAATAAAAAAAATCCTATATAACCATGGCGTACACAGCAGTGCCTATTACTCCGCAAGAAATATTAAAGCATTTGATTTAGTTGTATATATTGCAGTGAATGTAAACTGATATCGCACCTGCCATGGCTCCAGTCTTTGCAGAGTGGCACAGCTGTGCCCACTGAAAGGCCCTCTCCCTGGTTGACATTGCAGCATTTCATCAAGGGCATATGCCAGAGCATAGACAGCTTTGTACACATTGTACTCTGGCCTGAGGTTTGAAATGTCCAAGAACTCAGTTTCCATATTCTCTAGATCTTCCTGTCCAGTGCATAATTCTCCCCCAGCTTCCACCCAACCTTCTGGAGGTGGTGTAAATCTACATTGAAATGTGTATTCCCAAAACTGTTTCACCTGAAATTCAATAAAAATGGCTGTTAACAGAAAAACTGATATTTTCCATGAAGTTGTAAGATAGTAAGTGTCACAAGGGTGTGTAGGTTGAAAGGTTGGTGGACCCAAATGCAGGACACTTGAGTGGAGCAGGTAAAGTTCAGAGGATTTATTTAAGCAACAAAAGGCAAGCATGCTTACTGGCAGAGTGGCTGAGTCCAAATTAAACAAGGTAATCCAACAGAAATCCAAAAAGGGGTGAAAATCCAGAGTGCAGGGAAACAGGATGACACAACGAGCAAGGCAGGCTAAACACTATAACACGAGACAGAGCGTATACATGCTACAATGACCGGGACCAAACACCAGGGACTAACGAGCAGGGCGGGAGCAACACAGGTGACCGGGATCAGGACTAATGAGGCAGAGAGGCAGCAGAGGAAAACAGAGAAACAGGCACAGAGGGATTACTGGGGTAACAGACATAACAACACAGAAGTTTACAGACCAGAAGTAAACACTAAGGCATGAACTTAGACATGAACCCAGTGTTGGGTAAGCTACTTGGAAAATATAGTGAGCTAAGGTATTAGCCACTCTACATTAAATTAAGCTTCACTACACAGAAGCTACCCCCCAGTGAAAAGTAGCAAGCTAAGCTACAGCAATGTGGCAAAAGTAGCTTAGTTACATATAAGCTACTTTTAATTTTTTAATATTTTATAGTTAGGTCTGTCAATATATACACTCACACACACAGCATATGCCTAGTTTATATTGAACTAACTGCATTCCACAAGAGCAATAGAAGAAACACTAAAAACCTGCTCCAAACAGTGTGTGTGCGAGAGAAAGCTAAATCAGACACACAGAAACTCTCATACTGAGTACAACATCATTGCAGCTAAATCTATTTCCTCATGCAACAAATGGAGAACCATTGTTGTTTGTATAAAGTAACTTAATTATCACATTAATTAATTATCTATTTTTTAATTGTTTATATGTAAATTTGTGCACTGGCAACATTGCAACCTAAACATTCATGGCAATGGGCGAGAAAGAGGAGAGAGATATCTCATCTCATGGAAACAAGTTTCTGCCACTACATGTCAAACATAAATTGATGCCTGGCAAACAGACAGAACCCAAGCATGATGGTACAGAAACTAATACATGAGACAGGAACAGAACTGAAATCAGGAATATACCAAACACCACTAAACACCAGCTAAAAGATAGTAACCAGCAACAGTAACCAGATAAACAATAACATCAGGTAGAGAACGCACATTAAAGGTAGCAAGCAAACTATAAACTAACAGCACACAAAGAACTCAGGACAGGATCGTGACAGTAAGGTTAAATTCTCACCATGCTATTTCCATAGTCATTATTGTGTTGGTCAGGACGTATTTGTAAGAGAAAATCCCTGAGCCCTGCTATTTCTCCTCTACGGATGGCGATGCCCATTGTGCCAACCAGATAAGGCATGAGGTGGGGGATTTGGAACACAGCAGCTGCTATCCAGGCTTCACTGGCCATCCACTGCAAACCTGTCACATTCTGTCTCACCACCTGTGCATTATACCAAATATATACTCATATAACCATGCCACTAAAGTGGTGTTGTTTGTAGTCTGAATTATACAGTTCATGTCTTGTCTTACTCATTCATACTCAGGTGGAATCCTGTGTTTTACACAGTATTATGAGCAAAGTAATGCATATTGTGGCATGACCAGAGTTCAGTGTAATTTGTCTGAATAAGTTATTTTACTCAAAAACTATGCCAACAATACATTTGTTACAGGTCAAAATGGTACTGAAACTAAAATGTTTCAGTTAGACAAATAAAACACTAAGTTGTATAGTTGTATTTCAAGACCAACCTCCTCCATGAGGCCAAAAATGTAACTCTCATGTGCAAACACAATGACCACACGAGCTGTAGATTTCTTCATTATATCCACAATCCTTCTTAATTCAGCCGGGTCATTGGCCCAGGGCAAAACCTCTAAGTAGGCCAGACAACCTCCACCAGACTGAACAAAGTCAGACTGGAAGGATCGGGCAGCATAGAGTCCATAATCATCATCACTGACCAGAAGACCTGCCCAAGTCCAGCCAAAGCGGTTTAGAATATAGATCACAGAACGCACCTAAATGAATACAGAGTGGAAGGATAAGTGCACAGGTTGGAATAATCTGCCACTGGAAAACTGGCTAAACACGTTTCACAATGGTCCATGTTTAATTATTGCCATTCAGCTTTGTTATCCGAGAACAAACAACTCCATCAATGACGCACAGAATATGACTGGTATTACACAAAAGAAATATCTTTTTTCATTGCAGTGGTCATTCTTTGAATGTACATGATTTCTTTCATGTATTTTCATTTTGCTAATGGTCACCTGGAAAGTGTCACTTGGGATTGTTCTGAAGAAGGATGGAAACTTTTGCCGGTCACTCAGGCAGGAACATGTGGCATAATAACTCACCTGTGAAAGACAGAACGCACGTCCTAAAAACTGGAAAAATGCTTATCCAGGTCTTTACAATTTTTAGTTTGATTACTTCATGTTTACAATTGACATCAAATGTGAAGTCAAAATGATGCAAAATAATTATTATTAGATAGTTAGGCCAAAAACTTACCATAGGTACTCTGTACAATCCTAAGACACTGGAGATGGCAATAGAACTTGTAGAGGTAGAATCACCCACAATCCCTAGGACTGAGGGGTTTCCTTTACAGGTCTCGTCTAATATAAACTGCTCCTCTTGACCACTGACTAAGGACAAGGCTGCACGGAATCCAATTCCTAGTTTGACGCAGTTATCATAAAGACTGTATCCCAGAGTCACATTAGGTAGCAGGTTAGAGTTTCTGTTAATCTCATCAATAGCAAAGGTCATCGTCATGGCATTCCTGAACCCTGGAGTGTCAAAGCTGACAAAAAATACCTCTGTTTACTATTGAAAAATAAAACCCGATACATCAACTTTGCCAGCACGGATATGTTTCACAAGTACAAATTTTGCAAAGAATTAGGATTAGATTAGAAGATATCATAATGAAATAAAACAGCAAAAAGAATTTTTTTAAAAACAATATAACTATATATATATATATATATATATATATAGAATTGATCTCCCCCATTTTCTACTTATTGCTTTTTTCCCTGACAGACTCACCCATGGCAGGTAGGCTGTTGTGGCTCTGAGGTAAAAGACAGTTCCGGAAAGACAGAAAATAAATGGATCTCAAACAGCCCACCTAGAACAACATCTCCAGCCTTGTACATCCCATTTAGATGAAACTGTCCCTGTAACAGGCAGGAAGAGGAATAAAACAGGGAGGACACAGCAGAAGAAAAGTAGGAATATAACAACATTAAATATATTAGACAGAGCAAGTTGACATCTAAAAATGCCCACATGACTTTCCTCCTGTTAACCCGTTTTCTGAGACCAGTCATTGTATTTCTATGTCAGCTTCTTTTATTGACTTGCAGTATTGTTTTGTTAATGACTTGCACACCACCCATCAGGGCATAAACAAAAGTAGGGGCAGGGCCTAAAATGCATTTCATTTGAGATTTCTTTTCTATTAAGACAAAATAAATTTTTGAATGACAGTCATAGTATGTATTTAGCATTAAGTGGACTTTGACATGCATGTTAAATTGAAAATACAGTCTATACATACCTTCCTGTAAAACATCTACTTGTCTTGTTGTAAAATCTAAGTAAAAAAGTTTTCTTCCAAATCACCCCGCAGTTTAAAGGGGCATTATGGAGTTTCCAGCAGCCACTAGTGGTGAGGTTCTGGTTGCAACCAGGTGTGTTCTCGTACACGTGCTCGCTTGAACTCATGAGCGAGCATAATCCGAAACACAACCACTTTCATACAGAAATACCACAAGAAACGCAGGAACACCAGCATGCAGGCTGTGGCTTTTCAGACATGTTCAAGATCTGTTACTTTGATGTTCCCGTCTCAGAGGCAGATCAACACCGGCGCCATACATTTCATTCAGCGCAGCCAGCCGCATATCGGCTCAATACTCACGAAAAAAGGCTGAGTGACAGCGGCTATAGACAGACAGGGAGAACAGACAGAGCTGGAAACTCAGATAAACTCCCACTGCAACGTTACAGTAATAGTTTTATCAACTGAACTAATCCTTGCTCGTTACATGATAACGGTACATTTACTGCATTTAGCTGACGTGCTACATTATTAGCTCGCCTGTCTGCTTTTCAGTAACGTTAACCATCTTTACTATCTGTGAATCTGTCACCGGAGGCTCAGCAATGTCAGCACAGCTACATGTATTGGATGATAATGAAACGGTTTGTGAGCTGGAATGACCGCAGTAAGTAACTTTACTGTAACTAGTAAAAGTGGATGACTCTTCCCCTGTGTTGTTGTGACCGTTTTGTTGCAATGTTTTATCTTATGTGGGTCACGTTAATTACAGCGACTGAGAGGTGGAGAAGCGGTATATCTGAGTATTGGTAAAACCACAATAAATATAAACTGAACGTTACGAAGAAAATAGCAGCAGGTACGAGCTACTGTAGCGTTAGCTGGCTGCCCTGGCTGCATCACTACAGGCTAACATTAGTAAATAAATCACTCCTTAAGTGGAGCCTGTGTTTTGCTGTGAGCTGGTTGTTTTATGGTGTTCGTGGACTGCATGTCGTTAGCTGCTGTGTTGTCGCTGTAGTCTGAGAGAGGCTCGGGAGCACGCACAGGGCTGAATCTGACCCGGAGACCTGATTAAAAGCAGTAGTGGCTGATGCAAGCAATGGAGAAAACGGGCGTGTGCTTCATTTCTAAGTGAGTTTTGAGCCCACTGACAATAAGACAATGAAAATTTGATTTATTCAAATCAAAAACTTACATATAGCCCCTTTAAAATCAGAGCAGATACCCACACCAGAAGGGCCACTGAGGATCATCCCAAATTTGTGTGTGTGACAATCATACCATATTAAACCAAATGCACAAATCATCCCGGGCTATGTAGTTTTCACTAGCAAACATTAACAGAGTTTGATAAAATGCCCACTAGATGGTAGTAGCAGAATACTAGGACATCTGGTGGAATAATATGTCTTCCCATCTATTTTTCTTTGCATGAAATATAAGTCGGTGAATGAAATAAATCAATAAAGTCCTGTCGTGATCCATTTGTAATTTTTCTGGGAGGGAAGAGCTTGCAGCAAAAGCAGAAAAGGCTATTGTTTTTCTTACGGCTGATATATTCATACATCATACATCAGCAAGCTTCTCTTCATTTTCTTCCTTATATTAGATTCCTATGAAAGATGTGATGGTGGCAACTTCCTCTTTTTAGGAAAAGTAAATGGGGACCTCTGCTGACAAATTCTATTTTCACCTTATCAGACAGGCAAATCTGCAAGGTAAATAGGTGCTGTCTAAGTGGACTTAGATGTTGCAGGCTCAATTGGCACCTACTGTAATGGGTGAACATGGGGCTGATAGTATTATTTGTGTACCTGCAGGCAGAGACAGACATGCATGCACACCCCAGATAGCAAACATTATTGAAACTATGTTGAATCAGCATTCTGCTCTCACCGCTAATTTAATTGAATCAACATCAGACTCTGATGTTAATTTATCATCATTTTGCACCGTTTTTTAATATTGAAACAATGTTGAAATCATAGCTAACTAACAATCAATGTGACTTCAACGGTATTTCAACCAATCTTTCTACTGAAACAACCTTGAAATCAAAGCCTAACTAACAATCAACATGACTTCAATAGTATTTCAAACAATATAACTATTGAAACAATGTTGAAACTATGTTGAATCAACATTCTGCTGTCAACGCTAATTTCATGTTGATTCATCACCATTTTGCACCCCTTTTTAATATTGAAACAACGTTGAAATCATAGCTAACTAAAAATCAACGTGACTTCAATGTTATTTCAACCAATACTACTTTTGAAACAACGCTGAAATGATAGCCTAACTAACAATCAACTTGACTTAAATGATATTTCAACCAATATTACTATTGAAATGACATTGAAACTATGTTGAATCAGCATTCTGTTCTCAACGCTAATTTCATTGAGTCAACATCAGACTGTGATGTTGATTCATCATCATTTTGCACCCTTTTTTAATACTGAAACAACGTCATAGCTAACTCAAAATCAACATGACTTCAATGTTATTTCGACCAATATTAAACCACAGAAAAGACACTATAATATATTAAAAATTTATAAATATCAATTTAATAAGTTAAAAAATACAAGTTTATTTATGGAATAAAAAAGATTATTCACTACTCCTGTTCTGCTCTGTCCACCCATCAGGTCTGGAGCTTAGGAAGCCATTTTTGCGCTGCCTGGGCAAAGTCAAAGACTTCTGTCCCCATTTGTTCAGTCAGGGCATCTATAACAGAAAACATAGAAACAAAACAACTTTCAGTAGTGAAAAGGATGTGAAGATGAACAATGTCAGTCGGGCTGAATTGGCGCTATATTATATATATAACAGTTAACTTACTTGAATTCACTAATGTTACCAATTTGCCAGTTTATTGTAGATGTAAACTGCCTGGCTGTGGTGGAATCCATTGACGTTTATAGTTTAACGTTATTTAAATTGTCAAACATTAAATGCAGTCATAGATTGAATCTGGAGGCTGAAATTTGTAGGAGACTGACAGATGTATCAAGTTAGCTGGCTTATTTAAAGTTAAATGACAGGGGCATTAGCTAGCATCAGTTACGAGCATGAGAAAGGTGTGCATATATTTCGCAAAGCAGTCGAAATCTGAGCAAAGATAAAATACAGTTTTTAACATAATTTACAGTCCTG
>NC_060166.1:26482579-26518388 GCF_021292245.1 Micropterus dolomieu | reverse complement strand
GTTAATAACGATTCAATTGGTCTATTTTAAAAAATGTCAGCACACAAAGTGCAGCAGAGCATGTTCCTTTTTTCTTTTTCTTCGTAGGCAGTAATCAGACCCAGGTATTGTACAAACAACTCCCCTAAAAAGACAAATTGAGTTTGAGACCTTGCCCTCATATTCGGTTTTAGTCTTATTAAAGTGCAAAAGGCTGGTGGCGGCAAGAGAGAAGTGAAGTGGACACAGAGTGAGTGCATCTCCTGTACTTTACAAACTAATTAAATGGGTTATTTCAGTTGGCTGACATTTGTTAATAAGCAAGTGATGAGCAGCCGTGGGATATCAAACAGAAGGGAGAGATACTTCAACGTCAATTTTTATTTTTCCAATGTAATTCTTTTTCTATGAATTTGTTCCTGCGGTGCGTTTCTCGTGGAACACCACTCCTGAATTATTCATGATGCCTTCATTAAAACACCTCCATTTGCATAACACAGAGGGCCGCATAAGATACGTTAGGGCTTTGATCCTGGTGTACATGTCAAATAATTTAACACAGAACTGGACCACTACAAAAAAAAAAAAGCCCAGCAACACAGAAGACTTTAAATGTCTCCAAATAAACGGATGACAAACCTACCTCGGCTTAATGTTTGAAATTAAAAATTATCATGCAGAAATGTAAGTGGGTCAGAGTAGACCCCTTTGGTGCAATAACCCACTTGAAGAAGTAAAATAGTATGATGAAGAAGTCGTGATTTTGGAGGACATTAGTGTTTCTCTAGAGAAGCTATGCGTTGCAATTTATTAGAATCATTATTTTGATGCAGGCAATGACAGTATTTTGTCAAATGTGGTTTTCCAGATTTATGGTGATATATATATATGATGATATTTTAATTTCAGTCACACCAGTTTGCAATCTAACCCCCACAAACGCTCATTTGCATATCCATCATATTTAAAAATGCTTTCCTGGTAGTTCCTCACTGGATGTAGCAATCAGGCTAATGAGCACAGACTGATAAAAGCCACATTTGAAAAATGAGTGTAACCACCAGCCTTTGTGTCCAAAACACGTTACAGCTGAACTTCATTAATACTGGAAGCTCCAACTGGGTACATGTCAAATGTGGATTCAGTTGCCACCTGCTATACACACACACACACACACACACACACACACACACAGGGCCAGAGTCTGGGGCAGAGTCATGTTTCCTTTGTGTGTGTCTAACAGAATCAGTATAGTAAATGGCACTGATTCCACTTACCATCCATTAGTATAGGTTTAGTGGTTCATGGGCACCTAAATGCTGCTGGTGTAGCTTCATGCATGTTTACGAGGCATATGCTTTGTACTCTGCACAAATGTTGGGAGTTCATATCAATAATGTATGTCCCTTTTGTGAATATGTTAGCATTGAGACTCACTGAAATGCTACCAAGGAGATGATGTAATGCATTTTCACAGGGCCAAGTCAGTCAAATTACGAAATTTGTAATTTTAAATAGTGGCATGTACTGCCAGGCACTACAATTGCGGATGCGAGGGAACTACCCATCATATGTTGAAGTGTCACAAGTTAAACTACATACTTTGACACACCCTTTCACCTGAAGTGGGATCATATCCTAACGTTCCTCATCCAGTACCTGTCATTGGATTTGTTTATTTATGGATCCTCCCCGAGCTGTCTATCTTTGGCTTTTTTCAAAGCTGAAATGTTACAGTCATGTGGAATATCCAATGTGCTTGTGTGAGGTTATGACCCCCCATCCCCACCCCTTGCCCAATTTTGTTGTCCTTTTTCCATCACAATTTGTTGTGAAAAGGCTAGAGCATAATGGATGAAAATGGCAAGTAAAACTGGTGCAAAAGGCATAATTTGGCCAAAGATAATCACACAATCGACTCTTAAATCCTGGTGGAACACCATCATGAAAGCCTTCCTATTTGGTTCTTTCAATTCCACTCAACACAGACTGATTACTGTAATGGCTTTGTCCTGCGCTACACCATGAAAATACTTGATCCTTTTGTATGCTGTGTACCATTACTGCTAAACACACACACTGACAAGCACATGCACACACTGGAGCAATGAGCACAGATGGGTATTATGTGTTTGATGGGGTTTTCTGTCTCTCACTGTCTTTTTTATTACAATCTTTATTATAATCATGTGACATTCCCCTCAAGGCCCAGTTAAAATACTTCTTTCTGTTAAATGCTCAGGCTGATAGTGGCAGCAGTGAACAATGTTGTGTTGCAGTACTACAGCATGGATGTTATTGCTTATCCAAACTTGTGTCTTTGGCTGATTTCTCTGTTAAACGCTGCTGCAGTGCTGCTAGGAAAATGGGTAATCATTTGTAATGTTTTGGAACAAACTACACTAAACAAACTCTCAAGCTAAATGGCAGCAACTAGCAAAAGTTGACTGGGAGTTAGATCATAGACACAATCTGATGTCTCAGATGAGGATTTATTGTTTAGCAAAGCATTGGGAAATGGGGGATTTGTTAAATGTTCTATTTATTTATTTATTTTTTACAATTTATAGAACATGTAGTTCATTCACATCAGTATGTATACAAATAAGACTCAGATGATGAGGTAAATGTGCATTGATCTGTATCAGTAAAGTTGAAATTAAGTTCTTGCAACTGTATTTCGGTGAACCTGTCCTCCCAAGGAAAACGACAGCATCAGTCATTTCAGTATTTGCCCCAAAACCACATACTGTTTGTTTACATTCGAGAGCTAAAGGCCTCCAGCGGCTGTAGTAATTGTGACTGTTGTCCACCATGATCTTTCCCTAACTCTAATCAAGTAATTTTTGTGCCTAAACCTAAGCAAAACTGTGTAAGATCAGAAAAATCATTTTCTTATATGCAAAGGTTTTGACATTGTAAGATATAGAAACACAATGGGCCGGGTTTACTAACACCTCGAATAAAGAGTACTAAATTGCATGTGCATTCTAAAATATTATACGTGTAATTGTAGTACCTGTTATGGGTGATTAACTAAGAATTATTGCGTAGATGACAACAGGTGCAAACACAAAAGAAGGTGGCAGTATCTAAATGAGGGTTGTGCATGTTTTAATGGTTTCCGCCAAGGAGAGTTAGGAAGGAAACAGCCACTGCGTAAAAACCTTGGTTTCTTCATTCAGTGCGTCTCAAGTATGTGGAAATTGTATGTACCTGCCCATCCTGCCTAAGATTGCACTAAGTACTTGGGACATCACACCTGAAAAACTACTTAGGGAAACCCCAGCAGAAAAAGATGCAGTATGCTGGAATGACCCAGACGCAAGGATAGGGTGCGAACTATGGGGGAGCCTGGGGTTTAAGACATGAACTCCCCTAAAAACATGATTTGTGAAATTTTGTGGGAGGTTCTAAAATATTGACAGTATGCTTTTGGTCATTAATTTCTATATTTCTGTGTCATCATGGATCATGCGTAAAATTAGGAGCGTCGTGCTTCATCCAGCCAGAGGGAACGATCACTGACCATCTGCATGCCTAGTCGCTCCCATAGACTGTATGGTCACTCCGCGATTTCCTGTCCCTGACCCTGCACGCCCCAACGCCCCATTCCCTCTCCGATACCTACAATGGGTTGTGTCGCTATTTCGACCGGCACAGTTGGTGATCGTTCCCTCTGGCTGGTTGAATTTTTACGCATGATCCATGCACCACTGTCGCGGTGACAGCCCGGCTGTTGGTGAGTGTCCTGTTTCTCCTTTCCCTCGCATTCTGGTTTCTCCTCTGCCTTCTCTCTCTCTTTCTCTCTGTGTGCTCTCCCCATCTCCGCTCCGGAGCACGGCTGGCTACCCACACCTGCTCCTCGTTAACCTCCATCCCCGGCCGCCGCACCTGCCAGCCATCAACCTCATCACAACCAGTATTTCTACCCCGGCTTTCCACTCCATCCTTGCTCGATCGTCGCAGCTCCTGACTTGGTGTCACTGCTTCGTTCTGGCTTTTTTGAAATTTCCCTTTGTTTCACGTCCCTGTCACCTGCTAACGCAGTCTGTCTGTTTCCTCCCGCCAGGTTCACTCACCTCTGCCTCCCTGTTCGGCCAGCCAGGCTTGCTCGCCAGCCTCCTCCTCTCGCCGCCTCCACGACGCCCTCCGGCTTCCCCCCTTGCACCCCGCCGGGTCCCCAGTCACCGCATCCTCTCCTCCACGTCTGCCAGCCTCCCTCGAACCTCCAGCCTAAGCACCTTCTGCTCCTCCAGATACTCGGTCCCCTGCGTCCTCGTCTGCCACTCCCCTTCTTTCCTCCCGTCCCTCCTCGTCCCCTTTTTCCTCAATTAACCTCTTTTTGAAACCCTCAGCGTTGCGTTTGGGTCCGTTCTGTCTCCTACCGTTACACACTACTACAGCTAGGTCTCCCGCAGCGGCGCCAAAACCAATTCAATTCATATAGTTAATCGAAAAAAAAGTATTTCTATATATTGTGTGTGTGTATATAGAATAATTTTACACATAACAGCAACCATCTCTGCGCAACATTTGGCAGTTTGCACTTTCCTTTCAAATGTATTAAATACAGAAGGTGTTGGACTCGCATGAAATTGCTTTCAGGCTTGTTAGATCACATAGTAAATAGATGTATTTGCATGTTACCCTCCCATTACTTTTCACAATAAAATTGAAACGCCCCAAATTGCACATTCAGTATGGCAAAAGTAGTAAATGAACAACAGGTGTTATCTTGCACTTTTGAAAGATGTCATTCTGCGTGCACACTGTTAGTAGATCAGCTTACATGTTAATTTGCTGGTGATATGAAATTTGCACAAGATTTTACTCACGCAAACCTTTAGTAAATCTGGCCCATTATGTGTTCTGGAGGGCATTTACAAATGATGCGCCCTAATCCCTAAACAACCTATGACTTGAAAGGTTGTAAATGTGAGTGAAAGTGATATTGAATCGTTTGGACTTAATTCTATTTTGTATTGGTTTTACATTAGTATCTTAAAGAGGTCATATTATACTTTTTGCCCATGCCAAATGGAGTTCCTATTTTCCAAAGAAAACACTGCTCCTAAACTGCCTTAAAACAGCTCATTTGTAGTCCAGCCTTTCCTTCCGTAACCTATCTGCGCCACTATGTAACGTGCGTCATAATTCTCGCCTTGCGGCTAGTCAGGCACGCACTCAAAAACACTGGTGGAGAAACACACTGAGCTGTAGCACACACAGTGACAAGACGTCCACCTGCTACCTCCCGTTACTCCCACCCTCCCTACCAAATGTTAATACCCTCCAGGCAGTCAATGGACATAAAGGTGTTAATGTGATTTAGCGACAGTGCAGGGTTAAAATGTTAGGTATGAAAGATACATTTGCAAATTTACAAATGCTTACCACTCTGACAGTTTGCGAAGCTGGTTTGGGAACATCTACAGCTGAACCAAATCTGTGGTTACCGGCTTGTTAGGACCTGCCCCACTCTGCTTCTGATTGGCTAGTAGTTCTTAACACGTTCCTGCGCATGTGCAACGACTAAAAACGATCAAACAGAAGTGAGGTTATTCACTCCATAGATAAAACGAAGCGTTCCCCACACAGGGTGAAGAAGGTGCTGCAGTAATGTGCAGTATGACGATAATAAAATTGAAAATTAAACCATGTAAACCTGTTCTAGTACAACCCCTAAAATTAATAACCTGAAAATGAGCATAATATGACCACTTAAATTAATGTCATTCTATTGTTGGAATGTGATAGCATTTTATTTTGTATTTCGCCTAATTGTTAACTTGCTAAGTTGCTAATAGCAACTACTACATTTTTCGTAATTGCCATTTAGTGCAATTTTTGCCCCCAGCTTTGCAAGGTGCTTAGGGAGTTTCTGTCTCTAAATGTCTTTTTTGTGGAGCTTTTCTTGTGTGAGTCAGGATATGTTGCTGTTTGAACCCGCAAAGGCCACTGAGACATTTTTGGGCTATAAAAAAATAAACTTGATTTGACTTTAACATGCACTGCACACACATGCAAACACACAGTAAACATTCAATGGCATATTCATTGCTCACCGTCCACTGTTTCCGCTGCATGAATTTGGTGGATCTGGCTGTCAAAATGTAAATGTAATGTTGGATTTGACATCTCTACTGCCCATGATAAGAAGTTAGGGACACAGAGTTTGACTTGTCTGAGCTCATAATACCCAACTTATAACTTTTCACGCTCCAGTGGTTGCAAGCTCCCCTAAGGAGTTGTGTCCTCTGCATCTTTCAGTCTAAATCACCTCATTTCATTTGCCTCTATTATACTACATCACACCTTATATTTCCCGAATGACTTCAAGAAACCTAATTTGCCCCCCTTTGTCTTGGCAACATGCAGTGAGATACCACAGAGTTGCCTCTTCCTCAATTAGTGGTCAGTCATCCTCCTCTGGAATCCATCAAGTCCTGCCTACCTCGTTTATTCGCACTTCACCCTTCCTCTTAACTCCACATTTTCTGCCTGAGAGAAATCTCCTCTGACATGTGCTATTACTAAAAAGCCTCTCACTGTCCTTTCCCATCATACTTATTCAGCTGTGATGAAGCCTAATTCTGCTCTATAGAAGGCAGAGTGTGAAATTCAGTCTTTTCTATATGTCATTTGCTGTATGTGGAAGGATATGTTTGCACGCCCGAGACAGCAATTTTCAGTCAGTCATTTTTTGCCCCTCTTTATTTATTGGTGCATAGGAAAAATGCCCTGTAATATATGTAGTGCATGGATATGATGGAATATAAATATAATGTTTTGGTGGCTCTGCATTTGTTACAACATAAACCCCCATGCTAATCCAACAGACCTTGGCAAGACACTACAGCATCAAAATTAAGGAGAAGCATAAAGAATACGCACAGTATTATTAACCTCTTGCCCTCCTGGGCTCCTCTTGCTCCAGTAAAGAGCTCTACTCTCACACGTTGCTGGTGTAATCATTCATTTCTGATGATTCCTGGATGGAGGGAGCATGTTCATGACATCTTTCAATGCTCCAGGAGAAGGCACTCGCTTGGCATTTATGTTGCAGTCTTCGAAAAGTAATTTGACTGTACTCTACATCTTTTTTTTTGTTTTGTTATTAGATTAATGCTGCTTTCGTCCTCAGAGACCAATTTTCTCCTGTGTGCTGCTGTGTGCTGTAGGAAACAAGAAGGGCTGCTGTGGTGGCATTGCTCTCTGACACCACATACCAAGAAAAATATACGCTTAGTTTGCAAAATATATGAAGTAACCGTTTTTTTATTTTATTGTAAGCAAGAAGTATATTGAATTCATCATACAACAGGTATATTTGTTATACAGGAGCTTTGCTTCAGAGGATTTCTTCAGAGATTTTGCTGTATAAGATTTTTCCACAGTGGAACTCATAAAGAGTACATTTTTATAACTCTTATCAAAGACTGAATAAGTAGTAGCCCTGAAGCACAACTGCAGTGTAGCATCCTATTAAATCTAATGAATTACCTGCTGCCTTACATAACCAGTATTCCAGTAGACCTGGTGGGCTAGTGAGGCTTGTGTGTTGGCTTATTCCCAGTATCTTGAAGATGGTAATGAAGAAGATGAATTCAGATGGTAAATCTTATTGTCATTTCTATTATCTTTTATTGAAGGACCATGTGTTTCTCTCTCCCCAGACAGTAGGTAGCTCAGCGGTATATACAGTTTTTGGAACATGTCCATGCTGCTGAGTGGAGTATAATCAGAAAACAACACAGCAGGTCATAAAACCACACCGCTATCACAGAGAAATGTGTTGACTACACTGTGCTCTCTTCTGTTCTGCAGAATAAAGGGAAAACTTTCCAGAGCCTTTAACACAATTACAAATCTTCATCCCTACTTTAGTCACAGGGGCATCACGTAGTCCTGCACAGAGTGTGGCAACAGCTGAATTGAAAATTATTTTATCTTCCAGTTTGGAAGAATATGAGTTTTTCTAAAGCAGAATGTTTCAAATTTACAGGATGAATAATTGGCACACAGAGCGAGTAGTTTTCCACACAACAGCAGAACACTGAAAAAGGTGTTAATTACCTTACTGAGGAGTCTGAGGTCTTTCTGCTTGTTCTTGTTCCATGTTGCAATATTTAAAACTGAACTGTCGTCAAACTTTTGCCAAATGTAACCATTGTCTTGTTTTGTAGATGCATATTCACATTCATCACACGTGGCTGGTGGCTGCTTTACAATAAAAGACACCCTGTGCAGCAGAAGGAGATTTTTTCCCCAAATACCATGTGTGTAAGCTAGACATTTTGAATCCAAGGCAGCCTAGAAACCAGACAAATCTGTGAGCTCATGTTTTATTTGCTTTGGCCTGACACCCCTCCCATTCAGACACATTTCCACCCATCCTGGGTCCGGTCAGGCCATTCACAATCATTTATTGAATATGGGGCGGGTTTGATACAATAACTGACAGAGCATCGAGGCCACTGATGTGGAACTTTTTCTGATGAATCTGCTATTACGTCTAAAGCTTTTGTTGATAAGAAAGATGTGTTTGGCGTACTTCTGACAGGATTTGGTAAACCACATTACACATTCCATTGCTACGATTTGTTGTAGGTGTTTCAAATTGCATCCAGATAACGCTCTTGGAAATCGAGAATGAACTGACAGGTTTCAATATAGTTATATATGTATAGTTTGATAATATCGAAGTGAAGGACTTTTCAAGCATGGCTGCTAGGAAAGCAATTTTTTATAAACAAAATTTTTGGAGAAATCTTTTTGTAGAAGATAGTAAACCATTATCATTCAGCCAAGCTGAAATGAAAGGGAAAGCTAAACAAGAGTCTCTTTACACATTTGATAGCTGCATCAGAAGAATCCATGCTATAAGTGCAGCTCTAAGTTAGAGGTATTATTTTCTGTTTACAATAAATTATGGAGTAACTAAAGTTGGCTGGCAAACTCCAACTTATTGTAACTGGTCATGAGCTGTCCTCAGCTGTAAGTTATAGTTATTAGTTATGTATTTGTTTATGGACTACATATGGGCCTACTTGTGGAATTAAAAGCTCTGGTTGATCAATCTATAGTGAACAAGGCAAACAGGTTGGAAATAGAGAGGAAATGTCCAGCAGTAACAGCATGCATGTATTCTATTGTGTTTATTTCAGGCTTTTCTAAAGGCATTATTTCTAAACCTCACACTGTTGAATTGGTGGAGTGTGCAATTTCCTCTTGGAGTGCGACCACAGATAGAGGGGCCTTTTTAAGGGTGACAAAGCGGAATCTCTTATTGGAATCCTCTCCGTGACATCCCACTTTTTAGACAGAAGGAATTATGGTCTGATCAGTCGGAGAGAGAGAGAGAGAGAGAGGATGGCCTGATACAGCAGCGGCGGCACAGAGCAACTGTAATTTCAAACATGCATTATTCAACAATGCTGTAAGATTTGCAAAGCTTCAAGATTATTTACACTTTGAAAAAGTATTGGCAGGGCAATTGCAGGCATGTCCTATAGAGCCCAGAGCTAATATCTCAGCATTTGAGAAGAGATACAAGTTTTGTAAAATTGAGCATCCACAATGTATATCGTATGAGCTTTTCCATCATTATTAGTTGAAACCACTGACCATGAATAATAAACAAAACGTCAATAAGATTTAGATAAGAATTATTGAGAAGACATTTTTTATCTTGCCTGATGTTTATTTACAGCAGTCAGTATTGTTCTTTTGTATACTCATGTGGGTTATTTTTGCAGTAGTGTCCCCGTGTCCAGGCTTTTACATTCATTATGGTAATTATCCATGGCAGGCAGTGATGACTCCTACATGCTGTGTGTCCACTGAGCTGCCATCACAAGAAGGCCATGGCCCACGCACTGTGGCCTGCATTAACACACATTGTGCTGTCTACGTGTGTGTGAGCCTGTGTTTATTTGTGTCTACGTGGCCCTGCTACAGGCATTCCCTACAAATATAACTCAAGCTCTCTGTCCTTCTTTTTCTAAGTCTTCCTCTCGCTCTCTTTATCCTTTCTGTCTCAGTCTGTGTCGGGGCACTGGGTGTGATGCTAGGGCTCTGTAGCTGTAAGCGTAAACATCTCTCCATCTCTACATGGAGACAAACAGGGCGGCATTATCAGGCAGAGGGACAGACCCTGCATTCAATCTTCAACTATAAAATAACCCTCTACCACCTCCTCATTGACATTCATGAAGTGAAATAGCAGCTTGGAAAAGAACAGGTGGTCTGTTTGCAGTCTTATTCGTCTCATTTGCTTAATCAAACATCACTAGAATTTATCACACTTTGTGACTCTCCTTGTTCCTGCCTCATATGAGCTTATTCACACTGGACAATTCACAGTGCACTTGTTGACTTGAGGCATTCAGTTTTCAGTATGAATCACATGAAGGTGGTCAGCTTAAACAAATAGTTTAAATTTTAGGAAATATGCTAATTTGCTTTCTTGCCAAGTGTTATATGAGAAGATTGATACTACTCTAATGTCCATATGCTAAATATGAGCCAGAGGCTTAACTTGGCTTAAAGACTGAAAACAGGGGGAAATAGCTAGCCAGACAATCTGCTAGCACCTCTAAAGCTCATAAATTAACATGTTACATTTATTTTGTTTGTTTAATCAGTACAAAAACAGCCTGGGGCCATTTGACAGTAGCTGATTTGGCCCGCCTCTGCATCCCTCTTTTTGGTTCTGGTTGGCCTATTAAGTCTCTGGTTAGGGTGCAGTTAGCAACTTTGGGCTAGGCAGTTAGGAGGGGGAACTCCATAGTCACTCAATATCCATGTGTATTGTGTAGTGTGTGACTCAGACTGCCTTGTTTGGTTCTTTTGGATGCACTTAAAAGTATTTATCTCTAGTTTTATCTCTAGTTCATTTGCATGTGTTAAACATGGATATTAATAGTAATGCAGGAGACCAGGTATGGTTGTAACACTTTTTGCTTCAATAACTATAACTGAATATTTTAGCTAGAGTTCTCAAACTTTTATACAAACTACCCACATTTGTTTTCTACAAATTGCACCTATGCAATCTTCTACAAGAATATCACAGACCTCGTGGGTTTCCTCCGGGTGGTCCGGTTTCCCCCACCTTCAAAAACATGTTAGGTTCTCCAGTCAGTGCCATTGACCAATGACACTGGCTCAGATCTGGAGTTGGTCCCCGGGTGCCACACAGCGGCTGCCCACTGCTCCCTTGAGGGATGGGTTAAATGCAGAGAATGAATTTTGTATATGTGAAAATGAAGTATACGTTACCTTACAACCTACCCCACTACCAGGGTAAGTTTTTACACATGCTGGGGTAAGTTGTAGAAATTAGGCAAAATAAACAAAAACAGATGCCACACCATGTCATATGCTTCAAAAACAGGTCTATTGAAATAAAAAAAACAATGTTTCTCTCTCTGTGTAACAGACTATGTCTGATTGACTCGTGTGTGTGTGTATGTAAACTTGCCTAACAAGCTTACTTAACAGTTTGAGGGTTGAGATAGTACTTTCAAAGGGAAAATATTTAAAGTAGAGCAATTAAAATTGGAATTGATAAAGGAGGGGGAAAGCATGAGTCATTGTTGGCCAAGTGAATCTACTGGTGTTTATACTGGTTTTGATGTTGCCTAAATTTGATGTGAAAGACCCTGACACATTGTTTGCGTTGTTCGACAATGGCAGAAGTCAGAAGATGGCCCAATAGCCCTAAAACTTTGATGCTGCATAGTGTTTTCACGGGCCCAGAGAGCTGTTTCTGCCCTTTGTTCTCTTGAAAGTGGTAATTGTTACGTGGGTAGTGTGGTGTGGGGACAGAGAGGACCCAAACGCAGCGCTCTGAGCGAAGGAGGTTTATTTAGGGAAAAGGGGGGTTGAGGGACTGGAGTGGAGGGAGAGGTGGATGCCGGGGAAACACTAGCACAGGGAAACCAACAGGACTGGGACCAGGGAGCCAGGGAACACTGGGGCCGAGGAAGAGAGGATGCAGGGGGGAACTGGGAGGACACCGTGGGGGAAGCCCGAAGAGGAGAGGTCCGGAGGATGAACCCAGCCGACAGAACGGATGACAAGGGTGAGTGAACCTGGGAGGGAAAACAGACAGAAAGACAGGGTTAGTGACTGGAGCGACAAAGTACAGGGAAAATGAGAGAAAACCAAAAACATGAGAGGCTGAACACAGAGGTGGCACCAGGTATGGAGCAACGACGATCAAGCGAGGATGGTGTGGAGAACCTGGGTTGAAATACAGGCAGGGACGAGGTTGATTACTGGCAGGTGTGGCAGGCTGACGAGGTGGCTGAAGAGGTGCAGGTGCGGGTTGTTGGCTGGGCTTAGGAGCAGAGGGAGAGAGAGCACACAGGGGAGAAAACACAGGGAGGCAGGCAGGGAACAGAAAACCGAGGAAAAAGCAGAACACTCACCGTCAGCCGGGCTGCCACCACAACAGGGCCCCCTCCTCAACAGACGCCTCCCGGCAGCCTTCCCACTGGACTAGGCGGGGCTTGGCAGACGAACGTCGGGGGGAGGAAGTCGCACTGGGGTCCGGCTGGTGGGGGTCCGGGGTCCAAACAAAACACAGGGAATTCAAAGAGGGTTTCAGGACTGGGAAGGGTCAGGCGAACGGGCAGGGCTGAACTGAGGACATGGGGCCAGACTGGGTGCCAGAGGGCCGAGCTGGGGGACCAGGGAGTTCAGACGGGGTGCCAGAGGGCAGAGCTTGGGGACCAGGGAGTTCAGACTGGGTGCCAGAGGGCAGAGGTGGGGGACCAGGGAGTTCAGACTGGGTGCCAGAGGGCAGAGCTGGGGGACCAGGGAGTTCAGACGGGGTGCCAGAGGGCAGAGCTGGGGGACCAGAGGGTTCAGGCGGACGTCCCGAGGGAGGAGCAGAGGGACCAGAGGGTTCAGGCGGACGTCCCGAGGGAGGAGCAGAGGGACCAGAGGGTTCGGGCGGACCAGGGGAGCCGGGGAGTTCAGGGGGGAAGCCCGAGGGCGGACCTGGGGAGCCAGGGAGGTCCGGCGGTCGGCCGACTGGGGCTGGTGCCGAGGCCGGGGAGCTGGGCGTGGCGACCCCTCCAGGGGCCGGCAGCGAGACAGCGGCAGGGGGAGTCAGGCTGCTGGGCTGAGGGCCTTGGTGCGAGGAGCAGGGGTTGGCCGGACCACTGACAGGGCTGGTGTCGATTGATCCACCAAGAAAACACGAGGAGCAGGGGTAGGCCGGACCACCGAGGCGGGGCTGAGGCCGGTCGATCCACCAACAGGGTACGAGGATCTGGACCAAACTGGGGGCTAGCCGTTTGGGGATCAGGAGGGATAGGCTGGAGGCTAGGGGCACTAGCAGGCCAAGGGACAGGCTGGGGGCTAACCGACTTGGGATCAGGGACGGGCTGGGGGCCTAGGTAGAGTGGTATGTGTTGGCGGGAGCCGTGATGACCACGTCTCCTCCGATGGCCACCACGGAACCCAGAGAAGATGGCCAGGTGGGTTCCCTCGAACTGACGACAGGGGTGTCAGGCGGGCCGGGGGAATAACAGGCAGGCTGGGTACCAGAAGGGACAGGCAGGGTGTTAGTGGCACTCGCAGACATGGGAACAGGCTGGGGGCTAGTGGCGCTAGCAGGCATGGGGCTAGCGGCAGGGGCCTGGCAGGACAGGGAGACGCTTCCCAGCCTGCAACTAGCGGGTCGGGAAGGAGTCCACTGGGGGCTAGAGGCACTAGCGGGGAGGTGGAAAAACCTGGCCAGCCACTCAGTGATGGAGTCCCTCAGCCACGGCCTCTGGGAGACTTTCACCTGGCCTTCACCTGAGAGGGAGAGAGAGCACACACAGGGGAGAAAACACAGGGAGGCAGGCAGGGAACAGAAAACAGAGGAAAAAGCAGAATAACTGATAAAAAGGAGAAAAAAACCCCAGGACACTCACCGTCAGCCGGGCTGCCACCACAACAGTAATTATGCTAAGGTTAAAGGACAAACAAACCCCTGTCAAATTTGCTCCTGATATTTTGGCTCATTTCACTCACTGATGCTCTGCTATTGATGTAGACAATTATGAGGATTCATGTGATTTATTTGTTCAAGACTTCATTGCATGCCCACCTTGCTACTTATATTAATGAGAAAAAGGCAAAGACAGCATCTGCAGCCAGAGTTATGGCTTATGAATATATTTTAACACATGAGTAGCACAGCAGAGACTGGCAGCAGAGGGAGAATTTCATGTTTAGGCCTAGTAAGTCTCTAGGTGTTGCCCATGAGCCTGCTCATGCTGCTGTGAGGCATGTTCCAGGGACAAATGGGAGGTTTTGATTCAGTCAAGATATGTCATTCATCAGTAAAGGCCCATTTATACTCCTGCGTAGGGTCTACGAGCGTATCTACGGCATAGGGTACGCACGTAGCCATGCATTTATACTTGCGCGTAAGTATGTGCATCAATCTGCAATTACACCCCCAAACGCTAGTTGGCAGTAGCGCTACAGCGTCCACTGTGTTGACCTTTGCCGGCCGAGCAGGCTAACGTCTGGTTTAGCGCTCCGCTAACGTAAATGGGGGTAAAATTATAAACGTGCGGCTGGGATACGAGATGCATGCTCCTTTTGTCTCTTTGGATGGAAAGGAGTAGATCCCAGCTAAAATTGTACAAGACACAGGGGCTACTACTGAGAGTTTTATTGTGGAGAACACCTGTACTGTTGCTGGAGGAATGGAGAATACCTGTGCTTACCATTGTGTTGGTTCCTCTGTGAGTGGCCTTGCATCTGTCCTCTGATCCGGTATATGGAGAAGTTACAATGGGAATGCATTCCTTGTTGACAATTCAAGGTGAAGACATTATCCTGGGGAATGCCTTGGCTAGGGCGAAGGTTAGACAGCCCACCGCCTAGTACGTGCGTTTACCTTTACAGGAGTCTGAAGAACCACATGAGTGTGCTAAACAGCACCCTAATTTTTTTCTTCCTGTGCGATGACACATGCAAGGAGTGATGTTAAATCAGAGCAGAGCTCGTTTTCAACGCAACAATGTTCCTAGTGGCTATTTTATAAAAAATGCTGTTAAGTCAGCGGGCTTGGTAGACAGCCTGTGGTGAGCAGGTAGACAATGTTGTTCAGCTTGTGGTGCCCTCAAAGTTCAGAGACCTTGTATTAAGCACATAACATGATGGGGTTGCGGGTCATGTAGGTGTATTGAAAACTTTTGACAGAGTACGTCAATAATTTTTCTGGCCTCATATGAAAAAGGGATGTAGCAATGTACCGTAAAACTTGCAACAACTGTCAGTTAACTGGAAAGCCCAATCAACAGCACAAACAGGTGATGCTAATAATGACAGCAGACAGGCAGGCAGAGAGACAGCAGGGGGAAACAGACAGATACTAACAAGTTGCAAAACACAAGGCAAGAATCTAACTGGAACTCAGAACACAGAACAGACAAGACAGGCCAAGTAACAGGGAAACACAGGCAACTCCACAAGACAGAACGGACTAAGATAACTGAACTGAACAGAACAAGAAGACACAGAATTATCATAAGCAAATGAAAGACTAATCAGGCAGAGATCCCAATTACACTTAGCAGACAGGCAACAAGCATGAAACAAGAACCAGATAATAACAGAAAGAGACAGGAACTAAGGCAGGCATGTGTAGCAAGACGAGGGTGTGATTCTATTTAAATACGTAATAATAACTTAAATAAGTTGCCAACAACGCCACCTGGGGAATTTCACCCTAGGAAATAATATTGATAGGTCACACAGGTTTGCATGAAATAAGGCCAGGGCAGAGAGTGTTTCACATTTAAACAAATAATTTTATTAACAAAATACAAATTAGAAACAACCAAACCAAAAGTAACTTAACAAAAAGAAAAAAACCATACCAACTACATATACCGATTAAGAAGGCATGCCATTACTGGATAAAATTAAAGTATGGGCCTAATAATTTAATATACAAAATACTATTTAAAATACACAGTGGCTAAAAGGATAAAGCAAAACACACCAAAAATGAATCAAAACGTGCAAATCAATTAATTCAAACCAACCAAAATGAAAAACAGAAAATTGAAAATAACACACACACACACACACACCACAAAATGCCAACTGTATAAACTAAATATACAATAACTAGACCCAACCAACAAAGAGATGCTAAAACCGGCAAGCCCGCTTAGAGCCAAGACAGAGCCGGAACTGGGCCGACCAGGCAGAGGGCAATCCCACAGGGGGAGAGAGAGCGACACCCAAAGCCAAGGCACGAAAAAGACAGACTGAACCGCCGTTCAAACCCCCCCGCCGAGGCAGCAGCGCAGTCAAGGGAGCATTGTGTTTAACTGCGATGCACTAACTGCACACAGCAGACAGTTCCATCAGCATGCAAGCAGACAGCACACTTACCACATGGACCGAGAGCAATGTTGCGTGCATACAGGACGCCGACCGGCGACTCTGAACCCAGACAGCAAACATTATTGAAACTATGTTGAATCAGCATTCTGCTCTCAACGCTAATTTAATAGAATCATTTTGCACCATTTTTTAATATTGAAACAACGTTGAAATCATAGCTAACTAACAATCAATGTGACTTCAATGGTATTTCAACCAATCTTACTACTGAAACAACGTTGAAATCAAAGCCTAACTAAAAATCTACGTGACTTCAATGTTCTTTCAACCAATTTACTATTGAAACTACATTGAAATAATAGCCTAACTAACAATCAACGTGACTTCAATAGTATTTCATCCAATATAACTGTTGAAACAAAGTTGAAACTATGTTGAATCAGCATTCTGCTCTCAACACTAATTTTTTAATACTGAAACGTCATAGCTAACTAAAAATCAACATGACTTCAATGTTATTTCAACCAATATTAAACCACAGAAAAGAGACTATAATATATTAAAAATGTTTAAATGACAATGGCCAATTTAATCAGTTAAAAAATACAAAAAATTATTCACTACTCCTGTTCTGCTCTGTCCACCCATCAGCTCTGGAGCATAGGAACCCATTTTTGTGCTGCCTGGACAAGGTCAAAGACTTCTGTCCCCATTGGTTCAGTCAGGGCATCTATAACAGAAAACATACAAACAAAACAACTTTCAGTAGTGAAAAGGATGTGAAGATGAACAATGTCAGTCGGGCTGAATTGGCGCTATATTATATATATAACAGTTAACTTACTTGAATTCACTAATGTTACCAATTTTTTACCAAAAGACGTTTATAGTTTAACGTTATTTAAATTGTCAAACATTAAATGCAGTCATAGATTGAATCTGGAGGCTGAAAGTTGTAGAAGACTGACAGATGTATCAAGTTAGCTGGCTTATTTAAAGTTAAATGACAGGGGCATTAGCTAGCATCAGTTACGAGCATGAGAAAGGTGTGCATATATTTCGCAAAGCAGTCGAAATCTGAGCAAAGATAAAATACAGTTTTTAACATAATTTACAGTCCTGTACAGGATATTATCCTCTGGTGATAAAGTTAGCATTTATACTAGTGAAGTAACTTATCCTAATACGATGGAGCTTGGATATTGTGCTATTTGTCAGTATAAAATGGTATTGAAACACTTGTATATAGTCTATGACTGCATATAATGTTAGACAATGTCAATAAACGATAAATGTCTACAAATTTGGTACAATTAAACATTAGATAAATAAATATGTGCTTACCTGATGTGGACTTGTGAGATGTGTGGGGTTCAGGAACGTTGATCCACCAAGCGATGGTCTCCCGGTCAATAATGCTGCATTGACTTTTCAATCATACAGTATTTCCCGGTCAACTATAATTCAATGACTTTTCAATCCTATTTCCCGGTCAACTATAAATCCATGGCTTTTCAATATGATGTAATTTCCCGGTCAACTATAAATCCATGGCTTTTCAATCATGTTTCCCGGTCAACTACAGTTCAATGACTTTTCAATCATGTTTCCTGGTCAACTATAAATCCATGGCTTTTCAATATCATGTAATTTCTCGGTCAACTATAAATAGATGACTTTTCAATCATATTTCCCGGTCAACAATATTTCAATGACTTTTCAATCATGTTTCCCGGTCAACTATAAATCAATGGCTTTTCAATATCATGTCATTTCTGGTCAACTATAAATAGATGATTTTTCAACATTGTTGTTGTCAACTACAAATCAATGCTTAATCAAGTATAATCGGGGCAACTATAAATCAATATTATTCCAATGTCACGCTCATACATGGTCGTTTTTCATCAGTACTGCAATATTGATTCAACATTTATTTAGGAAAATCAATATTTATTTAATGTAGTCTTTATTCACAGCTAGCATAGCTGGGAGTATTTACCAAAATGATTGCAGTTTTTTGTTTCTTCCAGTTGTGTCTTATTTGTGTATTAGTTGTAATTTCTATTTACCACTTGTGCTTTTGTCACAGTTTTACATTATGTGATTCTTCATTAAATATGCAAGAAAAGTTATGCCTTGTGTTTAATGGAGGACTTCACACTGTTAACTAGCAGTCAAGCTTTGAAAAACGTGCAACTCATTGCGAGGACAGTATATAGGCTGAATAAGGCACTGATCTGTGTTGAGAACCTACTCAAGTGTATCTCTTAAGAAATGGTATTGTTCAAGCCTGTTGTTATACAATGGTTTAATTGGAATAATTATTTTAATGATGAGAGAGGCTTTTGAAAACACATTTGCACTTAAACTCTGCATTTCAGAAGAAAACTGTACTAGCACTTTCTTACAAAGTATATTGTAAACTTATTATGTACCTTTTTACAACCTTTAAAACAATAAAAGACATACATGACATTCATAGCTAGAAAGATAACATGATGTTCATAATAGCACAACACCAAAAAGTTGTTACAGTAATCTTGACATTAGATTGTAGAAAAATGTCTGCCAGGTGTATTTTTTATTTAATTATTCTTTCCATTTTCCTTCTGATGGCCTTGTTTTATATCCTCTTCTCATATTCCTCTCTCATTGCATTGTCTTCATACAGGACTTTGCAAAAGTTGTGAAGTACAGAACATGCTAATGTGTTTGGCTGCCCAGCGTAATGCCCACATCGCATACCTTTAGGACACATATCCCTTTGAGGAATTCCAAAGGCGGGCTCTACAGTCATACGCACTTGACTTAGCTGATGGTCTAATCTCACAGTAAGGCTTCACAAGCAAGACAGGACATCAACCCCCTTAAATGTTTCAAAAGTGTACCTTTGTCACCCTACTTATACAGTCAAAAATGGTATAATTCTATCTATGGCCAGCAAGTCAAGAAAAGTCATAGATTACTGCTTCTTTTTCTTACATTTGATGTTTGGAAACTCAGAAGCTAAGAGGAGCATTTTGAATTTCGGGCTGAATTGTGAATTTTAAGTATTCAGAAACATATGAACCAAGTGGTAAAAGATTTAATATTCAAATACATTTACTTGGCATCAGTCCTGCTGTCTAAATATCTTAACATTGCTATTACTACTAACCTACATCTTTTTCTTGTGTAGACAAAAATTATGCATTCTGTCTAATTAATTGAGTTTTTATGACTCGATGCCTCGACCCATGATTGCTTTCTTTGTGTTCCTCTCTGGTCTCAGCAGGATTATGTAACATTTTGGTCCAAACAGTGATATCAAGAGACCAAAACTGGAAGCCAGGATGGCAAATACCTCCACAGCATCTGCATATTTGCCCGGTGAGTTGACATAAGCAGGGACAAAGGCCACCCACACAGCACAGAAGATCAGCATGCTGAAAGTGATGAGTTTGGCCTCATTGAAACTATCTGGAAGATTCCTTGCTATAAATGCAATCAGAAAACTGAGAGTAGCCAGTAAGCCAATATAGCCCAGTAACACTGCAAAACCAACTGTGGACCCGACTACGCACTCATAAACTATCTTGTCATTGCTGTATTGAGTGTTTTTATGAGGTGCAGGTGAGGAAGAGACAAGCCAGGCAGTGCAGATTGCTGCCTGAATAGAAGTAAGAACAATAACTGTCCCTCTCTGCTGCACAGCACCAAACCACTTCAGACTGGCACCACCTCCTGGCTTGGAGGCCTTGAACACAGCCAGAACCACCATGGTTTTCACCAGAATACATGAGATGCAAAGCACAAAGCTGATCCCAAATGCTACATGTCTCAGCTGGCATGTCCACAGCCTGGGACGTCCGATAAACAGCAGTGAGCAAAGGAAACATAGTTTAAGTGACACCAAGAGCACAAAACTCAGTTCTGAATTGTTGGCTCTTACAATAGGTGTTCTGCGATGATAAATGAAGATCCCTAGGACAACAGCACAGATAAATGTGCCCAACAATGAGGCAGTTGTCAAGCAGATACCCAGAGGCTCATGGTAGGAGAGGAACTCTGTTTTCTTAGGAACACAGTGGTCCTGCTGGGGGCTGGTCCAGAAGTCCTCAGGACAACTGATGCACTCCATGGAATCTGTGAAAAAGGAAAATGTCTTGAGATACATATTTATAATTGATCTCAAAACGGCAATGGTTAAAGTTGGATACCAACCAGTCTTATTGCTGATCTTTCCCTCAGAACAAGGAATGCAGTCAAAACAGCACACAGGTTCCCCTTTCTTTCTGGCCATGCGAGTACCTGGAGGACAGCTCTCGCTGCACACTGACTGCTGTGGCTATAGGGAGAAAAGTGTTATTCTACACTACTTTACACCGCTGTAATGAGTTATCTATGGGCCAAAAAATGTGTCTGAAAAATCAGAAGCAACCTTTTTTGATTCAAAGTTCCAGAAGATTTTGTCTTCATCAATTGTGAGTTCTTCACCTTTGAAGGCTGACCTCTTAACCTCACCCACTTTCTGAAGTGTAGTTTTTCCATCAGGGAGCCACAGCCAGTTCATGATATCATAGATTGGTAAGGCATCACCATTCTCATCAAATGACACTTGATCACCAAATGGTGTGGTGAAGTTGACCTTTTCCAAGTAATACACAAGCTATGAATATCAGAATAAGGAGTAGAGGAAAACCAAAGAGGACGGATCAAAATGAATTCTACTGAATACTAGGGGTGTGACGAGACACCCACAAGGCGAGATTCGAGATTGGGTTCAATCTTTAATGCTGAATTATATATATTACATTTCCAGCATTCTGATGTTTTTTATGCACCAGTTTATGGTGATTTTTTTATATAAAGAAAAACACAAATTTCAGGTGGCAGGTGACTATTCAAAATCTATAACCTAACTATAACAGAATATAAGTCAGTTTTTAGATGTTTATGTTGCAAAACTCTACCAGCTACGTTACCACTCATTACAGCTATCTGGATCACAACAGTGGGTCCAGCTGATTACTCTCAGGGCGTACGCTGGTGTCAATCAGCTGGGTGGAGTTGATTCGCTCTGTGAGTCTATCTTATCAGTTACACTACATTTGTATTTCACTGCATAAGAAAATAAATGTGTGGCTTGACAACGTGTGAAAAATGTAATTTGCGTGAGTCTAGCGAGACAGCTTTTCAGCTGATGAGAAATACCGCTACAATTCAATCTCGCGGCGTGAGATTTAGTCACACCCCTGAATACATTATCAAAGTGCTCTGCACTTTAAGATTAGTAATCACGTAGCTCTGCATTTAATCCTATACCCTAAATGCTACTCTGCAAGAAATACGAAAGCATAGGATTTAGATGTATACATAGGTGTGAATGTAAACTGATATCACACCTGCCATGGCTCCAGTCTTTGCAAAGTGGCACAGCTGTGCCCGCTGAAAGGCCCTCTCCCTGGTTCGCACTGCAGCATTTCATCAAGGGCATAAGCCAGTGCATACACAGCCTTGTACACATTATACTCTGGCCTGAGGTTTGAAATGTCCAAGAACTCAGTCTCCATATTCTCTAGATCTTCCTGTCCAGTGCATAATGCTCCTCCAGCTTCCACCCAACCTTCTGGAGGTGGTGCAAATCTGCACTGAAATGTGTATTCCCAAAACTGTTTCACCTGAAATTCATTAAAACTTCATGTTAATGGAAAGAATTATATATATTATTCTATGAAATTGCCATCAGAAGTTTCATCTCTAACCATGCTATTTCCATAGTCATTGTTGTGTTTGTCAGGACGTATTCGTAAGAGAAATTCCCTGAGACCTGCTATTTCTCCTCTACGGATGGCGATGCCCAGTGTGCTACCCAGGTAAGGCATGAGGTGGGGGGTCTGGAACACAGTACCTGCTATCCCAGCTTCACTGGCCATCCACTGCAGGCCTGTCACATTCTGTCTCACCACCTGTGTATTATACCAATTATATAGTCATACAACAATGCCCATTCTAAATTATACACAGTTTACACAGATCATGTCTTACTCATTCATATACAGGTGCAATCCAATGTTTTACACTATATTATAAGCAAATGTATGCATACTGGACATCCATAAAGTAAATTTTACTGTAGGTTATATTTAAGTTGTATTTCAAGCCCAACCTCTTCCATGAAGTTAATCAAGAGACTCTCATGTGCAAACACAATGACCACACGAGCTGTAGATTTCTTCACTACATCCACAATCCTCCTTAGTTCAGCTGGGTCATTGCTCCAGGGCAAAACCTCTAAGTAGTCCAGACAACCTCTACCAGACTGAACAAAGTCAGACTGGAAGGATCGGGCAGCATAGAGTCCATAATCATCATCACTGACCAGCAGACCTGCCCAAGTCCAGCCAAAGTGGGTTAGAATCTGAATCATAGCACGCACCTAAGTGAATACAGAGTGGAGGGATTAGTGCACAGGCTGGAATAATCTGTCAGTGGAGACCCTGCTAAACAGGTTTCACAATGGACCGTGTTTATTATTTCCATTTAGCTTTGTTATCTGAGACCGAACAACACAACAACACAAATAAAATGACTGGTATTACACAAAAGGAATATATTTTTCAGTGAAGTACATGAAAGTTCTTTATGATCAATGTTTAACTGCAAAGGCTTTCTTTTATGCATATTTATTTTGCTGATTGTCACCTGGAAAGCGTCACTTGGGATGGTTCTAAAGAAGGATGGAAACTTTTGCCGATCACTTAGGCAGGAACACGTGGCAAAATAACTCACCTGTGAAAGACAGACTGTAGATCCTAGAAACGTTTAAAACCTTTACCAAGTCTTTAAAAAATGTTGTTTGATTACTTGAGTCTTACATTCTCCTTTTTAAGGTGGATTACTCTATGTGTACAATTCAAATTAAATTTGAAATAAAATCAAAATTATATAAATTAATTATTAAATATTGTGGTGCAAAACTTACCATCGGTACTCTGTACAAACCTAAGACACTGGAGATGGCAATAGAACGGGTAGAGGAAGAATCACCCACAATCCCTAGGACTGGAGGGATTCCTACACAGGTCTCGTCTAATATAAACTGCTCCTCTCGACCACTGACTAAGGACAAGGCTGCACGGAAACCAATTCCTAGTTGGACGCAGATATCAAAAAGACTGTATCCCAGAGTCACATTAGGTAACAGCTTGGAGTTTCTGTTGATCTCATCAATAGCAAAGGCCATGGTTTGAGCCTGCCTGAATCCTAGGACATCAAAACTGACACAAAAATTTCCACTGTTTATTATTGAAAATACAACATGATCGAGTAACTGTGTAAACATGAATATGTTGCACAGCTGCAGGTTTTGCGAACAATTACAATTTAGTAGTAACATTATTGTCAATAAAAAAAGACATCTGTGCAATAAAATGTTTAAAATGGCATAAACACACATTGTAATTGTTGTAAACATTCTACGCATGGGACAAACTTTCCCCAGTTTCTGCTTTAGTTGTTTCCTGACAGACTCACCCGTGGCAGGTAGGCTGTTGTGGCTGTGAGGTAAAAGACAGGTCCGGAAAGACAGAAAAGAAGTGGATCCCAAACAGCCCACCTAGAAAAACATCTCCAGCCTTGTGCATCCCATTTAGATGAAACTGGCCCTGTATCCGGCAGGAAGAGGAAGAAAGGAGGGAGGACACAGCAGAAGAAAAGTAGGAACACAACAACATGAAATACATCAGCGAGAGCAAATTGATATCTAAAAATGCCCACATGACTATTGTCATGTTTTCCACCTTTCTGAGCCCAGTCATCAAGTGTTACTGGTATCGTAACCCCTTTTATTGACTTGCTGTGTTGTTTAATCTTGCACACCACCCATCAGGGCATAAGCAAAATTAGGGGCAGGGCCTAAAATGCAATTCATTTGAGAATTGTTTTGTACTGAGGCAGAATTTATTTGTGCACTTTTAATAATATCTCACCCAGCTTGTGTTAGCAATTTATGCAACATAAAGTAAAAGTTGTGGACATAGTTGAAACACGAGGAAAGCCCAGTTGCCCTTGATTTTAACCTTCCTTGGATAACTATGCCCGCGACCCTGTACGCAGGATAAGCTGTTGACGATGGATGGATGGATGGATGGATAACTATGATAACTTCCACCTGGATGACTAAGAACCTTCACAGACAATTCCTGTAAAACACATACTTGCCTTGTTGTAAAATAAGTTTTCTTCTGAATTGCTCTGCAGTATAAAACCTGAGCAGATACCTACAGTATCAGAAGAGTCACTTTGTACTGAGTATTATCCCAACTGCACAAATTAGCCATGAGCATGTGATATTCATTATCAATTGTTAACAGAGTTTAATAAAACGTCCACTAGATGGCAGCAGCATACTAAGACAACAGTTCATCTTCCCTTGTATTTTTCATTTCACCGCCTGTCTTAGATTGTAGTGATAGGAATTGTGGCTCTTAGAAGGGAGCCAGATCTTATGGCTCCATTCATTTCGAGATCTGGCTGTTTCGGCTCCCAAGTGATTTTTCATTTAGTAGCAACTCTGCTGGTCACTGCCAAGTTACATTCTTATTTCTTGCAAAAATAAATTTGCAATATCAGTCATAATGCATTTACATTTACATTTAAAAGTGTAGTAAGTCAAGAAAAACTATCCTAGTGGTTTAACAAAAATGACACCCTATTAATAAATGTATGGTTAAGATTTTTGTCTTTCCAATTTGAAAAGATTTGCTATCATGTAAAAGTAAAAGTAGTTATGTATGTCATGGTAACATTATTTCAATTAGGAGACAGTTAAACTTCCCCTCCAGAAAAGTTTTGAAGTATGTAAAAATACTCTGCTATGATTAATATCAAGTTTAACATGGTTTTCTGACATGAAAAGTTTTTTTAACTCTGAAAAAGGGCTGGAAGCACACCTACTCTTTCTCCCTCAGTGAGGAATTTTGGATCTATGAATGTCCCACCAACCACCAGCTTCTTAAGCTGACTTTAAGTCCCCGGATCTCTTTTCAAAGAACTAAAATGTTCCTTCAGCCCATTGTTCTGTGCGTTTCTACATTGGTCTTAAGACCTGCGAAGATTAGGCAAATTAACCAGTTGACGTTGGTTGTAGGCCCTCGCCTTACAAAGCGATGCACATGCATTTGTTACCATTATCAATGAGCAAAATTTATAAATGAACATCAAATTTGATTGGAATATAATGAAAAACTATAGGATATGCTTGACTATTAAAAACAGCTTTTGTTGTATGGGAGTACAATGAGAGACAACAAATTCAATAACAAACTGGATAAAGTCATCAAGTTCTTAAAATAACTCCAGCAGAGAGAGGAATGGTGGAAAATTGAGGAGCAGTCCTAGAAAAACACCCGACATGCTCAGAAATTTACAGGAAGGCAAGCCCCACCCCACCAAAGAAAGGTACTTTTGGAAAGTACTACCCTCCGAGCAGGGACTTTTTGGGGGGTAAAATAAAGACCATAGAACTAAATTTAGACCCGGGTCCCTTCTGTGGAAACACAGCAAGTTCTTCCAAATGTTCCTAGTCCCGGGGTATAGTTCCTTTGGGCGAAATGCGGCTTTATTGACCAGCGAAAGAGCAGCACGCTTCAAGATGGTTAGTTAGATGAAGTATTGGAGAGATTCAGTCGTATGCTACATGTTTGAACCTTAGCCAGACACAGATGAGGAGTCTGTTGTGCACCAAAATCGGCGACTAGCAGATGTATCAGAATGGTAAGTGTAGTTAGCATATTTTATTTGTTTATGTTGTTTGCTAGCTCGTCAGCTTGAAACTGGCAGTGGCTGACACAGCGTTAGTTGATTGTGATACAATAATATCTGCTACAATATTATAATGCATTTACATTCTCAAATTGTTATTATGTAGTAGATAGCAGAAGTAAGCTCCAGGATCTGGTTAACATCCAAAGACTACACACTCTACCATGTTTGCAAACTTCTTCGCTGGATCAAATTTGGTGGCATTTGCTAGACAGCGGATTGGTATTCAAATTTGTTACGTACCAAATCTAGCTTGCTTGGGAACATTTGAATTGTAGATTTTAGGGACGTGTACAGACCATAGACTGTATAAAAGGAGTGGACTAAGCCACTCATTGGTTTGTGGACTACTGTTTGAAGCCTTGAGTTTGGCTAATTAGCTGACGCCATCTTGGGTTTTTGGAACCAGAAGTGACCATATTTGGATGAGAGGGTGGGGCTGGGGAGTTATAATGCCTGACAGGTCGCTGTGGTAGTGACTTGCCAATCACAAGGTATCCATGTCCTAACACATACCCTGCTTTATTGTCCATTTCACTCTAAATGGGACTATAATGTACAAAATAATCATCATGCTGGATCGAAAAAGTCTTCAAACTAGTGATTAAGAAAATAAACTCATTAGGAAAGTTTTTACTGAGGTAATAAATCAGACAATTAGACTTCTTTTTGTAACCAGTGGAATCGACCTCTGCTGATCATTAGGAAGAATGTAGGTTTAAGGCACTTCTGCATTGGCATTATGGAGCTTTTGGTGATTCCCGCTTGGTACAAACATCTCCTCTTTCAGTGGAGAAATGTGAAAACACGGGGTGGCCAGTTAGCTCACCGCCAGGCAGTGGCCAGGGTCCAAATCCAGCCCGTGGTCCTTTGCTGCAGGTCATCACCTCTGTCTCTCTCAAACTGTGGTATCATAAATAATAAATGCCGTAAAGCTGCAAAAAATACTGTGAAAAAAACAAAATAATGTGAAAACATTTCTCTAGTGACAAACTTTGGGGGACATAAACAATAGAAAAAGACTCTTTTTTTGAGTGAATGGGGTAATTTTTAGGTAGTGGTGCCATGAGGAATATATCCTGATGGAGTCTAGACACTGGTGATTGGGGTAAAGGGATGAACAGATCTGGACAGATTTGATGCAGAGCGGGACTTAGACGAGATTGGCCCATCCTAATTAGACAAATGTCCTTGTTTCTTCTTCACAGACATTTGTGGGCAAACCTGGAGCTCCATCCCTTCTCATATAACAACAGTTACCCTATATAGCTTTTGTTGCATGTGCTACTGTGTTTCTCACAACCTAGATTTCTAATCACAGGGGTGGCTGTTTACTCCTTGGCTCCTGGGTGCTCCTTAGTCCGGTTCCCTGCATGGCAGCTCTGTCGCCATGCAGGGAACAGAATGGTAAGTATTGTTAGGTAGAAACCTATCTAAGGGTCCATTTACAATTTACCATGATCAATAATATACTAAACAAAATTATAAACGCAACACTTTTGTTTTGCCCCCATTCATCATGAGCTGAACTCAAAGATCTAAGACTTTCTGTTTCTCTCAAATATTGTTCACAGATCTGTCAAAATCTATGTTAGTGAGCACTTCTCCTTTGCCAAGATAATCCATCCACCTCACAGGTGTGGCATATCAAGATGCTGATCAGACAGCATGGGTATTGCACAAGTGTGCTTAGGCTAGCCACAATAAAAGGCCACTCGAAAACGTGCAGTCTTACTGTATTGGGGGGTTCCGGAAACCAGTCAGTATCTGGTGTTGCTGTTGCCATCTGCCCCGTACAGTGAAAACTGAGACTCATCCGTGAAAAGAACATCTCTTCAAAGTGCCAGACGCCATCGAATGTGAGCATTTGCCCACTGAAGTCAGTTATGGCAACTAACTGCAGTCAGGTCGAGACCCCGATGAGGACGACGAGCATGCAGATGTGCTTCCCAGAGACGGTTCCTGACAGTTTGTGCAGAAATTCTTTGGTTATGCAAACCGATTGTTGTAGCAGCTGTCTGGGTGGCTGGTCTCAGACGATCTTGGAGGTGAAGATGCTGGATGTGGAGGTCCTGGGCTGGTGTGGTTACACATGATCTGCGGTTGTGAGGTCAGTTGGATCTACTGCCAAATTCTCTGAAATACCTTTGGAGGCGGCTTATGGTAGAGAAATGAACGTTCAATTCACGGCCAAAACTCTGGTGGACATTTCTGCAGTCAGCATGCCAATTGCACGCTCCCTCAAAACTTATGACATCTATGGCATTGTGCTGTGTGATGGAACTGCACATTTTCGAGTGGCTTTTTATTGTGACCAGCCTAAGGCACACCTGTGCAATACCCATGCTGTCTGACCAGCCTCTTGATATGCCACACCTGTGAGGTGGATGGATTATCATGGGAAAGGAGAAGTGCTCACTAACACAGATTTTGACAGATTTGTGAACCATGTTTGAGAGAAATAAGCCTTTTGTGTACATAGAAAAAGTCTTAGATCTTTGAGTTCAGCTCATAATGAATGGGGGCAAAACAAAAGTGTTGCTTTTATAATTTTGTTCAGTTTAATTACTCAAAGATACTGCAGTATCTACCAAAACTTTGACCATAACTCACTTTTTGGCCAGTCTTTATACTCAGGAAAAGTCATAGATTTATTTTAAAGACTGACTTTGTTATGTTTGATGTTTGGAAATTCAGGAGTTGAGAGGAGCTTTTTAAATCTGGGGCTAATATACAAAAACATCAATCCCAGACAGGTCATCATAAAGCACATGCTGTAAAATAATGTCAGACAAACCCAAATAGTCTGCATAATTTATTTAGAGAAAGTATCTTGTAGTTTAATCAGGTGTAAGGTTAACTTAAATCAGGAAAAGTCACAAAGGCAATAATAGCATTTTAAATGTAAGTGCCTTTTACTTAAAAATAGAATAATTTGTTTGATTTAAGTATTCTCACACAAAGGGTCTTAGTAGTAAGAGATTTAATATTCAAATACATATGTCTGACATCAGCCCTGTTTTCTAAAAAGCTTAATTTTGTTATTAGTATTAACCTACATTTCTGACTGTGTTTTTCTTTTGTATAGACAAAACATATTCATTCTGTCTGATTCTGTGGTCTGAATAAATTTTTATGATTGGATGCCTCGACCCATGATAGCTTTCTTTGTATTTTTCTCTGGTCTCAGCAGGATTATGTAACATTTGGGTCCAAACAGTGATACCAAGAGAACTGGAGGCCAGGATGGCAAATACCTCCACTGCATCTGCATATTTGCCTGGTGAGCTGATGTATGCAGGGACAAAGGCCACCCACACAGCACAGAAGATCAGCATGCTGAAAGTGATGAGTTTGGCCTCATTGAAGCTATCTGGAAGATTCCTTGCTATAAATGCAATCAGAAAACTGAGGGTAGCCAGTAAGCCGATATAACCCAATAACACTGCAAAACCAACTGTGGACCCGACTACACACTCATAAATTATCTTATCATGGTGGTATTGAGTGTTTTTATGAGGTGAAGGTGAGGAAGATACAAGCCAGGCAGTGCAGATTGCTGCCTGAATGGAAGTAAGAACAATAACTGTCCCTCTCTGCTGCACAGCACCAAACCACTTCAGACTGGCTCCACCTCCTGGCTTGGAGGCCTTGAACACAGCCAGAACCACCATGGTTTTCACCAGAATGCATGAAACACAAAGCACAAAGCTGATCCCAAATGCTGCGTGTCTCAGCTGGCATGTCCACAGCCTGGGACGTCCAATAAACAGCAGTGAGCAAAGGAAACATAGTTTAAGTGACACCAAGAGCAGGAAACTCAGTTCTGAATTGTTGGCTCGTACTATGGGTGTGCTGCGATGATAGATAAAGATCCCTAGTACAACAGCACAGATAATTGTGCCCAGCAATGAGGCAGTTGTCAAGCAGATACCCAGAGGTTCATGGTAGGAGAGGAACTCTGTTTTCTTAGGAACACACTGGTCACGCTGGGAGCTGGACCAGAAATCCTCAGGACAACTGATGCACTCAGTGGAGTCTGAGAAAAAGGAGAAAGTCTTGAGATAAATCTTTGTATAACATCTCCAAACTGCAATGTGTTGAAGTGAAAACCAACCAGTCTTATTGCTGATCTTTCCCTCAGAACAAGGGATGCAGTCAAAACAGCACACAGGTTCCCCTTTCTTTCTGGCCATGCGGGTTCCTGGAGGACAGCTCTCGCTGCACACTGACCGGGGTGGCTATAAGGTGAAAACATTGTTTTACACTGCTATAATGAGTTATACAATGGCCAAAATATATGTGTCTGAAAAATCAGAAGCAACCTTTTTTGATTCAAAGTTCCAGAAGATTTTGTCTTCATCAATTGTGAGTTCTTCACCTTTGAAGGCTGACCTCTTAACTTCACCCACTTTCCGAAGTTTAGTTCTTCCATCAGGCAGTTCATGATATCATAGACTGGTAAGGCATCACCATTCTCATCAAATGACACTTGATCACCAAATGGTGTTGTAAAGTTGACCTTTTCCAAGTAATACACAAGCTATGAATATCAGAATAAGGAGTAGAGGAAAACCCAACAGGACAGATGAAAATTTATTCCTCTGATTACATTAACAATTTCAACAAAGCATTTAATCTGAAGTGAAGTCACATCTGTGACAATATAATGTGGTCTCTGACCTGATAATAATATACACTGCTATCAACCAGCAGAAGGGAAAATTAGTGATCAACAGTGATCTGCTCTGCCCTTTATGATTAGTAATGTCATAGCTTTGTATTTTATCCTATACCCGAAATGCTACTCTTCAAGAAATACTAAAGCATATGATTTAGTTGTATACACCAGTGTGAGTGTAAACTGATATTACACCTGCCATGGTTCCAGCCTTTGCAAATTTCCACAGCTGTGCCCACTGAAAGGCCCTCTCCCTGGTTTGCACTGCAGCATTTCATCAAGGGCATAAGCCAGAGCATACACAGCCTTGTACACATTGTACTCTGGCCTGAGGTTTGAAATGTCCAAGAACTTTGTCTCCACTTTCTCTAGATCTTCCTGTTCAGTGCATAATGCTCCCCCAGCTTCCACCCAACCTGCTGGAGGTGGTGCAAATCTGCACTGAAATGTGTATTCCCAAAACTGTGCCACCTGAAATACATTAAAAAAAACAAATGATAACAGAAATAATCAGAATATATCATTGATGGAACTTTCATCAGATGGCAAGGTTAAATTCTCACCATGCTACTTCCATAGTCATTGCTGTGTTGGTCAGGACGTATTTGTAAGAGAAAATCCCTGAGACCTGCTATTTCTCCTCTACGGATGGCGATGCCTATTGTGCCAACCAGGTATGGCATGAGTTGGGGGGTCTGGAACACAGTACCTGCTATCCCAGCTTCACTGGCCATCCACTGCAGGCCTGTGACATTCTGTCTCACCACCTGTGCATTATACCAAATATATAGTCATACAATCATGCCACTAAAGTAGTGTCTTAGTAGTCTTCTGAATTATTCACAGTTTAGACAGTTCATGTCTTGTCCTACTCATTCATACACAGGTGCACTCCTGTGTTTACAAAGTGATTATATTATGATTATATTTTTCATAACTGGAGTGCACTGTTGCCTTGCGCCTGATGTCAGCTGGGATTGGCTCCAGCCCCGCCCGCGACCCTGTACGTAGGATAAGCCTTTGACGATAGATGGATGGATGGAGTGCACTGTAATTTGTTTGTGGAGGGTGATGCTAATAGTCTGTATCCTATATTGTATTTGTTGGATAGTTGTAATTTTAATTAAGTTGTATTTGAAGACCAACCTCTTCCATGAGGCCAATAATGTAACTCTCATGTGCAAACACAATGACCACACGAGCTGTAGATTTCTTCATCACATCCACAATCCTCCTTAATTCAGCTGGGTCATTGGCCCAGGGCAAAACCTCTAAGTAGGCCAGACAACCTCCACCAGACTGAACAAAGTCAGACTGGAAGGATCGGGCAGCATAGAGTCCATAATCACCATCACTGACCAGCAGACCTGCCCAAGTCCAGCCAAAGTAGTTTAGAATCTGAATCATAGCACGCACCTGTGAATACAGATGGTAGGGATTAGTGGACAGGCTGTCACAATAATCTGTCAGTTGAAAACCTGCTAAGCATGTTTCACATTGGACCATGTTTAATTATTGCCATTCAGCTTTGTTATATGAGACCGAACAACCCCATCAACAACACAAAGAACATGACTGATATTACACAAAAGGAATATATTTTTTCATAGCAATACAGGGAAAGTTTAATTGCACATACTTTTTAAAAATCATTTTATCTGGTCCATAGTTACCTGGAAAGCGTCACTTGGGATGGTTCTAAAGAAGGATGGAAACTTTTGCCGGTCACTCAGGCAGGAACATGTGGCAAAATAACTCACCTGTGAAAGTCACAGACTGTATATACTAAAAACATTGGCTCTTTCAATTATTTAAGGTTGATATATCCATGTTTGCAATTGGCATTAAATGTGAAATTAAATCAAATTGATCCAAAAGAAATATTAGAAAGTAAAGCAAAAAACTTACCATAGGTATTCTGTACATTCCTAAAATGGTGGAGATGGCAATAGAACTTGTAGAGGTAGAATCACCCACAATACCTAGGACAGGGGGGGCTCCTACACAGGTCTCGTCTAATATAAACTGCTCCTCTTGACCACTGACTAAAGACAAGGCTGCACGGAATCCAATTCCTAGTTGGATGCAGTTATCATAAAGACTGTATCCCAGAGTCACATTAGGTAGCAGGTTGGAGTTTCTGTTGATCTCATCAATAGCAAAGGCCATGGTCTGAGCCTGCCTGAATCCTAGGACATCAAAACTAATAAAAAAAATACATGATACAGTAACTGTGCCAATATGTATATGTTGCACAGCTTCAGATTTTGCAAACAACAAAGCCACTTCAATAGCAACAGTTCTTATAGTCATTAAATATAACAGCAAAAAAGTAAAATGTTTAAAATGACATGTAATATCTGATTATCAAAACACATCTACAAATGGGAGGTTCTGCTTTTTGCTGTTCCCCGGACAGACTCACCCGTGGCAGGTAGGCTGTTGTGGCTCTGAGGTGAAAGACAGGTCAGGAAAGATAGAAAAGAAGTTGATCCCAAACAGCCCACCTAGAACAACATCTCCAGCCTTGTGCATCCCATTTAGATGAAACTTTCCCTGTATCTGGCAGGAAGAGGAAGAAAGGAGGGAGGACACAGCAGAAGAAAAGTAGGAACACAACAACATGAAATACATCAGTGAGAGCAACTTGATATCTAAAAATGCCCACATGACTTTCCTCATGTTTCCCCCCTTTCTGAGCCCAGTCATTAAGTGATTACTATGTCTACCCCTTTTATTGACTTGCTGTGTTGTTTAATCTTGACACCACCCATCAGGGCACAAGCACAATAAGGGGCAGGGCCTAAAATATATTTAATTTGAGAATTATTTTTTATTGATGCAGAATTTATTTGTGCACTTTTAATAATATTTCACCAAGGCCATGTTAGCAACCTCTCCGGCCCAAAGTTCAGTGGATGATCATAATGATAGTGGTCTACTGAAATGTGTATAACAGTCATATTATGTGTTTATTAGTTTTTTAAATGTCATCTTAAAGGGGCTTTAATTTGTATGTTAAGTTGTAGATTAATTAGATAAATGTATCACTTTCCTGTAAAATCCAAGGAAGGTTAATATCAAGGGCAACTGGACTTGGTTTGTAGGAGCAAACATGAGGAAAGTCCAGTTGCCCTTGATTTTAACCTTCCTTGGATAACTATGACCTGGATGACTGGGAACCTTCATGAACATTTCTTGTAAAACATCTACTTGCCCTGTGGAAAAAAAAACAATATTTTTTCTGAATTGCTCGGCAGTTTCAATTTGACCAGATACCTATAGTAAATGTATCAGAAGAGCCACTTTGTACTGATAATCATAACACAACAAATCAGCCATGAGTACAGGTATGTGATATTCACTATCAAACAATAACAGAGTTTAATAAACTGTCCACTAGATGGCAGCAGCATACTAAGACAATGTTCGGTCTTTCCATGTATTTTTCATTGCACTGTCTTTCCTTTATTGTAGTGATAGGAATTGTGGCCCGTAGAAGGGAGCCAGATCTTATGGCTCTATTCCTTTCTGAGATGCGGCTCGTTGGCTCCCAAGTGGCACTTCATTTAGTACCACCTCTGCAAGAAATAAATCTGATATACACTGCTCAAAAAAATAAAGGGAACACTTAAACAACACAATGTAACTCCAAGTCAATCACACTCCTGTGAAATCAAACTGTCCACTTAGGAAGCAACACTGATTGACAATCAATTTCACATGCTGTTGTGCAAATGGAATAGAAAACAGGTGGAAATTATAGGCAATTAGCAAGACACCCCCAATAAAGGAGTGGTTCTGCAGGTGGTGACCACAGACCACTTCTCAGTTCCTATGCTTCCTGGCTGATGTTTTGGTCACTTTTGAATGCTGGCGGTGCTTTCACTCTAGTGGTAGCATTAGACGGAGTCTACAACCCACACAAGTGGCTCAGGTAGTGCAGCTCGTCCAGGATGGCACATCAATGCGAGCTGTGGCAAGAAGGTTTGCTGTGTCGAACATGGAGGCGCTACCAGGAGACAGGCCAGTACATCAGGAGACGCGGAGGAGGCCATAGGAGGGCAACAACCCAGCAGCAGGACCGCTACCTCCACCTATGTGCAAGGAGGAGCAGGAGGAGCACTGCCAGAGCCCTGCAAAATGACCTCCAGCAGGCCACAAATGTGCATGTGTCTGCTCAAATGGTCAGAAACAGACTCCATGAGGGTGGTATGAGGGCCCGACGTCCACAGGTGGGGGTTGTGTTTACAGCCCAACACTGTGCAGGAGGTTTGGCATTTGCCAGAGAACACCAAGATTGGCAAATTCGCCACTGGCGCCCTGTGCTCTTCACAGATGAAAGCAGGTTTACACTGAGCACATGTGACAGACGTGACAGAGTCTGGAGACGCTGTGGAGAACGTTCTATTGCCTGCAACATCCTCCAGCATGACCGGTTTGTCGGTGGGTCAGTAATGGTGTGGAGTGGCATTTCTTTGGGGGGCCACACAGCCCTCCATGTGCTCGCCAGAGGTAGCCTGACTGCCATTAGGTACCGAGATGAGATCCTCAGACCCCTTGTGAGACCATATGCTGGTGCGGTTGGCCCTGGGTTCCTCCAAATGCAAGACAATGCTAGACCTCATGTGGCTGGAGTGTGTCAGCAGTTCCTGCAAGAGGAAGGCATTGATGCTATGGACTGGCCCACCCGTTCCCCAGACCTCAATCCAACTGAGCACATCTGTGACATCATGTCTCGCTCCATCCACCAACGCCACGTTGCACCACAGAATGCCCAGGAGTTGGCGGATGCTTTAGTCCAGGTCTGGGAGCCAACTCATCAGGAGCATGCCCAGGCGTTGTAGGGAGGTCATACAGGCACGTGGAAGCCACACACACTACTGAGCCTCATTTTGACTTGTTTTAAGGACATTACATCAAAGTTGGATCGGCCTGTAGTGTGGTTTTCCACTTTGATTTTGAGTG
>NC_060166.1:26476178-26482559 GCF_021292245.1 Micropterus dolomieu | reverse complement strand
CAATGCTAGACCTCATGTGGCTGGAGTGTGTCAGCAGTTCCTGCAAGAGGAAGGCATTGATGCTATGGACTGGCCCGCCCGTTCCCCAGACCTGAATCCAATTGAGCACATCTGGGACATCATGTCTCGCTCCATCCACCAACGCCACGGTGCACAACAGACTGTCCAGGAGTTGGCGGATGCTTTAGTCCAAGTCTGGGAGGAGATCCCTCAGGAGACCATCCGCCACCTCATCAGGAGCAAGCCCATGCATTGTAGGGAGGTCATACAGGCACGTGGAGGCCACACACACACTACTGAGCTTCATTTTGACTTGTTTTAAGGACATTACATCAAAGTTGGATTGGCCTGTAGTGTGGTTTTCCACTTTGATTTTGAGTGTGACTCCAAATCCAGACCTCCATGGGTTGATAAATTTGATTTCCATTGATAATTTTTGTGTGATTTTGTTGTCAGCACATTCAGCTATGTAAAGAAAGGAGTATTTAATGAGATTATTTCATTCATTCAGATCTAGGATGTGTTATTTTAGTGTTCCCTTTATTTTTTTGAGCAGTTTACATTTAAATAGTTTGAAGTATGTAAAAGTACTCTGCTATGATTAATATTAAGTTTAACATGGTTTTCTGACAACAAAAAATATCTGAAAAGGGGCAAGAAGTACACCTACTCTTTCTGCCTCAGTGAGAAATTCTGGATCTATGAATGTCCCACCCACCAGCAGCTTCATATTGACCAGTGAAAGAGCAGTGCACATCAAGATGGTTAGTTAGAAAATATTGGATAGTCAACCTCTGCTGATCATTAGAAAGAATACAGGTTTAAGGCACTTCTGCATTGGCTTCACTTTTCAGAGGTTACAAATATCACCTTCTTCAGTTGAGGAATATGAAAACACCTCTCTTTTGACTTTGCACAGATACAAGCAGGGGCAGACTGGGACAAAAATTCAGCCCTGGCATTGTAGCCACGCCAGCCCACCTTACCACGCATCCCCATGAACACACATTCACTATTTAGGCTACATTTGTTTACAGATGGTGAAATAATATAAGCAGTAGGCCTACTGTACAGCAAGTGCGTCACTTTGTGTTGAAAAGAGCTGGTGACATAAGGTCTGAGAATAGGGGGTGTGATGAAAGACTTTGGTCATGAGAACAAGACGACTGGGGTCCTCCCCCAGAAGATTTTGAGCATTAAACACTTAATTTCCTGCATTCCTGAGACATTTTCTGCACTAATTTATGGAGTAAATGTCTTTATTTATATGAATGGCAGCACACAATTCAATTACAAAACAACAATTCAAAATATAACAATAAAATGTAATATAATGCAGTAAAATCATTATCTTTTTTTGGACAATGCACATTTGTTTCTTACTATATTTAAATTGCATTGCATGTTTTCTTATTGTGCAAATGCAAACCTTTCTCAAAGCATTTTCATTCAGCCTACAAGAAGACCAGGGCTCTCTGTCTGTACCAATTCAAGAAACATCCATGGATAATTTTTAACGGGTGGTGATGCCATGAGGTGACTGGAATTTCTCCTGATGGAGTCTGGTGTTGGGGGGTAAAGGGACGAGGAGAATGGATAAAGATCTGGATGCATCTGATGCAGAGCTGAACTTAAATGAGCTCAGCCCATCTCAATTAGCCTAATTTCCTTGTATTCCTCTACTGACGTTTGTGGGCAAAACTTCTCATATAACAACAGATACCTATATAACTTTTGTTGCATGTGCTATTGTGTTTCTCACAACCTAGGTTTGAAATCACAGGGGTGGAAGTTCACTTCTTGACTCTTGGGTTCTCCCTAGTCCAGTGCCCTGCATGGCAGCTCTCCCCACTGGTGTGTGTGAATGAGAGGCCAATAATAATAATAATAATAGTAATAAGAAGAAGAATCTTTATTTGTAGAGCACTTTTCAAAAACAAGTTACAAAGTGCTTTAACAAGTGTAAAAACAATAAAACACATAAAAACAAATACATGATAAAAGCAAGAAAACACTTAAGATTCTAAAATACATGTTTAAAAGAAATATGAAAAATATATAGAATGCAATAAAATAAAATAGAATAAAATAAAGTCAAATAAAATCGGTAAAGGCTCTCCTATAAAATTATGTTTTAAGAAGGGACTTAAAAGAGTTCACTGACTCAGCTGACCTGATTTCCACGGGCAGGCTATTCCAGAGCCTCAGGACCCTGACTGCAAACGATTTGTCTCGTTTAGTTTTCAGTCGAGACTCTGGAACAGACAACAGACCTCTGCCCGAGGATCTCAAGGTACATGCTGGTGCGTATGGGACTAAAAGGTCAGAAATATAACAAGACGAGAGGCCATGAAGAGCTTTAAAAGTGATCAATAAAATTTTAAAGTTAATTCTAAAACATACTGAGAGCCAGTGTAATGAAGCTAAAACAGGGGTGATGTGGTCATATTTCTTTGTTCTAGTTAAAGGCCAGGCAGCTGAGCTGGACAGTCTGGAGTCGATCAATAGATTTTTGGGTTAAGTTAAGTTTGGAATACACAAAAACTGGTGACAGTCCACATCAGCCCCAGACAGCTCAACATTAAGCACAAACTATACAATAATGTCAGATGAACCCAAAAAGTCTGCATAATTTATTTAAAGAAAGTACCTTGTAGTTTAATCAGGTGTAAGATTAACTTATAACAGGAAAAGTCAAAAATACAAAAGTTTTTTTTACTAAAAAATAGAATAACTTGGTTAATTTAAGTATTCTCAAACAAATGGTCCTAGTGGTAAGACAATTAATATTCATATAGTATTTGCCATCAGCCCTGCTTTCTTTTAACACATCTCTTACTGTGTTTTTGTATTGTATAGACAAAACAGATTCATTCTGTCTGAAAAAATTAAGGGCAGTTTTTATGACTCGATGCCTCGACCCATGATTGCTTTCTTTGTATTCCTCTCTGGTCTCATCAGGATTATGTAACATTTGGGTCCAAACAGTGATACCAAGAGACCGAAACTGGAGGCCAGGATGGCAAATACCTCCACTGCATCTGCATATTTGCCTGGTGAGCTGATGTATGCAGGGACAAAGGCCACCCACACAGCACAGAAGATCAGCATGCTGAAAGTGATGAGTTTGGCCTCATTGAAACTATCTGGAAGATTCCTTGCTATAAATGCAATCACAAAACTGAGGGTAGCCAGTAAGCCGATATAACCCAGTAACACTGCAAAACCAACTGTGGACCCGACTACACACTCATAAATGATCTTATCATGGTGGTATTGAGTGTTTTTATGAGGTGAAGGTGAGGAAGATACAAGCCAGGCAGTGCAGATTGCTGCCTGAATAGAAGTAAGAACAATAACTGTCCCTCTCTGCTGCATAGCACCAAACCACTTCAGACTGGCTCCACCTCCTGGCTTGGAGGCCTTGAACACAGCCAGAACCACCATAGTTTTCACGAGGATGCATGAAACACAAAGCACAAAGCTGATCCCAAATGCTGCGTGTCTCAGTTGGCATGTCCACAGCCTGGGATGTCCGATAAACAGCAGTGAGCAAAGGAAACATAGTTTAAGTGACACCAAGAGCACAAAACTCAGTTCCGAATTGTTGGCACGTACTATAGGTGTTCTGCGATGAGAGATAAAGATCCCTAGGATTACAACACAGATAAATGTGCCCAGCAATGAGGCAGTTGTCAAGCAGATACCCAGAGGTTCATGGTAGGAGAGGAACTCTGTTTTCTTAGGAACACACTGGTCACGTTGGGGGCTGGACCAGAAGCCCTCTGGACAACTGATGCACTCAGTGGAGTCTAAGAAAAAAGAGAATGTGAGAATGTCTTGAGATACATCTTTATATTATATCTCGCAAAATGCAATGTTTAAAAGTGAATACCAACCAGTCTTATTGCTGATCTTTCCCTCAGAACAAGGGATGCAGTCAAAACAGCACACAGGTTCCCCTTTCTTTCTGGCCATGCGAGTACCTGGAGGACAGCCCTCACTGCACACTGACCGGGGTGGCTATAGGGAGAAAAATAAATAGCTGTATACTACTGTACACTGCTGTAATGAGTTATACATGGGCAAAAAAATACATGTCAGAAGCAACCTTTTTTGATTCAAAGTTCCAGAAGATTTTGTCCTTATCAATTGTGAGTTCTTCACCTTTGAAGGCTGACCTCTTAACTTCACCCACTTTCTGAAGTTTAGTTCTTCCATCAGGGAGCCACAGCCAGTTCATGATATCATAGATTGGTAAGGCATCACCATTCTCATCAAACGACACTTGATCACCAAATGGTGTGGTGAAGTTGACCTTTTCCAAGTAATACACAAGCTACAAATATCAGAATAAGGAAAACCCAAGAGGACAGATAAAAATTGATTCTTCTAAATACATTAACAATTTCAACAAAGCATTTCATCTAAAGTGAATTCACATCTGTGTCAAGATAATGTGGTCTATGACTTGATGATAATAACTTACACTGCCAACCAGCAGGAGGGAAAATCCTAACAGTTTTGTGCTCTTCCCTTTAAGATTAGTAATCTCATAGCGTGGCATTTAATCCTATACCCTAAATGCTATTCTTCAAGAAATACTAAAGCAAAGGATTGGGTGTTTACACCAGTGTGAGTGTAAAATTATATCACACCTGCCATGGCTCCGGCCTTTGTAAATTACCACAGCTGTGCCCACTGAAAGGCCCTCTCCCTGGTTTGCACTGCAGCATTTCATCAAGGGCATATGCCAGAGCATACACAGCCTTGTACACATTGTACTCTGGCCTGAGGTTTGAAATGTCCAAGAACTTTGTCTCCACATTCTCTAGATCTTCCTGTCCAGTGCATAATGCTCCTCCAGCTTCCACCCAACCTTCTGGAGGTGGTGCAAATCTGCACTGAAATGTGTATTCCCAAAACTGTTTCACCTGAAATGCATTAAAAAAACAGAAATAAGAAATAAAATAAGAACTAATCAGAATATAAAATTGATGCAAATTTTATCAGATTTCAAGGTTAAACTCTCACTATGCCATTTCCATAGTCATTGTTGTGTTGGTCAGGACGTATTCGTAGGAGAAAATCCTGGAGCCCTGCTATTTCTCCTCTATGGATTGCGATACCCAGTGTGCCACCCAGGTAAGGCATGAGGTCGGGGGTCTGGAACACAGTACCTGCTATCCCGGCTTCACTGGTGATCCACTGCAGACCTGTCACATTCTGCCACACCACCTGTGCATTATACCAAATATATATAGTCATACAACCATGCCACTAAAGTAGTGTCTTTAATATTCTTCAGAATTATACACAGTTTACACAGTTTATGTCTTGTCTTACTCATTCATAAATAGGTGTAGTTCTGTATTTACACAGTTTACCAAGTGATTATATAATGATTATATTTTTCATAACTGGAGTTTGTTGTGATTTGTTTGAGTAGATGATATTAATCAAAATTAGTGTTTACAGCACCTTTAACAAATAAGTTTAATTATTTTTGTTTTACAGATAAATATGCTATTGAAAATATTTCAACTAGACAAAAAAACATTGTTTGTATATGTTGGATAGTTGTATAATTAAATGAAATTGTATTTCAAGACCAACCTCTTCGATGAGGTTAATCATGTGACTCTCATGTGCAAATACAATGACCACTCGAGCTGTAGATTTCTTCATCACATCCACAATCCTCCTTAATTCAGCTGGGTCATTGCCCCAGGGCAAAACCTCTAAGTAGGCCAGACAACCTCCACCAGACTGAACAAAGTCAGATTGGAAGGATCGGGCAGCATAGAGTCCATAATCATCATCAATGACCAGCAGACCTGCCCAAGTCCAGCCAAAGTGGTTTAGAATTTGAATCATAGCACGCACCTAAGTGAACACAGAGTGGAGGGATTAATGAATAGGCTGTCACAATCATCTGTCAGTGGATAACCTGCTAAGCATGTTTCACATTGGACCATGTTCAATTATTGCCATTCAGCTTTGTTATCTGAGACCGAACAACACAAAGAACATGACTGGTGTTACACAAAAGGAATATTTTTTTTTCCAGTGAAGTACAGAGATGTTGTTTCTGGGGAATGTTTAATTGCACATGCTTTCTTTGATTCATTTTCTTCTTGGTTACCTGGAAAGCGTCACTTGGGATGGTTCTAAAGAAGGATGGAAACTTTTGCCGGTCACTCAGGCAGGAACATGTGGCAAAATAACTCACCTGTGAAAGTCACAGACTGTATATACTAAAAACATCGGCTCTTTCAGTTTTTTAAAGTTAATAACTCCATGTCTGCAATTGTGACATTAAATCAAAATGATCCAACATCATTATTGGAAAGTAAGTGAAAAACTTACCATTGGTACTCT
>NC_060166.1:26418136-26476078 GCF_021292245.1 Micropterus dolomieu | reverse complement strand
TGTTAACTGCATCTTCAACAAATTAGTTAAATTCATCTGTGTTTTAAAGACAAATATGCTACTGAAACATAAATATTTCAGTTTGACAAAAAATATTGTTGTATAATTGTTTGTATATGTTGAATAGTTGTATAATTAAATTAAGTTGTATTTGAAGACCAACCTCTTCCATGAGGCTTATCATGTAACTCTCATGTGCAAACACAATGACCACACGAGCTGTAGATTTCTTTATCACATGCACAATCCTCTTCAATTCGGCTGGGTCCTTGCCCCAGGGCAAAACCTCTAAGTAGGCCAGGCAACCTCTACCAGACTGAACAAAGTCAGACTGGAAGGATCGGGCAGCATAGAGTCCATAATCATCATCACTGACCAACAGACCTGCCCAGGTCCAGCCAAAGTGGGTTAAAATCTGAATCATAGCACGCACCTAAGTGAATACAGAGTGGAGGGATTAGTGCACAGGCTGGAATAATCTGTCAGTGGAGACCCTGCTAAACTTGTTTCACATTGGACCATGTTTAATTATTGCCATTCAGCTTTGTTATCTGAGACCGAACAACACCATCAGCAACACAAAGAACATGACTGGTGTTACACAAAAGGAATATTTTTTTTTCCAGTGAAGTACAGAGATGTTGTTTCTGGGGAATGTTTAATTGCACATGCTTTCTTTGATTCATTTTCTTCTTGGTTACCTGGAAAGCGTCACTTGGGATGGTTCTAAAGAAGGATGGAAACTTTTGCCGGTCACTCAGGCAGGAACATGTGGCAAAATAACTCACCTGTGAAAGTCACAGACTGTATATACTAAAAACATTGGCTCTTTCAGTTTTTTAAAGTTAATAACTCCATGTCTGCAATTGTGACATTAAATCAAAATGATCCAACATCATTATTGGAAAGTAAGTGAAAAACTTACCATTGGTACTCTGTACAAACCTAAGACACTGGAGATGGCAATAGAACTTGTAGAGGTAGAATCACCCACAATCCCTAGGACTGGGGGGGTTCCTACACAGGTCTTGTCTAATATAAACTGCTCCTCTTGACCACTGACTAAGGACAAGGCTGCAGGGAATCCAATTCTTAGTTTGATGCAGTTATCATAAAGACTGTATCCCAGAGTCAGATTAGGTAAAAGCTTGGAGTTTCTGTTGATCTCATCAATAGCAAAGGCCATGGTCTGAGCATGCCTGAATCCTAGAAAATCAAAACTAATAAAAACATACAGCATGATACAGTAACTGTGCCAATATATACATGTTGCACAGCTGTATGTTTAGCAAACAATCAAGCTAGTTTACAAGCAACAATTATTTTCATTATTAAATATAACAGCAAAAAAGTAAAATGATTATATTATCAAAACACATCTACGAATGGGAGTGACTGTCTGGATTTTCTGCTTTTTGCTGTTTCCCTGACAGACTCACCCGTGGCAGGTAGGCTGTTGTGGCTCTGAGGTGAAAGACAGGTCAGGAAAGACAGAAAATAAGTGGATCTCAAACAGCCCACCTAGAACAACATCTCCAGCCTTGTGCATCCCATTTAGATGAAACTGGCCCTGTATCCGGCAGGAAGAGGAAGAAAGGAGGGAGGACACAGCAGAAGAAAAGTAGGAACACAACAACATGAAATACATCAGTGAGAACAAGTTGAAATCTAAAAATGCCCACATGACTTTCCCCATGTTTCCCCCCTTAGTGAGCCCAGTCATTAAGTGATATTACTATGTCTACTCCTTTTATTGACTTGCTGTGTTGTTTAATCTTGACACCACCCATCAAAGCATAAGTAAAATAAGAGGCAGGGCCTAAAATGCATTTCATTTTATTTTGTATTGAGGCAGAATTTATTTGTGCACTTTAAATAATATTTCACCTGCTTGACAACCTCTCCAACCCAAAGTTCAGTGGATGATCATAATGATAGTGGTCTACTGAAATTTGTATAGCAGTCATATTATGTGTTTATTAGTTTTTTAAATGTCATCTTAAAGGGGCCATATGTAAATTTTCAATGAAATCACTTCTAAATAAATCAAATTTTTTCTCTGTTGCTTGGAACAGCTACTATTCTGCTTTTAATGTGAAGGTATCGGGTTGGGATATGGCAACATGCGCACTCCCCAGCCTCTCTCCGACTCCAGCGACAACACCACAGCAAGGACATGAAGTCCACTAACAGCATAAAACAGCTGTCTCCCAGCACAACACAGACTCCAACACAAGCTCCATAAAGGATAAAAAACACCAATAAAGTTTTATGTGCTGTCGCCTATCAAGCTAAACTAAATCAGATAATGTCGGGTGAAAACAGTCATCATCAGAAAGGCTGACTGTTAGCTCACCGGCTAACTCCGAGGAGTTGCTTGTGTGACACACAGGAATGTGTGGTCACATTATGTGATTTTATTTTGAAAAGTCTGTAATTTCCAGGTGTTTATTGTTGTAGCAGAGCCTAATTTAGTTAATTTGATGTGCATTCATGTTAGGAGCGAAATACCGATTTTTGCCACAAGGGGGCATCACCTCCCTAGCGAGACAGCTTGGTGTGGCTTGCAGCCGACCCTCGTCTTCAGTACGACAGAAGCGAGGAAGAGAAGCACACTACCTGTTGCCTGTCTCATAATTTTCCTGTTATCTACAGGTTAGTAAGTGTCAAAAAATCCATGGGGTTTAAGAATGTTTAAGTGTAATGTATATTTTATTGCCTTGTTGTGCTCCGTTTATCTGAGCCTCTCCTTTGTTGTTTTGAAGTGTCGTGAATAGAACGTAGTCGGGGATGCTAACGCTACTTGGCATGTTAAGCTAGCTTGGCATGTTAAGCTAGCTTGGCTCACCTTGTGTATAACGTGTGTATTGAACTTGATTTTCTCGAGTGCTAATGTAAATGCTCCGTGATTGTATTCAGTTGATTAGGCTCTTGCAAAAAGCAACGGAAATAATGTTTGGTGTTTATAATGCATATTTACTGTTTCATTAAATCTAGTAGTAAAATGCTAACTTGCTTCTCATGTCGTTCACCTGTGGGTTTAGGCTATTGTATTTTGTTAGCTTTATGCTAAACATGTATTATTTCCTAGCAGCCAGGGTAGCTGGAAGCCTTTATGCAACTACTCATTCAGTTATTATAGCTGTGAGCAGCAGGCCCAAGGCATTTGGAGAACAATGTATTTTATTTTATTTCTATATGAAGACTTGTGAAGTGTGGAATGTGTGGAATATTACCATTCTAACAGAAACTGGAATTTTGTTATATTGGTTTGTCATGATGTGACCTTGAAATTGCAAAAAAAGGAGACATGTGGTGTGAAGAATGTAGTTAAAATATACATGTGTATTAAAGTACGACAGAAGCGAGGAAGAGAAGCACACTACCTGTTGCCTGTCTCATAATTTTCCTGTTATCTACAGAAAATCATAATCTGCAAACAGACCTCACGTCCGGGGCCTGTTACACTAACATTGTCCGGTGCAAAATAGCCTACTATAGTTGTAATGTTATGGCTTTCCACATTACTTCACCAGCTAACGCGATACATATTACCAGGGTTGGGGTGTAACGGATTACGGGTAACGGCATTACGTAATCAGGATGCAAAAATAAAGTAACTGTATTCCATTACAGTACAGAAAATAAAGACGTAATTAGATTACAGATACATTTTGTAAAAACGAGGATATTCACAGATATTGCTGTATAGTCAGTAATTGAATGTGGTTATGCCCCCACCACGTCTTGCAGACTCTGTGCTGACTGGTTCCAGCTCGACTGAGTACAGCGTCCGAGACCGTCAGAGGCCAGTTTGACCACTGGGAATACAGTATAAAGGTGGTTTTCTTGCTGGTTTGGTTCTTGTCACCCCGGGGAGCTGAGTCAGCGAATGACTGTGTTACGGCCTGTTCATGTCATATTCACTGGGAGGCTGCTGAATGCAGTTTCATTGCCTGCTCACACGGCGCCGCTCCCCACAATCATTCTCCACCAGGTCCCCGCTCCTGGCCTGAAAACCTCCAGTGCATGATTAAAGGTGTAAATGTAAACACACGATCCTGTGATCTGAGCTCCCAGCATGAACAGAGTAAGCTAACTTTTGTGGTACTTGGATTATGTTACTGATTACACTTTTTAACAAGTTAGTTGGAAATTGTAACGTGTTACATTTTTAAAGTAATCCTCCCAACATATTACTATCCTGTGTATCACTGGTATTGTGTCAAGTGTTTGATTTTAGCCTGCATCAATCACTCAGACCATCCGCCGCTTGGATGGTCTGAGTGACCTCAGCGGCTAGACCAGCCTGAGTCTGCCTCTCCACAATTTTAGGAGAAAAACCTAGAGAGGCTGGTCCAACACCAGCATTGTGCATATGAAGCCTCACCCTTGAGACAGAGCCCCCCAGACCATAGGTACAGGCCAGGGCTCTGTCACTGTAGGCTGCGTCACTTCTACCAGAATGACGAACGACCGTTCCCGCCTCACCTAACTGGAGGGATGAGATGGGGTGGGGGGAACACAAACTTCAGCCCTTCTGGCAATGGCGCGTTTGTAACGCGTCCATCCCCATGGGTGGGCTGTCCTGTGGCTGAATTGAGAACCACAGCGGGCAGTGGGTGTTGGCAAACAGATCCACCTCCGCTCTCCCAAAGCGAGCTCAGATCTGCTGAACCACATTGTTGTGCAGTCTCCACCCGCTCGGTTGGGGGCCAGCCCTCGACATGAGGTCAGCCACCACCGTTCTCCAAGCCTGGGACGTGAAGGGCTTTCAAAGACAGCAGGTGTTCTGATGCCCATGTCTATAGGTTCCCTGCCAGCGCCAACAGAGCCATGGATTGGACTTCGCCCTGTCTGTTGATGTATGCTCTGGAGGAAATGCCCCACCACACTAGAAACACAACCTGGAGTGGATTGTGGATGTGTGGTGTGTGGCCCCCTCGGCTCTCTTCGGGGAGCTCACTGCACTCCCCTGGCAGGTCCCTCCCCATCCAGTGAGAGACTCATCTATGAAGACTGACACGGATGAAGACACCCTGCCGAGCAGCACCCATGCTGCCAAACAGTGAGACCTGATTCGCAGGTCCTCCTGCACTAGTGTTGAAGAAACTTTGCCTCTTGAGGTCCAGATGCAGGCTGGCAAACCAACATTGTAGCCGTCGCATGTGCAGCAAGCCCAGAGGGAGCACCTGAGGCCCAACAGCAGCATCACTGACAGCGCTGCCGCAGCTGTCCCCTGCTACGGCCTGTGGACCACCAAGCGACGCACACAGATACGCTCTTGGAGTGTTGTTGTTGAGCACAATCCCCAGATACTCCGTTCCCTGCGGCGGCTGGGGGGAGCTCTCTTCCCAATTGATCGCAACCCCAGGCTGTTGAGGTGCAAAATCAACTGGGCTGTGTGGAGATCACTCAAGGCTTCAATCTCTCCATGACCATAAGGTCGTGAGTAGAAAGGAACCCTCATGCCCTTCTCGCACAACGATTGCAGTGCGATGTATCTGCTGAGTGTGTGGGGGGCTAGCGAGTAGTTGACGGGGAGCCTAATGTATTTGTAGGCTACCCCCTGAGAGGAGAAGCCTACAAATTCCCTGTTACTGTGTCACCTCGACATGAAATAGGCGTCTTTCAGGTCGATGGCGGTGACGGCTAGCTCAATGAGATGGGGTTGGTGGTGGGGAATTTGCATGATTTGCAAAATGTCCACTAGATAGCAGCAGCATACTAAGACAACGGTTCATCTTCCCATGTATTTTTCAGTTGCACTGTATTTCCTTGGTGGTAGTAGGAATTGTGGCCCATAGAAGGGAGCCAGATCTTATGCCTCCATTCCCTTTTTGAGATGCGGCTCTTTGGCTCCAAAGTGACACTTCATTTAGTACCACCTCTGCTGGTCACTGCCTAAGTTACATTCTTATTTCCTTCAAGAAATAAATCTGATATACATTTAAATAGTTTGTCAAATTGATGGTTGTTTTTTAACAAAAAGGACACCCTATTAATGATGGTATGGTTAACCCCTTGACGCCGATTGACGCAAATTCGCGTCATACCTCTTCCTTGCAGACTGCAAGCCAAGATAGCACATGGATTCCCCCAATGCCTGTTGATGCATATTCGATACGTACCTAGGAACCTTTTGCAAGCCCTGGTTTCTCGTTTATGCCTGTTGTTGCTAATTTGCATTATGCCTACACATACCTGAATTTATATCTTTTCAATGTTCTACACACAAATAAACAATCTTCACTTACTTTAACATCAGCTTGAAACCAAATGAAAACACAAATAATTTTTTTAACAATTTTTTGATTGTAAATAAATTCAGGCGTTAAGGGGTTAAAATCTTTTTCTGTCCAATTTGAAAAGATTAGAACCACGTAAAAGAAGTTAAGTATGTCATGTAAACTGCACTTCAATTAGAAGACACTTAGTTAAAGTTCCCTGTGGAAAGTTTTTGAAGTTTAACTTGGTTTTCTGACACCAAAAAAGGGCTAGAAGCACGCATACTCTTTCTCCCAGAAATGATGGATCTATGAATGTCCCACCCACCACCAGCTTTTTATTGACCATCACGATGGTTAGTTACAGAAAATATTGGACAGATTCAATCATAAGATGTTTGGGCCTTAGCCAGACACAGGCTCAGATGAGGAGTCTGTTGTGCACCAAAATCGGCGACTAGTATTCGTCTCAGAATGGTAAGTGTAGTTAGCATATTTTATATGTTTATGCTTTCAAATTGTTTACATACCAAATCTATATTGCTTGGGTACATTTGAATGGTAGATTTTAGGGACGTGTACAGACCATAGACTGTAAAAGAAGTGGACTAAGCCTTGAGTTTGACCTATTGGCTGACACCATCTAGGGTATTTTTGGAACCAGAAGTGACCATATTTGGATGACAGGGTGGAGCTGAGGAGGAATCCGCATGACAGTTCACTGTGGTAGTGGCTTGTCAATCAAAAGGTATCCTCGCCCTAAAGAATACCCTGCTTTATTGTCTATATCACTTTAAATGGGACCATAATTTACAAAATGAACTTCATGCTGTATCGAAGAAGTCTTGAAACTAGCGATTGAAACCATTAACTCATTAGGAAAGGTTTACTGAGGTAATAAATCAAATGAGGAGTAGGGTCATTGTCTCGTAGCTTTCTGTACAATCAGGCTTCTTTTTGCAACAAGTAAAGTCAAGCTCTGCTGATCATTAGAAAGAATACGTCCGAGGTTCCCTCTTGGTACAAATATCTCCTTCTTCAGTAGAGGAATGTGAAAACACCTCTTAATACACACACTTTGCACGGATACAAGTCAATAAAGTCAAGGTCTCACATTTTATGGAACATAAAGAGAAGAAAAGCACACTTTTTGAGTAGAGGGGATCTTTACGGGACACTTTTTAAGGGGTACGGATGCCATGAGTTGACAGGAATAGCCCCTGATGGCATCTAGACACTGTGTAGGTGGTGAAGGGATGAGGAGAATGGTTGAAGCGGAACTTAGATGAGCTCAGCCCATCTTGATTAGCCTAATTTCCTTGTATTCCTCCAACTTACTTGCTGGCGAGTGTTAATACTCAATAAAAGTAATTTATTTTTTTAAAAGACTGACAGTGTAACATTTGGTATTTGGAAATTCAGGAGCTGAGAGGAGCTTTTTGAATCTGGGGCTAATATACAAAAACTGGTGACTGTCCACATGCGCGCTAGACATTAAGCACATTAAGCCAATTTATTTAGTGCTTGTAGTTTAATCGGGTGTGAGGTTAACTTACAACAGGAAAAGTCACAAAGGCGATTAGCATTTGAAGTGTAAGTGCTTTTAACTTAAAAAACAGTATAAATGATTTAAGTATTCTTACACAAATGGTCCATGTGGTAAGAGATTTAATATTCAAATACACATATTTGACATCAGCCCTGCTTTCTAAATAACTTAACGTTGCTATTAATATTAACATCTCTGCCTGTGTTTTTGTATTCAATAGACAAAACAGATTCATTCTGTCTGAATAAATTAAGGGCAGTTTTTATGACTCGATGCCTCGACCCATGATTGCTTTCTTTGTGTTCCTCTCTGGTCTCATCAGGATTATGTAACATTTGGGTCCAAACAGTGATACCAAGAGACCGAAACTGGAGGCCAGGATGGCAAATACCTCCACAGCATCTGCATATTTGCCTGGTGAGCTGATGTATGCAGGAACAAAGGCCACCCACACAGCACAGAAGATCAGCATGCTGAAAGTGATGAGTTTGGCCTCATTGAAGCTATCTGGAAGATTCCTTGCTATAAATGCAATCAAAAAACTGAGGGTAGCCAGTAAGCCAATATAACCCAATAACACTGCAAAACCAACTGTGGACCCGACTACACACTCGTAAATTATCTTATCATTGTGGTATTGAGTGTTTTTATGGGGAGCTGGTGAGGAAGATACAAGCCAGGCAGTGCAGATTGCTGCCTGAATAGAAGTAAGAACAATAACTGTCCCTCTCTGCTGAACAGCACCAAACCACTTCAGACTGGATCCACCTCCTGGCTTGGAGGCCTTGAACACAGCCAGAACCACCATGGTTTTCACCAGAATGCAGGAGACAGAAAGCACAAAGCTGATCCCAAATGCTGCATGTCTCAGCTGGCATGTCCACAGCCTGGGACGTCCAATAAACAGCAGTGAGCAAAGGAAACATAGTTTAAGTGACCCCAAGAGCAGGAAACTCAGTTCTGAATTGTTGGCTCGTACTACAGGTGTGCTGCGATGATAGATGAAGATCCCTAGGACAACAGCACAGATAAATGTGCCCAGCAATGAGGCAGTTGTCAAGCAGATACCCAGAGGTTCATGGTAGGAGAGGAACTCTGTTTTCTTAGGAACACACTGGTCACGCTGGGAGCTGGACCAGAAGCTCTCTGGACAACTGCTGCACTCAGTGGAGTCTGAGAAAAAGGAGAAAACCTTGAGATACATCTTTATTTTATATCTCCAAACAGCAATGTGTTAAAGTGAATACCAACCAGTCTTATTGCTGATCTTTCCCTCAGAACAAGGAATGCAGTCAAAACAGCACACAGGTTCCCCTTTCTTTCTGGCCATGCGAGTACCTGGAGGACAGCTCTCGCTGCACACTGACCGCGGTGGCTATAAGGTGAAAACACTGCTTTACACTGCTATAATGACTTATACATAGGCCAAAAATTATGTCTGAAAAATCAGAAGCAACCTTTTTTGATTCAAAGTTCCAGAAGATTTTGTCCTCATCAATTGTGAGTTCTTCACCTTTGAAGGCTGACCTCTTAACCTCACCCACTTTCTGAAGTGTAGTTTTTCCATCAGGGAGCCACAGCCAGTTCATGATATCATAGATTGGTAAGGCATCACCATTCTCATCAAATGACACTTGATCACCAAATGGTGTGGTGAAGTTGACCTTTTCCAAGTAATACACAAGCTACAAATATCAGAATAAGGAAAACCCAACAGGACAGATGAAAATGAATTCCTCTGATTACAACAACAATTTCAACAAAGCATTTAATCTGAAGTAAAGTCATATCTGTGTCAAGATAATGTGGTCTCTGGCCTGAAAATAATATACACTGCTATCATCCAGCAGGAGGGAAAAAAAGCTTTGTGCTCTGCTCTTTAAGATTAGTAATCTCATAGCTTTGTATTTTATCCCAACCCATAAATGCTACTCTTCAAGAAATACTAAAGCATATGATTTAGTTGTATACACCAGTGTGAGTGTAAACTGATATTACACCTGCCATGGCTCCAGCCTTTGCAAATTTCCACAGCTGTGCCCACTGAAAGGCCCTCTCCCTGGTTCGCACTGCAGCATTTCATCAAGGGCATAAGCCAGAGCATACACAGCCTTGTACACATTATACTCTGGCCTGAGGTTTGAAATGTCCAAAAACTCAGTCTCACAATTCTCTAGATCTTCCTGTCCAGTGCATAATGCTCCTCCAGCTTCCACCCAACCTGCTGGAGGTGGTGCAAATCTGCACTGAAATGTGTATTCCCAAAACTGTTTCACCTGAAATGCATTAATAAAAATATTATCAGAAATCATCACAGTATATATTGTTCATGCATATTTTATCAGATTGCAAGGTTAAATTCTCACCATGCCATTTCCATAGTCATTGTTGTGTTGGTCAGGACGTATTCGTAAGAGAAATTCCCTGAGACCTGCTATTTCTCCTCTACGGATGGCGATGCCCATTGTGCCACCCAGGTAAGGCATGAGTTGGGGGGTCTGGAACACAGTACCTGCTATCCCAGCTTCACTGGCCATCCACTGCAGACCTGTCACATTCTGACTCACCACCTGCACATACCAAATATATAGTCATACAACCATGCCGCTAAAGTAGTGTCTTTAGTATTCTTCGGAATTATACACAGTTCATGTCTTGTCTTAGACATTCATACACAGGTGCACTCCTGTGTTTACACAGTTTACAAAGGGATTATAGTATGCTAAATTTTTCATAACTGGAGTTCACTGCAATTGGTTTGAGTAGGTGATTTCACTCAAAATTGGTGTTAACTGCATCTTCAACAAATTAGTTAAATTCATCTGTGTTTTAAAGACAAATATGCTACTGAAACATAAATATTTCAGTTTGACAAAAAATATTGCTGTATAATTGTTTGTATATGTTGAATAGTTGTATAATTAAATTAAGTTGTATTTGAAGACCAACCTCTTCCATGAGGCTTATCATGTAACTCTCATGTGCAAACACAATGACCACACGAGCTGTAGATTTCTTCATTACATGCACAATCCTCTTCAATTCGGCTGGGTCATTGCCCCAGGGCAAAACCTCTAAGTAGGCCAGGCAACCTCTACCAGACTGGACAAAGTCAGACTGGAAGGATCGGGCAGCATAGAGTCCATAATCATCATCACTGACCAACAGACCTGCCCAGGTCCAGCCAAAGTGGGTTAGAATCTGAATCATAGCACGCACCTAAGTGAACACAGAGTGGAGGGATTAGTGCACAGGCTGGAATAATCTGTCAGTGGAGACCCTGCTAAACATGTTTCACATTGTACCGTGTTTAATTATTGCCATTCAGGCAATTCACCTCAATGATAAATACATTAATTTTAATTCAGTTAGAAAGAATTTAACAGCTCCCCTGTTTCAGCAGCTTTTCTACTCATGTTCAAAACTTTCTGCACATTAGAAATCTCTCCCACATAGACCTATAGTGTTCTCTGACATTTGCAGAATAATATTTTGATGTATAATATTATGAGAATATAATTGACATCTAATGAAAATGAAGTCATAATATTTTAACAAAACCTACCTGCCACTCTGCCTTGCTTTACCCTGAGTTATTGCTCTGCTGACATGGCAGTTGGTTATGCCCTTTAGACCGTCTGACAGACACAGAGCCCGTCTGGGACTGTAGCTACTCCATGAGACCAGCCCGCTGCACTTCATCAGTGTCTGTGTCGCGGTCAGGTGTGTCATGTTATTCTCTGGCTACTTTGCGGCGGACTGTTAACCGTTTGTGTAGCAAATACACTGATTACTGACTAACAACAATTATATCTAAATGTTTTGATTACAATATTGCCGGTGACTATTCTGCAGTCACAGACAAGCTCTGAAACGCTCTCTCTCTCTCTCTCTCTCTCTCCTGTCGCGCTGACTCTAAGTGCAGGTATGCTGAGTAACGGTGGGGGTCAAGTCACATGAACATCAAACAAAATGTAGCAATATTATTACGTGTAGCCTCCCTTCATTGCGGGCCTGCCAGACAGACTGCTCATGGGGATTGTTGGATATTAATACGGAAAATATCTTTGATGTTGTTTTGAGTTACATTCGGGGCTACAGTCAAAACGTTCGGGCTACCTGGCAACGCCATTGTTGCCATTCAGCTTTGTCATCTGAGAGTAAATAACCTTACTAAAAACACAAACACTGCAAAAACTGAGCTCTCAAAAACAAGAAAAAAAAGCATTAAAATGTGGGAAATATTACTTAAAATAAGCAAAATTATCTGCCAACAGAACAAGAATATTTCACTTGCTGCTTAAGGACAAAAAAACTTGAAACAGGTGAAATTCTCTAACATAAAAGCTGCCTGGTAAGAAGAAATATCTTATTGGACGAAAAACAAGTAAATTTTGCCTTCAATTAAGATAATTAATCTTACCAAGATTTTAGTTTTTACAGTGAAGAACGTGACTCCTATTACACCCACAAAAATAGAATTTTAATTGCGGTACAGGGATGTTCTTTCTGATAAATGTTTAACCGCAAAGGCGTTCTTTTATGCATTTTCATTTTGCTGATTGTCACCTGAAAAGCATCACTTGGGATTGTCCGAAAGAAGGATGGAAACTTTTTCCTATCACTCAGGCAGGAACATGTGGCAAAATAACTCACCTGTGAAAGACACAGACTGTACAATCTAACAACATTGGCTCTTTCATTTTTTTTTTAAAGTTAATTACTCCATGAATTTAAATCAAAATGATTCAAAATAATTATTGGAAAGTAAAGCAAAAAACTTACCATTGGTACTCTGTACAATCCTAAGACACTGGAGATGGCAATAGAACTTGTAGAGATAGAATCACCCACAATCCCTAGGACTGGGGGGTTTCCTACACAGGTCTTGTCTAATATAAACTGCTTCTCTTGACCACTGACTAAAGACAAGGCTGCATGGAATCCAATTCTTAGTTTGATGCAGTTATCATAAAGACTGTATCCCAGAGTCACATTAGGTAGCAGGTTGGAGTTTCTGTTGATCTCATCAATAGCAAAGGCCATGGTCTGAGCCTGCCTGAATCCTAGGACATCAAAACTAATAAAAACATACAGCATGATACAGTAACTGTGCCAATATGTACATGTTGCACAGCTGTATGTTTAGCAAACAATAAAGTTTACAAGCAACTATTATTATAATTATTAAATATAACAGCAAAAAAGTGAAATGTTTAAAATGACATGCAGTATCTGATTATCAAAACACATCTACGAATGGGAGTGATTTCCTGGAGTATCTGCTTTTTGCTGTTTCCCTGACAGACTCACCCGTGGCAGGTAGGCTGTTGTGGCTCTGAGATAAAAGACAGGTCAGGAAAGGTAGAAAAGAAGTGGATCCCAAACAGCCCACCTAGAACAACATCTCCAGCCTTGTGCATCCCATTTAGATGAAACTGTCCCTGTATCCGGCAGGAGGAGGAATAAAGATGGGAGGACACAGCAGAAGAAACATAGGAATACAACAAAATGAAAAAAATGATCAAGAGAAACTTGATATCTAAAAATGCCCACATGACTTTCCCCATGTTTCCCCTCTTTCTGAGCCCAGTCATTAAGTGGTATTACTGTGTCTAACCCTTTTATTGACTTGCTGTGTTGTTTAATCTTGACACCACCCATCAGGGCATAAGCACAATAAAGGGCAGGGCCTAAAATATATTTCATTTGAGAGTTATTTTTAATTGGCGCAGAATTCATTTGAGCACTTTGAATAATTTTTCAACAAGGCCATGTTAGCAACCTCTCCAACCCAAAGTTCAGTGGATGATCATAATGATAGTGGTCTACACAAATTTGTATAGCAGTCATGTTATGTGTTTATTAGTTTATTGACTTTCCTCCTGCCCCATCCCCCCTTTCTGAGCTCCGTCATTAAGTTGTATTCCAATGTCAACCCCTTTTACTGACTTGCTGTGTTGTTTAATTTTGCACACTACCTATCATTACCTGAAGTGATGAGAAGGGAAACAGTTCTCAGAGACCACAGTAACCTCTTAGAAATATACAGCAGTCATCCGTTATTTTCATTTGGTAAATATTCTGACCCTAACTGACAAGTTAGCAGAAGTACTGAGCTCTGTGACATTAAGAAGCCACACAGACATCCAGCTCTCAACGCTCAGCCCATTCAAAAATCGCTTATTTTCAGTTTTGTTAAATTTGGGGTTTTTCTCTTTGGCAGGGGTACCCTAGTAGCTATCTGGGGTTTTAGGGCCCCAACCATGAACCACAACGTCCAGCTGGGGACCTTTCTTACATGTTGTTCTCCCCTCATTTTCTGGCAAATGTTTACTTTAATGGCACACTCCAATGCTTTTACATATCAAGTTCATATCAGACAGGTGAAAAATAATGACAGATGAACCCAATTATCTACATCATTTACTCAGACAAAGTAACTCATAGTTTAATCAGGTAACTTAGATCATGAAAAGTCATAACGGAAATAATTGCATTTGAAGTGTAACTGCTTTGTACTTTAACTACATGCTGAAATAAAAGAATAACCTTTTGTGTTTAGTATTCACAAACCTACAATCCAAGTGGAAAGAGATTTAACATTGAAATACATTTACTTGGCATCAGCCCTGCTTTTTTAATATTAATAATAATTCAATATTGCCATTACTATTAACCTATTGCCTACTGCCTGTGTTTTTGTATTATATAGACAAAAAAGATTAATTTTGTCTTTTGAAATTAAGGGCAGTTTTATGACTCGATGCCTCGACCCATGATTGCTTTCTTTGTGTTCCTCTCTGGTCTCAGCAGGATTATGTAACATTTAGGTCCAAACAGTGCCACCAAGAGACCGAAACTGGAGGCCAGGATGGCAAATACCTCCACAGCATCTGCATATTTGCCTGGTGAGCTGATGTATGCAGGGACAAAGGCCACCCACACAGCACAGAAGATCAGCATGCTGAAAGTGATGTGTTTGGCCTCATTGAAGCTATCTGGAAGATTCCTTGCTATAAATGCAATCAGAAAACTGAGGGTAGCCAGTAAGCCAATATAGCCCAGTAACACTACAAATCCAACTGTGGACCCGACTACACACTCATAAACTATTTTTTCATTGTGGTATTGAGTGTTTTTATGGGGAGCTGGTGAGGAAGATACAAGCCAGGCAGTGCAGATTGCTGCCTGAATAGAAGTAAGAACAATAACTGTCCCTCTCTGCTGCACAGCACCAAACCACTTCAGACTGGATCCACCTCCTGGCTTGGAGGCCTTGAACACAGCCAGAACCACCATGGTTTTCACCAGGATGCATGAGACACAAAGCACAAAGCTGATCCCAAATGCTGCATGTCTCAGCTGGCATGTCCACAGCCTGGGACGTCCAATAAACAGCAGTGAGCAAAGGAAACATAGTTTAAGTGACACCAAGAGCACAAAACTCAGTTCTGAATTGTTGGCTCTTACTATGGGTGTGCTGCGATAATAGATAAAGATCCCTAGTACAACATCACAGATAAATGTGCCCAGTAATGATGTGGATGTCAAGCAAATGCCAAGAGGTTCATGGTAGGAGAGGAACTCTGTTTTCTTCAGAACACAGAGGTCAAGCTGGGGGCTGGACCAGAAGTCCTCAGAACAACTGATGCACTCAGTGGAGTCTATGAAAAAGGAGAATGTCTTGAGACACATCTTTATATCATATCTCCAAACAGCAATGTGTTGAAGTGAATACTAACCAGTCTTATTGCTGATCTTTCCCTCAGAACAAGGAATGCAGTCAAAACAGCACACAGGTTCCCCTTTCTTTCTGGCCATGCGAGTACCTGGAGGACAGCTCTCACTGCACACTGACCGCGGTGGCTATAAGGTGAAAACACTGCTTTACACTGCTATAATGACTTATACAATGGGCAAAAAACATGTGTCAGAAGCAACCTTTTTTGATTCAAAGTTCCAGAAGATTTTGTCCTCATCAATTGTGAGTTCTTCACCTTTGAAGGCCGACCTCTTAACTTCACCCACTTTCTGAAGTTTAGTTCTTCCATCAGGGAGCCACAGCCAGTTCATGATATCATAGATTGGTAAGGCATCACCATTCTCATCAAACGACACTTGATCACCAAATGGTGTGGTGAAGTTGACCTTTTCCAAGTAATACACAAGCTACAAATATCAGAATAAGGGATAGAGGAAAACCAAAGAGGATGGATAAAAAATAATCCTATATAACCATAGTGAACACAGCAGTGCCTAGTGTTAAATAATCACACTGCATACTACAATTCTGAATATATGAAGATATCTCCATATACGTAGTGGCAAGATGTTGTGGTCTCTGACCTGATAATAATTTCCACTGCTATCACTCAGCTTTCTGTTTGGCTCTTTAAGATTAGTAATCTCATAGTTTTGTATAAAATCCTATACCGTAAATGCTACTCTTCAAGAAATACCAAAGCACAGGGGTAAGTGTAAACTGATATCACACCTGCCATGGCTCTAGTCTTTGCAAACTGCCACAGCTGTGCCCACTGAAAGGCCCTCTCCCTGGTTCGCACTGCAGCATTTCATCAAGGGCATTTGCCAGAGCATACACAGCCTTGTACACATTGTACTCTGGCCTGAGGTTTGAAATGTCCAAGAACTTTGTCTCCACATTCTCTAGATCTTCCTGTCCAGTGCATAATGCTCCTCCAGCTTCCACCCAACCTGCTGGAGGTGGTGCAAATCTACACTGAAATGTGTATTCCCAAAACTGCCTCACCTAAAATTCATTAAAAAATGTATGTTAACAGAAATAATCACAACATATTGCTGCTGCAATTTTTCTCAGATTGCAAGGTTAATACTACTCACCATGTTATTTCCATAGTCATTGTTGTGTTGTTTGTCTGGGCGTATTTGTAAGAGGAATTCCCTGAGACCTGCTATTTCTCCTTGACTAATGGCGATGCCCATTGTGCCACCCAGGTAAGGCATGAGGTCAGGGGTCTGGAGCACAGTCGCTGCTGTCCAGGCTTCACTGGCCATCCACTGCAGACCTGTCACATTCTGTCGCACCACCTGTGCATGATACCAAATATGTAAAATTATACTGCCATGCCACTAACATACTCTGTAGTCTGCTGAATTACACACAATTTACACAGTTCATGTCTTTTCTGTGTTTACATAGTATTATGAGCAAAGTGATGCTGCATATTGTCCATATTATCATAACTGGTGTTCAGTGTAATTTGTCTGAGTAAGTGATCTCACAATCAAGCCCCACTAACAGCACCAGTTAAATTAATTTGTCACAAACTAATGTGTTATTCTAGCATAAATTTAGTTTGACAAATAAAGCATTGTATGGTTAGTTCTATTTCAAGCCCAACCTCTTCCATGAGGTTAATCATCTGACCCTCATGTGCAAACACAATGACAACATGAGCTGTAGATTTCTTCATCACATGCACAATCCTCCTCAATTCAGCTGGGTCATTGCCCCAGGGCAAAACCTCTAAGTAGGCCAGGCAACCTCTACCAGACTGAACAAAGTCAGATTGGAAGGATCGGGCAGCATAGAGTCCATAATCATCATCACTGACCAGCAGACCTGCCCAAGTCCAGCCAAAGTGGGTTAGAATCTGAATCATAGCACGCACCTAAGTGAACACAGAGTGGAGGGATTAGTGCACAGGCTGGAATAATCTGTCAGTGGAGACCCTGCTAAACAGGTTTCACAACAGACCATGTTTATTATTGCCTCTCAGCTTTGATATCTGACAACAATCAACTCTATCAATGACACAAAATGTGACTGGTATTACACAAAAGGGATGGAGCGACACATGAGGGCTATGTTCAGGCAGTCAGCTCGAGCTGCACTGCTATATATACACACAGCACTGTAAATATCGTTATATGCTCCAGCTAAGATATTTGCTCATCACTCCCTAATATCTGTATGTAATCTGCTAAGAGTAATGAGGTTGGAGCCTGGATGCCAAACTCTCACTATGTTCTGCTACTGTAATAAACATTTCAAATGTGAGTTCTCTCACTGAAATACACATTTTATTGCAGTACAGGGATGTTCTTTCTGATAAATGTTTAACCGCAAAGGCGTTCTTTAATGGATTTTCATTTTGCTGATTGTCACCTGAAAAGCATCACTTGGGATTGTCCGAAAGAAGGATGGAAACTTTTTCCTGTCACTTAGGCAGGAACATGTGGCAAAATAACTCACCTGTGAAAGACACAGAGTGTACTTCCTAAAAACATTCTTTTTTCTTAAGGTTGATTTTTAAAGTTGGTTACATTCACATTAAAACTGAAATTATATCAAAATGATATGAATTAATTATTAAATGTTATGACGCAAAACTTACCATAGGTACTCTGTACAAACCTAAGACACTGGAGATGGCAATAGAATGGGTAGAGGAAGAATCACCCACAATCCCTAGGACTGGAGGGGTTCCTACACATGTCTCATCTAATATAAAGTGCTCCTCTTGACCACTGACTAAAGACAAGGCTGCACGGAAACCAATTTCTAGTTTGATGCAGTTATCATAAAGACTATATCCCAGAGTCACATTAGGTAGTAGGTTGGAGTTTCTGTTGATCTCATCAATAGCAAAGGCCATGGTCTGAGCCTGCCTGAATCCTAGGACATCAAAACTGAAACATAAAATACCACTGTTTATTATTGAACCGTCCAACATGATACTGTAACGGTGCAAACATGTACATGTTGCACAACTTCATATTTTGCAAACAATGAAGCCAGTTAAATAGCAACAATTAAAATAATAAAATAAAACTGTGCAACAAAGTAAAATGTTTAAAATGGCATAACTACACAATGTAATTCTTCCAGAGTAACATCTGATTATGAAAAATACATTATACTAATGGGAGTGATTTTCCTTAGGTTCTGCTTTTTGCTGTTTCCCTGACAGACTCACCCGTGGCAGGTAGGCTGTTGTGGCTCTGAGGTAAAAGACAGGTCAGGAAAAATAGAAAATAAGTGGAACTCAAACAGCCCACCTAGAACCACATCTCCAGCTTTGTGCATCCCATTTAGATGAAACTGTCCTTGTAACTGGCAGGAGGAGGAATAAAAGAGGGAGGACACAGCAGAAGAAAAGTAGGAACACAACAACATGAAATACATCAGCAAGAACAAGTTGAAAAATGCCCACATGATTTCTCTCCTGTTTGAACCCGTCATGAAGTTTTATTGGTACGTCAAGTCCTTTTATTGACTCTCAGTATCGTTAATCTTGCACACCACACCACATCAAGGCATAAGCAAAAGTAGGGCAGGGTCTAAAATTCATTTCCTTTGAGATTTATTTTGTATTGAGGCATAATTAATTTGTGCTCTTTTATATGTACGTCTACACCTTCCTGTAAAACATCTACTTGCCTTGTTGTAACATACAAATTTTTTCCCCGAATCGCTCTGCAGTTTAAAACCTGAACAGATACACATTTTTTGTACTGAGCCAAATCTGTGTGTGTGACAAGCATCCCAGATAAAACTCACCAAATGCACAAATCAGCACAAAGTTTAATCAAATGTCTACTAGGTGACAGCAGTATAGAAATATAACAGTGAATACAAAAATACAAACATATTTCAAAACTATTTTTTTCTGTATGTCTGGCAGTTGCATAGTCATGGTTTATAGAAGAAGCTTTGTGTTAAAAACTCTTCTTATAACTGTCATCTGTTTTTATGTCAATAGTTTTCCACATGGGCAGGACAGCATATATTAAATGGTGGTGGTATTAAAATTGATGAATTGTTTGATCCTGGATAATGTTCCTGTTTTTAAGGATGTGTAAGAAATTTGACATTGCTGTTTCTACACACTTGACCATCCAATTTTATCTCTTCCAATGGGAGTTATGTTGTTTATCTGAAGATTCACTAACAAATCCCATTCCATTTATATCTTTACTAACAAACACCACACAATTAATAACTTTACTAAGAAAGACCATGACATTTATATATACAAATAACTTCATTGGAATGACAGGTAGACTTGTGAATGGTCTAATGGGGACCGATGATGGGCTTGAAGGTGTCAGGGAACCAAGGGAGTGAGTCTCAAGCTGGGATCCTCACCATCTCCCAACAGGGAACTTCATGCAGCGATTGACTAGGTGGCAGTGGGCTCTTTGGATGTACTGGCTGTGGATGTTGCTGACCAGTGTTCAAGGATATGGTTAAAAGGGTGGATATGGCTCAGATGCGGAAAGACTAGAGTGACTGGAATATACTGCCCTACAAAGGCAAAAGACCTTAACTCACCAGAGTGTAGAACTGAGAAAAATGTATTTAAAGTTGTTTTGTTGTCCAGTCAAATGAATTGTAGGTAGAATATTGTAAATGTTTTTTTAATTAGTAGTTATTTGGTTACATAAAAATGTTGATCTCAAACATGACCTTTGACCCTTATTTGGAAGTTAATACACTCTTTCTTGGCATTGTCTGCAAAATAATAAGAGGTCATGCTAAGGCAAAAGGCATCAACTTCTTACTAACTAATTTGATAGCTCGCTTGGGAGCTGATCCCTATAAAAAAATCAGTTTGATGATAACATCTACATAAAATCTACTAATCTTGGTACAATTAGGGTTAATAGAATATAAACTTAATACTATGTAAATGCTAATTAATAAATAATTAATTATGTGCAGGCCTATTTGAAGGTCATTACTTATTTTATAATCCCATTTTTGTATTGATTTGAAACAAAAAAAAAGTTCAATTTATATTATTTAATGCAAAATGAGTTGACAAGAACAAATGCAAAATGCAGATTTTCTGCTCAAATTCTCTGGGTGAATGCCATAGTAGGATACTCAAGAACAACTCAAGTTATGGATTTAACCTGTTGAACACCAGCGAGTATCTAATGCTCAAAACTCATGTTGTGGATTTAACTTCTCAGAAGATGTTGTTTGTAAGTTGTTTTTTTTATGAGGTAACAAGAAGACCATTTATTTAGTTGTGAGTTGTCACTACTGAACTTGTGTGTCTGTGATTAGGCTACTTAGGAGCTGCTCGTTTGTTTACTCTGTTGTCAGTGTCACCGACTAGGCTGCATTAAAAAAAAAGCATTCATTGCGTATCTGTTATGATTACTTATAGCTGGAAAGCTATCTAGTAATTGTTTGTTTCCAATGCTTTGTTTGCACAGGTGTCATTTACACTGGGGACGCTGGGGACATGTCCTCAAAACTTTTTGAAATGGCTGATTTTGTCCCCCCCACTGTTTAAAAGCATAATTTGTTAAAAAAGTTCTGAACGTACTTATTATAAAACGACCCCAAAACGTGCAGCACCAGTCAGTAACTATAATAACTTCTTGAGACAGTTTCTTTTTGGACAGGTTTTCCGTTCTGTCCCTGTGAACATGACAAAAGAGGAGGGAAGACTAAATCACGCCTACATGTGTGTTGCCTCAGCAGGGATGATATTACAGGAGAAAAGTTGATCTCAACCCCCAAATCTGAGCCCCTATATCCCCACAACTTTTCAACATAAAGTGACGTCCTTGTTTGTTTGCATTCTGATCACATATGGGAGCAGTTTGTTTGCTCCTAGCTTGCGCTAGTTAGATAACAAGTAATTTTAATAGATAGCATAGCCTATCTATGTGTATCTTTCTTGCAGCATAATCGTTTTTACATTGATGTTGTTGTCTGCATGTCAAAGCCATCTCAACCAACATTTTCCCTCGAGAGCAATGGGCCATTCTTAAAAGCTAAATGTAACATTAGTAAAAACAATCACTTTGCTTTATACTTTAGTCAAGCTGTGTTTGTGTTAAAAATGCTTCAATGACATGTATTTATTATACACGGGCATAAAACCACAACTCCAGCATGATAAACTGTAAGTTAACTTCACTTTGAATCAAAACAAAGGCAAAGTACCTTAACAGTAGACCATTCCAGAGCGCATCAAAACAAAGGCAAAGATCAGAATACCCTAACTGATGTTACGGTACTCTGGTCTTTTGAAAGTTACGGCAAAAACAAACCACTATTTTCTCCAATAAATAACAAATTTGACTCAAGATATTTGTTCACATCATTTTCAACCAAATCAAAGTTAAGGTCTTTTGCCTTTGCACAGCAGTATATAGGTAAAATACCTGTCCTGGACAAAATTTGCAGAAGACGGTGGTGAAACCAGAAGGCTGTTTTCAAATCTGCCTGACTCTGTGGTGAAATGTGGGTCCTGTGGAAAAGCATGGTGAATTATTCTACAGTTTATGGACTGAACAGGGTTGGAAGGACTCAAATACGAATTTAAGTGGAAGAAAAATATTGGATGAGAGAGGCCAAGCTGGTCAGTCCTGCTTCATTTGAGATTGAAGAGTGTCTCGAGCTGAGCTGATAGAAGGGGATAGGTCTACCACATGAAGGGTTTGGCTGCATCAGGTGAGGAGGTTAGCTGTCAGGGGCTGATTTAGAGAATTGAATGTGATGGGTAATAATGCTGGTACAGGTATGATGTAAAGGTAGAGAAATGGTAGGCTATACAAGGTGTGAAAAGCTTTGAATCAGCTCCATCCTGAGTACATGAGTTTAGTTGAAGATGGTGGCTGAAAATAGTGGGACCATTGTTGGATATGAATCTGGATCTGGTGCCAAGGATTTGAATTTCTGAAAGGAAAAACATGACAGGACAAGTCTTCCAACCTAAACGACAACATAGGTCGTTTTAACCAACCTCCAAATACAACTCATATGAGTGTATCCTAAAAAATCTCAAAATTTAAAAATACATGATTAGACAAAACCAGCATTAATAATGTATTTTTGACAGTTTTTTATGAACATTTCTTTATTACTACTAGTTTCGTCTGGTGAGGATCACTGTTGAATGCAAAATACAGACTGAATCAGATTAACTTCTTGGAAACAGACACCTATTTCCAGGAAAAAAGCCTAAAATAACATACCCAAAATGAATCAGTAATAACTCCGCAATGATTAGGCATAGATGCATAATTCTAGTCTCTTTTGATAGGTCAGAAGCTTAAAGAGGTGGTATTATGGTTTTTGCCTTTTTCCCTCTCCTTTATTGAGTTATGTATCTTTTTTTGTGCATGTACTAGGTTTGCAAAGTGAAAAAGCCACCCCAAAGGGAGTTCCCATCTCCCACAGAAAACACTGCTCTGAACTGCCTGAAAACAGCTCGTTTGTAGTGCAGCCTTTACTTCCCTTTCTTTTGATGTCACAATGAAAATACGTGTCATAATGCTCGCTGAGCGACTAGACCGACGCCCTCAAAAACACCGGTGAGCTGCAGCACACCTCTCCTCTCCCTTCCAAACACTAGCTACCCTACAAGCAGTCAATGGACATGAAGTTGTTACTGTGATGTAAAGACGGAGCTCAGTTAAAACTTTATCGATGAAAGATACTTTTGTTACAGATTAATAACTCACCACTCTGAAACTCTTGCTCTAGTCCAAATTGCCAATCTGTGGCCTGTACTACGAAGCGGGGTAACTAGCTTATCCAGGTAACTTCAGGAGTAACTTTGTGACGTCAGGTGTAACTTCCCGGTTAACCCGTACTGCGAAAGATGGATAGGTGTTACCTGAGGTCTGTTGCCATGGCAATTTACACTGCATCTCTAAACTGTTCCGAGCAGGTTTTTGTTCGTGGTTAACTCGAGGTTACCCTGCACGTGGACTACACACCACATCTGTACCCAGTGTTAATGATGAGAAGTAGGATATTAATACACACCACTTCATAAAATATGTTTAGATTTCATCCTGATTTGTTCCACTGCGGTTGCAATGAAGTTCTGAACACAACAGCATTACATTCAGACAGCGAGCCCTGCAGCCTAGTGATTTTAGAGAGGAAATCTTAATTAATAGTTTCTTAGATGTAGCCCATCTGTAATCTATAATTGAATTCTCCTAAGTGTTTTCGCATATTTAGATAGATTATTTTACGTGTGGAGCCAGGGTGAGGGGTAATAACCAAGAAAAAAAAATCGTAGATTAATGTAGGAAATTTACAAGAAGAAACCTAACTAACCAATCTTATCCAATCTTATCCACCTTCGTAGTACCGTTTAACTCTAGTGTAGGCAGAGTTTCTCAACCCTGAGTTTGCCTGATAACCCAGAGTTAACTCTGAGTAGGTTCAATTCCCTTCGTAGTACATGCCAAAGGTCGGCAACATGTAGCCTACAGCTGAATCGAAGCTGTTTAGCGTCTTTTTGCCTACCCGCCTTTCTCTGCTTCTGATTGGCTATTACCGGCCTTTCGCTGACCTGCCTTTCTCTGCTTCTGATTGGCTAGTAGTCCTTAACTAGGAACTGCGCATGTGCAACTCCCAACAAAGATCATTTAGAGACAAGATCACTCCATAACTGAAACGAAGCCTTCAACACACAGGGTGAAAAGAGGAGCTGCAGCAATGTGCAGTATGAAAAAAATGGTGTTTTTTGAAAATTAAACGATGTAAAACCTGTTCTGGTACAACCCCTAAATAGGATTTTGAACCTGAAAATGAGCATAATACCAACTCTTTAAGGAATATGAATCATCTGTAAATGAACCTATTTATTTTTCTATGTAGTAGCCTAAGTAAATTTATTTATTTTTAATATTTCTTTATTGCTTCAAGTTTCATTTGTTGAATGCAAAATACAGACTGAATCAGATTCATTGATTGACTTCTAAAGTGAATTCTAATGTTTTGATTTTGTAGTCCCTCGACCCCTGACAGCTTTCTTTGTGTTCCTCTCTGGTCTCAGCAGGATTATGTAACATTTGGGTCCAAACAGTGCCACCAAGAGACCAAAACTGGAGGCCAGGATGGCAAATACCTCCACAGCATCAGCATATTTGCCTGGTGAGCTGATGTATGCAGGGACAAAGGCCACCCACACAGCACAGAAGATCAGCATGCTGAAAGTGATGTGTTTGGCCTCATTGAAACTATCTGGAAGATTCCTTGCTATAAATGCAATCAGAAAACTGAGGGTAGCCAGTAAGCCAATATAGCCCAGTAACACTACAAATCCAACTGTGGACCCGACTACGCACTCATAAATGATCTTATCATTGTGGTATTGAGTGTTTTTATGGGGAGCTGGCGAGGAAGATACAAGCCAGGCAGTGCAGATTGCTGCCTGAATAGAAGTAAGAACAATAACTGTCCCTCTCTGCTGCACAGCACCAAACCACTTCAAACTGGCTCCACCTCCTGGCTTGGAGGCCTTGAACACAGCTAGAACCACCATGGTTTTCACCAGGATGCATGAAACACAAAGCACAAAGCTGATCCCAAATGCTGCGTGTCTCAGCTGGCATGTCCACAGCCTGGGACGTCCGATAAACAGCAGTGAGCAAAGGAAACATAGTTTAAGTGACACCAAGAGCACAAAACTCAGTTCTGAATTGTTGGCTCTTACTATGGGTGTGCTGCGATAATAGATAAAGATCCCTAGTACAACATCACAGATAAATGTGCCCAGTAATGATGTGGATGTCAAGCAAATGCCAAGAGGTTCATGGTAGGAGAGGAACTCTGTTTTCTTCAGAACACATGACAGCAGTATACTATAATGAAACGTACAATCGTCATGCAGGCTTTAGAAATATAACTTTGAATACAAATATACAAACATGTCTTGTATTTATTTCTGTATAATGTCTGGCATTTGCATAGTCATGGTTTATAGAAGAAGCTTTTTGTTAAAAACTTTTAACTGTCTTCTGTTTTGACATCAGGGCAGGACAGCATACTGTATATTAAATGGTGGTGGTATTAAAATTGATGAATTGTTTGATCCTGGATAATGTTTCTGTTTTTAAGGATGTGTAAGAAATTTGACATTGTTGTTTCTACACACTTGACCATCCAATTTTATCTCTTATTTTATCTGTTATGGTGTTTATCTGTAGATTCACTAACAAATCCCATACCATTTATATTTTTACCTACAAACACCACACAATTAATAACTTTAATAAGAAAGACCATAACATTTATATACAAATTACTTAATTCAAATGACTGGTGAAGGGGTAAATGGGGTTGAGTACAAGGGGATGAAAGAAGGGTCTAATGGGGACCGATTATGGGTCTGAAGGCGTCAGGGAACCAAGGGATTGAGACTCAAGCTGGGATCCTCGCCATCCCCCAAAAGGAAACTTCATGTAGCGATTGACTAGGTGGGAGTTGGCTCTTTGGATGTGGTTGCTGTGGATGTAGCTGTAGTAAGCTTGTGATGACCAGTGTCCAAGGATTTTGATGGTTTGGTTAAAAGGGTGGATACGGCTCTGATGTGGAAAGACTGTAATAGTTTTGGTAAAATACCTGTCCGGGACCACATTTGTGCAGACGGTGGTGGAACCAGAAGGCTGTTTTCAAGTCTGCCCGACTTTGTGGAAAAGTGTGATGAATTATTCTACAGTTTATGGACCTGTGGATAGGTTTGGAAGGACTCAAATATGAATTTAGGTGGACGTAAAATATTGGATGAGAGAGGCCAAGATGGTCAGTCCTGCTTCGTTTGAGATTGAAGAGTGTCTGGAGTTGAGACTGATGGAAGAGGATAGGTCTACCACATGAAGGGTTTGACTGCATCAGGTGAGGAGGTTAGCTGTCAGAGGTAAGTGTTTCCAGTAGGTACAAATTCTTTTGATTAGCATACTGATTGACAAATGGAAGATGGGGGAATTGTGGTCAACAGTTCGACAAGAAAGTTAATACTGCTGATGTAAACTTGGATGGTAAACTTTCTTATTTAGAGAATTGAATGTGATAGGTAATAATGCTGGTACAGGTATGATGTAAAGGTAGGGAAATGGTAGGCTATACAAGGTGTGAAAAGCTTTGAATCAGCTCCATCCTGAGTACATGAGTTTAGTTGAAGATGGTGGCTGAAAATAGTGGGGACTGTGTTGAATATGAATCTCGATCTGGCGCCAAGGATTTGAATTTCTGAAAGGAAAAACATGACAGGGCAACAAGTCTTCCAACCTAAACGACAACATAGGTCGTTTTAACCAACCTCCAAATACAACTCATATGAGCATATCCTAAAAAATCTCAAAATGTAAAAATAAATGATCAGACAAAACAAGCATTAGTAATATATTTTTGACAGTTTTTTATGAACATTATTGCTTCAAGTTTTATCTGGTGATGATCACTGTACAAAATACAGACTGAATAAGATTAACCTCTTAGAAACAGACACCTATTTCCAGGAAAAACACCTAAAATAACATACCCAAAATGAATAAGTATTAACTCCGCAATGATTAGGCATAGATGTATAATTCTGGTCTCCTTTGATAGGTCAGCAGCTAAGGAATATGAATCAACTGTAAATGAACCTATTTTTCTATTAAAGACTAAGTGGAGATGCAATAAAGGAAAATATGATATTTTCATCCTCGCCTGGTATCTATATTTTAGCAGCAATATCTCCATCAAAACCATCATCCAACTGATTCTAATGCAACTGAATATCATTTAATACACCTGGAATACACCTGAAACTGCAAATTTGATGACAAGAAACTAATATACAACAGTTATTACATAATTTTTCAAAATCTTTTGGCCATATTTACTGTTTACTTTTATTGGGAGTTCTCTTCAAAACACTATTTCTGTCCATACTACCACATTCCAAATAACATAAAGCTTCCAAAACATTGAAATATTGATAAAAACAGTGATTATTGGTCAATATTCCTATCACCAAAAGCACTCCTGTGCTTTAAAAGCCCACAACTTCAGAACAGAGTGGGCTCTTTCTCTTCGTATTAATCAGACGAATCGTTTGATGTATTTGATGTTTGTAGCTCCTATGGGTCAGCCAGTGGACAGAGATTTGAGTGATACAAGTTACACAGCTGATCAGAGATGGAGCTGAGCTTTCTTTAGAGTGGTCGGACTGTGGATGCGATTATATGAGGGATGTCTGGATGGCAATAACTGCAGCCATGTACAGTGATTTCAGAGCAATTTATGTTGTGAAGTTAATTTATATGCTTGGTGTTGAATGTGTGTTTGGAATGGATAAAAATGGTTGGTTTGACGTTCTGGCTGAGCCTCCTAGCTTCACCGAAGTGTGTGGCATGCATAGACTGACAAAATACTAGGATCAGACATGGATTTCTCATTTGCATTTTGTGTGAAAATGAATTGTCCATGCTTAACAGTTAATTGATAAACTGACCTCTAAAGTAAATTCTAATATTATGATTTTGTAGTCCCTCGACCCATGATAGCTTTCCTTGTGTTCCTGTCTGGTCTCAGCAGGATTATGTAACATTTGGGTCCAAACAGTGCCACCAAGAGGCCGAAACTGGAGGCCAGGATGGCAAATACCTCCACTGCATCTGCATATTTGCCTGGAGAGTTGACATAAGCTGGGACAAAGGCCACCCACACAGCACAGAAGATCAGCATGCTGAAAGTGATGAGTTTGGCCTCATTGAAGTTGTCTGGAAGATTCCTTGCCAGAAATGCCAACAGGAAGCTAAGGATAGCCAGTAAGCCAATGTAACCCAATAATGCTGCAAAACCAACTGTAGACCCTACAGCACACTCATAAACTATCTTGTCATTGTGGTATTGAGTGTTTTTATGAGGCTCTGGTGAGGCAGAGACAATCCAAGCACTGCAGATTGCTGCCTGAATGCAAGTAAGAACAAAAACTGTCCCTCTCTGCTGCACAGCACCAAACCATTTGAGATTGCTTCCACCTCCTGGCTTGGAGGCCTTGAACACAGCCAGAACCACCATGGTTTTCACCAGAATGCATGAGACACAAAGCACAAAGCTGATCCCAAATGCTACATGTCTCAGCTGGCATGTCCACACACTGGGACGTCCAATAAACAGCAGTGAGCAAAGGAAACATAGTTTAAGTGACACCAAGAGCAGGAAACTCAGTTCTGAATTGTTAGTGCGCACCATTGGTGTACGGCGATGATAAGTGAAGATGCCCAGGACAACAACACAGATAAATGTGCCCAGCAAAGAGGTGGATGTCAAACAGATACCCAGAGGCTCATGGTAGGAGAGGAACTCTGTTTTCTTAGGAACACAGTGGTCACGCTGGGGACTGGACCAGAAATCCTCAGGACAAATGATGCACTCCGTGGAGTCTGACAAAAAAGGGACAATAGTGGGATAAATCTTTACAGTACATAATATCCACAAAGTAAATTAAAAATATTGAAAAATGAACATCCACCAGTCTTATTGCTGATCTTTCCCTCAGAACAAGGGATGCAGTCGAAACAGCACACAGGTTCGCCTTTCTTTGTGGCCATGCGAGTACCTGGAGGACAGCTCTCGCTGCACACTGAATGAGGTGGCTAAAGGAAGAAAAATAAATCTGTCACTCTTTAATATAATACACTGCTAAGATCAACAGTCCAAAAAGGCAACAAAAATACAGTCTGAAAATGCAGAAATTACCTCTTTCGACAGAAAGTTCCAGATGATTTTGTCTTCATCAATTGTGAGTTCTTCGCCTTTGAAGGCCGACCGCTTAACCACACCCACATTCTGAAGTTTAGTTCTTCCATCAGGGAGCCACAGCCAGTTCATGATATCATAGATTGGTAAGGCATCACCATTCTCATCAAATGACACTTGATCACCAAATGGTGTGGTGAAGTTGACCTTTTGCAAATAATGTACAAGCTGCAAATGTATGATAGAAATAATAAATTAAAGAAAACAGAAACAGACTCCATCCAAACAGAATTATTTCCTATTTTTCAAATGATTTACAATAGAATTGTGACATTTTATCTTTCTATGCAATTTATTTTATAGCATTAATCAGTCACCCCTGTTCCAAAACAAAATGGGAATGTGTTTTATCTTGCTACTTCTAGTATTAAATATTTTACTTTTGAAAGATAATAATTGAATTGTACCTTTTTTCATAAACTTTTATACTCAAAATTAAATTCAGTAAGTACCTCAAGGTGTAGCACCGGTTTAAAAACAAAAACAATTAGAGTGTAAACTGATATCACACCTGCCATGGCTCCAGGCGTTGCAAAGTGGCACAGCTGTGCCCGCTGAAAGGTCCTCTACCTGGCTCACACTGCAGCATGTCATCAAGGGCATGTGCCAGAGCATACACAGCCTTGTAAACATTGTACTCAGGCCTAAGGTTAGAAAGGTCCAAAAACTCAGTCTCCACATTTTCAATATCTTCTTGTCCAGTGCATAGTGCTCCCCCATCTTCCACCCATCCTGCTGGATCAAATTTACATTGAAATGTGTATTCCCAAAATTGTCTCACCTGAAATATATTAAAAAGTCTGTATTAACAGATATTACAATATATTACTATTGCAATTTTAGAGTGTAAAAAGTGCAATTTTAAAGTGTAAAATTGAACTCTTACCATGTTTTTCCCATTGTTGTTGTTGCCATTTTGGTCAGGACATATTTGTAAGAGGAATTTCCTGAGCCCTGGTATTTCTCCTCGACGGATGGCAATGCCCAGTGTGCCGTTTAGGTATGGCATTAGGCGAGGTGTCTGGAGCACAGTAGCCGTTGTCAAGGATTCACTTGTAATCCACTGTCGGCCTTTCACATCTTGTCTTACCACCTGTGCATTGCATTATTTAACACGTTTCAGACTTCTGTTGAAAAAATACATTGTACTCGTCTACAACAATTCCTCTGTTTGCCTTTTTATTTACTCCCATAAGCATAGATGTAAGAACATTATAAATGAAAATGTGCTTTATTAACCACAGGGTCTGCATACTGGACATCTATGTTAAAAAAGGAGTACTTGCCATCAATTCAGTTAAATAACACTACTAGCACTACGTTTTTTTCTTGTATAAAGGGTGGTTTGGGCTTTCTCAAAAAGCATTCCAACAAGCTTCAGATTGTTGTGAAATTCCCTTTATAATCTAACCAATTTTATCCAAATATTGGAATCATTTTAATATTCCCTTAATTGTTTGGAAATGGTCCTTTCATGCATTTACAGTGATGCAAACCCTCAATTGTATTCATACAACATATTTCAAGCAGTGTTATTGTCAAGCTGACTCTCTGACAAGTTGAAATATTTCACGTATGTACAGTTCACATTATCAAACATTTTTACACAATTTGACCTGAAGATGTCTAGAAGTCTAACTAGAACTCTAGAAGTCTAACTAGAACTGAAATTTGCTGTTATAAATATTTTTTGTAACTTATAGTAACTGACATGATTTTGGAAAGTGATTTCCAGTTTGGACAAACAAATGAACACATCCTGTTACAATTCTTAAAATGATGGATTTCTTATTATATTGTATTTTAATTCCAACCTCTTCCATTAGTTGAATCATGTGGATCTTGTGTGCAAACACCATGACCACACGAGCTGTTGATGTCTTGATCAAATGCACAATCCTTTTGACTTCATTTGGGTCACTGTCCCAGGGCAAAACCTCTAAGTAGGCAAGACAACCTCCACCAGACTGAGCCAGGTCAGACTGGAAGGATTGGGCAACATGGTGTCCATAGTCATCATCACTGACAATAAGGCCTACCCAAGTCCAGCCAAAGCGTTTTAGAATCTGAATCATAGCACGCACCTAAATGGATATATTGGTGTAAAGTCATTAGAGCACAGACTAGTATTCTTTTAAAGTGACATATACAAATAACTTCTAATAATTATAACTTACATACATTGTATTATTTATATACATTTCATAACAGAATCACAGTTAATTAAATACATTAAGAGTTAAGAAAAGGTTTGTTTCATAAAGGACATTTTTAATAACCTTCCTGTACTGCTGTTGAAACATATTTCTTAATTTTGTGTGTCACCTGAAATGAATCACTTGGAATTGTTCTAAAGAAGGATGGAAACCGTTGCCGATCACTCAGGCAAGAACAAGTGGCAAAGTAACTCACCTGTAAAGAAACATTTTAATGCACACAAGTTACCCATCTCATACAAGTCAGAGCCAATGTATTACTTTTAACGATGAAAATATGTGGTACATTAAAAATACAACAATACAAGATACAGAAGAAAAGAAACTTACAATGGGCATTTTGTATAAACCCAGTACATTGGAGGTGGCGATAGAAAATGTTGAGTAGTGATCTCCCACAATCGCAAGGACTGGTGGGGTTCCTAAACAGTTTTGCTGAAGCAGAAACTGCTCTTCCCGACCACTTGCCAATGATAATGCACCACTGAATCCAATAACAAGTGCACCACAGTTATCATAAAGACTGTATCCCAGAGTCACATTAGGTAGCAGATTGGAGTTCTTGTTGATCTCGTCAATAGCAAAAGCCATGGTCATGGCATGCCTGAACCCTGGAGGGTCAAAACTAAACACAACATATGACTATTAATCCCTAAAAAGGAATATGGCTCTGTGAGAACTGGTTAGATAAATACAAAAAAAATCAAAACACATGTTCATAAATATTACACAGTTGCAATAATATAGTATTTAATTTCCATATTTTGACAGTAACACTTAAACTGCCATGTTTCATATGCATTATAGCACAGCCACATTTTCTTCCTTATATAAATACTCAGAGCATACAACATAATCTTATCCATGCTGAAACTTACCCTTTGCAGCTGGGCTGTTGTGGTTCTGAGGTAAATGTCCGCTCAGGAAAGACAGAGGTGTAGTGGACCTCAAACAGCCCACCTAGAACCACGTCGCCAGGCTTGTGCATTTCATTAAGATAAAATTTTCTCCACAATTTACAAGATGTGGCAAGAGAGGCAGACGCAGAGCTTGAGTATAAAGTGAAACAAAAAAAGATATGGTATACACACAAGAGGAAATATGTGTCTAGAAATGCTCCCATAACTGCGGTCCTCCCCTCAGAACTGTTTCTATTCTTCAAACAAGGTTTCCCAATTTTATATGCAGGGCTATGTCATCCCTTTTGCATGCTCACTGACATAAATTTTTGACAACACCCATGAGGGCACAGCCTATGGGGGCAGGACATAATACACATATTAATTTAATAATGTTTAAATAACATATACAACATAATGTAAAATGCATCAAATGCAATTTTATGCACTTTTGGAGTGTTTGTTATGAACCTGCATTTCCTCAGAACTCGGACTGGACTTATGTTTATCATCATGAAGCTCTGGTAGCTCTGAGTAACTGGAGGTACTTCCATCTGACAGAAACGGGTATACTTTATTTTTCAGATTATTTCCATATATACATGTCTCTTGCCTTCCTACATTGCCCGATTACTTTTATTAAAACATAGAATCAACTCTGTAAAGGCAGTTGTGATATGATTCATAGTAAAAAACTGGATTAGCACATGCAGGCAGCACGGATTGTTTGTGCTACAGAGAGAGTTGGAGGTGAGTATAAAGTGTTTTGTAGTGAAAAAGTAGCTGCCTGCTCTGCCAGCTGCCTGCTCTCATTGGCTGGATGTGGATGCTGAGTTGGCAGTGTGAACTAGGATTTAAGCCACGATTTTAAGTCCGATTTGCAAAGTTTGTCTAGTTATGAGACCTTAATTAATATAACACCAACCTAGAACTGTCCCAAGTTGAAAAATCTATTTAATACTATTCTGTAAAAGTATTTATTTGCAGTGCTTGGACATAATATTATAAATAATATAAAATAAAATGTAATTGGACTTACCAAGTTTAAGTTTTAGAGGATTTTATTATATGCTTTAGTATTCTGCGCTAAAAGTGAGTGTGGTTAAAAATGTAAACCTTCAAAGGTCTTCCCCATGGAGAGTGGTTCCCACAAAGGTTGTCCCATCCCATTATTGCTGTTTGCTTATGCAAATGAGCCACTTATAGAAGCAAGTTATGAAACTGGGGAGAAAAAGTAAAATGATATTTTGCTTAAATCCAAAACTCTATACATGATATCGTAATGTATGAGCAATCTAGGTAAGTCACGCTTCTTTGCTTATGCAATTGCACAACCATTTAATTTTTCTCTAATTGTTTGTCTTATTTGGACATAAACATTTTCCTTAAAGGGGTAATATGTAGTTTTCAGTGGCCACTAGCAGTGCGGTTTTAAAATTGCAACCAGGTTTGTGCTTGTACGCGTGCTCGGCTCAAACTCATGAGAAAGCATAATCCGAAATACAACCACTTTCATTCAGAGATCCCGTAATAGATGCGGAAACACCGGCATGCTGCTGTGGCTTTTCACACAGACATGTTCAGGCTCTTTTACTTAAACATTCTTGGCTCAGAGGCAGGAAAAATCAAACCCCTTTTTGGCTTTGTAAAGTTATCTTTCAGCCAGCCAGCCAGCGGACATATTTGCACAATCTTCCCAGAAAATAAAGCAGTGTGAAAACAGCTATATACAGACACACCGGGAGACAGCTTCACACAACATGCTGGAAATTCAAGTAAACTCCCACTGCAACGTTACAATAATATTTTTATCAGCTTGAGGTTGAACTAATCTATGCTTGTTACATGATCATGGCACATTTAATGCATTTAGCCGACGTGAAACATTGACGTTAGCTTGCCTGTCTGCTTTTCAGTAACTAACATTCATACTATTTGTGTATCTGTCACTGGAGGCTCAGCAATGTGAGCACAGCTAAATGTATTGGATGGTAACGTAAAGGTTAGTGAGCTAGACTGAATATTATAATGAGATTGATACCACACTTTATAACTGTTAAACCTCAATAAGTAACGTTACATTAGTAAATAACTTTAGTTCTTCCACTGTGTTGTTTTCCTGTGCGTTATGTTGCATCATTGTATATTATGTGGGTCACATACGTAAGACTGAGATGGTAGAGAAGCTCTAAATTGAACGTTAGGAAGCAAACAGTGTTGGATCAGTGCTAACCTAGCTGACTGCCCCTGCCCTGCATCACAATAGGCTAGTGTAAACAAATCGCTCCACATTTGCTTGTTACATAATTTCTTGCAGGCTAAAATCAACACTTTGACATATTGTGGTACACAGGATAGTAATATGGGTTGCATTAGCTGGTGAAGAAATGTGGAAGTCACAAAGTTACAACTATGGTATTTTGAACTGTATAAAAAAAACTGGCTAGCGTGAGGCGGTGAGCTTGTTGTTACTGTGTTTTCATCCAACATAAACTGATTATCGTTTGGCCTGAGGGGGCTCCAGCACATAAACTTGATTGTTGTTTTTTATCCTTATGTGGAGTTTATGTTGGAGTTTCTGTTGGAGTCTGTGTTGTGCTGGGAGCTGGTTGTTTTATGGTGTTAGTGGACTGCATGTCGTTAGCTGCGGTGTTGTTGCTGTAGTTGGAGAGAGGCTTGGGTTGCCTTCCCATTAATAGCAGAATAGTGGCTGTTCCAAGCAACAGATAAAACAGGCATGTTGTTCATTTCTAAAAGCTACAGCCCATTGACAAAAAGGAAGTAAAAAAGTGATTTAATAATAAGTAATTTCATTTCAAAACTACATATAACCCCTTTTATGTGTCAGACTGCTTCAAATATAAATATTTTCTTAAAAGCATAAGCTCGTTCTGATGTTTTTTTTGTTGCTTTGGGGAAGGCAGTTATTTCAAAATTGAAATAGTTCTTCTTGGAACCACTTTGATCTACAAGAATTACATAAAAGTGGTTTAATTATGGCCTGAGCATGAAAGGTGCAAACTGAAGGAATTCTTGTTCTTTCTTTCTTTCTTTCTTCTGCCAATGAATTGCATTTTTTACAGCCTAAACATGCTCGAACACTCATGAAATGTTGCACACATGTCAGACGAAGTGAACTTTTACATATTATATGCGTCTCAAGCATGGACCCCACTGCAAGTTTCACCGAGGCATATGTAGATGTGACAGATACTGTATCTCATGTCCAGACGTACAACCTCGCGATGCCCTCAAGCAGCATTGGACGGACCCTTGTAGCTCAGCTGACATGGGTCTGAATTGTCTATTACTTTGGACGCTGCACAAAGGCCTTAAATGTCACTTCCTGTGTCCCCCATGTGGTTCGAGAGAAAATCCACTATTTTATTATGGGCCAGTACATGAAGTCTGTAACACCATTTTTTAAATTTAAATCACGTCATGATTGTCACAGAGTGCTTACTTCCCATTGGCAGTAGGTGGTGCTATGAATATAACTGAATATTGGCATGAAGATGTATTCAGGGAGGGATTGTTATCAAGTGTGTAAAGTTTGGTACAGATTTGAGCATGTACAGGGAAGTTACAACAACTTCATGTTTCATGGTGAACCATGGAACTTCGCCACTACACCATGGACACTCCTTTAACGAAAACTTACAAGCATCACAACATACCATCATTAATGTCTTAAGGTGTGTCTGATAGAGATTTGAAGTGGATGTTGCCAGCCTTCTAGGGGTAGTTCATTACAGCAAAGTGGATGGTGTTAGGACTGTTATCAAACATGTAAAATTTGGTACACATGTGAGCTTGTACACAAATTACAACAACTTCCTGTTTCATGGCGAATCATAAATTGTCGATGTCACACTGCGGACACGCCCTTTGATGAAAACTCACCGGTTGTATAATTTTTCATCACTAATGCCCATAGTGACCACAGAGGGAATTTGAAAACTATTAATTCTGTTTGAGGAGTTTGTTAAAATACTGAGCATCTAAATCACCAAAAGTTACCATTATATCCAAAATGGCTGACTTTCTGTTGGGTTTAGGGCATCACTCCAAAAGGCTGTTTTGTATATTTGGACATGATACATCTGCCACAGAAATTTCATATACCTAAGCTGAAGTTAAAAAGCGGACTACGTATTTATTAAGTAAATCACCCCCAACCTTGACATCCTACCTAAGCGGACTTTTTGACTTGTTTATACTAGGCCTACTTGTCACATTTAGCAATGACAGTAATAGTCTTGACCTAGCATCCATATGTGACAACTTGGGAGTGAGAATGTAAAAAATACATATGGTTCATTTTACTGTTAACTGCTGCTTTTATGACTTAGTGGTGCCTCGACCCATGATAGCTTTCTTTGTGTTCATCTCTGGTCTTAACAGGATTATGTAACATTTGGGTCCAAACAGGGCTACCAAGAGGCCAAAACTGGAGGCCAAGATGGCAAATACCTCCACTGCATCTGCATATTTGCCCGGAGAGTTTACATAAGCTGGGACAAAGGCCACCCATACAACACAGAAGATCAGCATACTGAAAGTGATGAGTTTGGCTTCATTGAAGTTGTCTGGAAGATTCCTTGCCAGAAATGCTAACAGGAAGCTAAGGATAGCCAGTAAGCCAATGTAACCCAATAACACTGCAAAACCAATTGTAGACCCTACAACACACTCATAAACTATCTTGTCATTGTGGTATTGAGTGTTTTTATGAGGAGCTGGTGAGGAAGAGACAAGCCAGGCAGTGCAGATCGCTGCCTGGATAGACACAAGAACAATAACTGTCCCTCTCTGCTGCATAGCACCAAACCACTTCAGACTTGCTCCACCTCCCGGCTTGGAGGCCTTGAACACAGCCAGAACCACCATGGTTTTCACCAGGATGCATGAGACACAAAGCACAAAGCTGATCCCAAATGCTGCGTGTCTCAGTTGGCATGTCCACAGTCTGGGACGTCCGATAAACAGTAGTGAGCACAGGAAACATAGTTTTAATGACCCCAAGAGCAGGAAACTCAGTTCTGAATTGTTGGCGCGTACCATGGGTGTGTTATGATTATAGGTATAGATACCCAGGACAACAACACTGATAAATGTGCCCAGCAATGAGGCAGTTGTTAAGCAGATACCCAGAGGCTCATGGTAGGAGAGGAACTCTGTTTTCTTAGGAACACACTGGTCACGCTGGTGGCTGGACCAGAAATCCTCAGGACATGTGGTGCACTCCGTGGAGTCTGACAAAAAAGGGAAGATGGTGAGAAACATTCTTGTTGCACAGTATATAAAAAGTAAAATAAAAATACTGAGAAATGAACACCCACCAGTCATATTGCTGATCTTTCCCTCAGAACAAGGGATGCAGTCAAAACAGCACACAGGTTCCCCTTTCTTTGTGGCCATGCGAGTACCTGGAGGACAGCTCTCGCTGCACACTGACCGCGGTGGCTATAGGGAGAAAAATAAATCTGTCAATTTATATTATTATTATTAACTGCTAAGATTTAGAGTCACAAAAGGAGATGTTTCTAAAAATGCAGAAATAACCTTGTTCAATCCAAAGTTCCAGAAGATTTTGTCTCCATCAATTGTGAGTTCTTCAACTTTGAAGGCTGACCTCTTAACCACACCTACATTCTGAACTTTACTTCTTCCATCAGGGAGCCACAGCCAGTTCATGATATCATAGATTGGTAAGGCATCACCATTCTCATCAAATGACACTTGATCACCAATTGATGTGGTGAAGTTCACCTTTTGCAAATAATGTGCAAGCTAAAAATGGATGATAGACAAAAATAAATAGATTACGAGCGGGAAAGAATCTGTCAAACCAGAGGTTTATATCGCTAAATGACTTGCAAAAATTTTTTTTTAACATTTTTAACTTGTTAAGTTCAATGTACCACTGAAATTAAAGGTCTTTTCAGACAGTAAGCGAAACTCCGCCTGTGTACCCATTTATTTCTGCAGGGTCTCACTTCACTCCCCATGTAAATAGACAGGCTCCGCGAGTAAAATGACAGGAACTTTAAGTGTATTAACCATGGAAAGGCTTCTATGCACTACTGTATCCCTGCTGGTATAACTGTATTTTGTTTAACTGTATTTTCTTTAAAGTGAGCTTAAGTTAAAACTACACATAACATTACCTGATACATACAGTCTTGCCATGCAAAAACCCTCCTGTTTATGTCCCAATAACTGAATACAGTTATTGACGGATATTTTAGGGGATCTGTCTCTCATCCAATGATTTGCACTGCATGTCACATAGAAAAAGGTTCATGACAATTCAACTCTGGCAGTGGGCAGGCATGTCTGAAAAGACAATTAAGCTGTTGTCTTGTCTAACTGGTTTATTGGTGGTGGTCAATCATCACCAAACCAAAATGGGATGTGTTTTATCCTGCTAAAAATTCTGATATGACATATGACTTTTGTAAGGATATAATGAAACCAATACCCAGCTTACCAACATCAAATTGAGTCTTTTTCATAATGTTATATAATCACAAAACTACATTCAGTAAGTACCTCAAGGTGTAGCACCGGTTTAAAAACAAAAACAGTTATGCTGTAAACTGATATCACACCTGCCATGGCTCCAGTCTTTGCAAAGTAGCACAGCTGTGACCATCGAAAGGTCCTCTACCTGGCTCACACTGCAGCATGTCATCAAGGGCATGTGCCAGAGCATACACAGCCTTGTAAACATTGTACTCTGGCCTGAGGTTAGAAAGATCCAAAAACTCCGTCTCCACATTCTCTAGATCTTCCTGTCCAGTGCATAGTGCTCCCCCAGCTTCCACCCATCCTGCTGGAGGTGGTGCAAATCTACATTGAAATGTGGATTCCCAAAACTGCCTCACCTGAAATAAAGTATATGAAGTTTATATTGACAGAAATATAATCATTTATTACTATTATTATTATTTGTTTATTTCTTATAGTAAAATTAAACTGTTACCATGTCACTTCCATAGTCTTCATTGCCATTTTGGTCAGGATGTATTCGTAAAAGGAATTCCCTGAGCCCTGGAATTTCTCCTTGTCGGATGGCAATGCCCAGCGTGCCGCTCAGGTAGGGCATTAGGTGGGGTGTCTGGAGCACAGCAGCTGTTGCCCAAGCTTCGCTTGCAATCCACTGCTGGCCTGTCACATTTTGCCTCATCACCTGTGCATTGAATTATACTGTATAACATATGTTTCAGACTTCTCTTGAAAAAATACATTTGGGCTTTGCATCAAATAGTAATTAATTATGAAACAATTACTATGTCTATTCTTGTCATATAGCACAGATGTAGGGTTTGTATATTGAAATCTTTTTTTTTAAAAAGCAGATACTACTGTGTTTTCCTATAAAATTGAATTGGTTTGGACAAACATAATAATTCATCATGTTACATTTGTTAATATCATGGATTTCTAAATGATATTAAATTTTAATTCAAACCTCCTCCATTAGATGAATAGTGTGGATCTCATGTGCAAACACCATGACCACACGAGCTGTTGATGTTTTTATCAAATGCACAATCCTCTTGATTTCATTTGGGTCACTGTCCCAGGGCAAAACCTCTAAGTAGGCCAAACAACCTACGCCAGACTGAGCCAGGTCAGATTTAAAGGACTGAGCAACATGGTGTCCATAGTCATCATCAGTGACCAGAAGGCCTACCCAATTCCAGCCAAAGTATTTTAGAATCTGAATCACAGCACGTACCTAAATAGATATATTTGTGTGAAGGGATTAGTGGACAGACAAGTACATTCTTTTAAAATTATATGTACTAATAACTTCAATTATTGCATCTTATATAAATTAAATTATTTACATATGTACACAAAGGAATCAAAGTTTATTTATCCCATTAAGAAAAAAGAAGAGGTTTGTTTCACCAGGGACAATTTCTACAGGATTTTTGTACTGCCTGAAACAGATGTATTTTTTCAGCTGTCAACTTGGAAATATGATTCACCTGGAAGGCATCACTTGGGATTGTTCTAAAGAAGGATGGAAACCGTTGCCGATCACTCAGGCAGGAACACGTGGCAAAATAACTCACCTACATAGAAACATACAGTTTAAATTTAAGTTACCCATCTCACTTATGTCAGACCCAGTAAAAACAGTTTAATATTTCACAATGTATCACTTTTAAAGATTACATAAATTTATATACAGTATATAAAAAACAACATTACACCAAATAGAGGATAGGAAACTTACAATGGGCATTTTGTATAAACCTAGTACATTGGAGGTGGCAATAGAAAATGTAGAGTAGGAATCACCCACAATCCCTAGGACTGGTGGGGTCCCTAAACAGTTCTGCTGAAGAAGAAACTGCTCCTCCCGACCACTTGCCAGAGATAACGCGCCACTGAATCCAATAACAAGTGCACCACAGTTATCATAAAGACTGTATCCCAGAGTCACATTAGGTAGCAGATTGGAGTTGTTGTTGATCTCATCTATAGCAAAGGCCATTGTCATGGTATCTCTGAATCCTAGAGTGTCAAAGCTAACACACAAAACATCACTATTAACCACTAAAAAGGAATATGGCACAATGAGAACTGAGCTATACAAAAAATCTACCTAAACCTATGTTGTTTACAGGTTTAACAATTTTCAATAACCTTTCTAAGCAGTGTTATACTATTTTAAACGTATCACTAAAACCTTCATGAAAAGCTACATTACTCATTTTTCATAAGCACAACAGTGACATATTCTTCCTTACCATGAATACTCTGAGCATCCAACATAATTTGAACTGATCCATGCTGACACTTACCCTGTGCAGCTGGGCTGTTGTGGCTCTGAGGTAAATGTTCGCTCAGTGAAGACAGAGGTGTAGTGGACCTCAAACAGCCCACCCAGAACCACATCGCCAGGTTTGTGCATTTCATTAAGATGAAACTTTCGCCATAATTTACAAGATGAGTGAAGAGAGGAAGATGCAGAGCATAAAGAGGTAGAAGCGAAAAACAAGATATTGTACACACACCAGAGAAAATATGCGTTAAGAAAAGCTCCCATAACTACCCTCCTTTCGTCACAACTGTTTCAATTCTTTAAACAAGTGTACTTAAAGACAGCTAGATTTTCAAAGCATCTAAGTGAAAAAATCCCACACCCTCCCTTTAATCCACCCTCCAAAGCCACTCCCCTAAAACACACTTTGGTTGCACAGGCAGAGTGCATGCAGGTAGGTAGGTATACATGCAGGTAGGCATTGCTTATTGCAGTCCTGCAATAGCCACAAAGACCTGATTATGTTTTCTTTTCATCATGGGATGACGGCACTCAGCTCTATGGCTTCCACAGTAATGCTGATGCTCGACAACACCGAACTAGCCTCACGCACATCAGATAGACCATCCTCCATAGCAACTGGGCTCCCCACTCAGTCATCAGGCTCTAGCACCGGTCGACACTAGCCAAAGAAGTGTGGTGGTAGAGTCTAAGATTGCGGCCTGTGACAGCTTGAAGGAGGGTAACAGAGTAAGGGATGCCTGCACATGTGAAATATGCCTGAAATGGTTTAAAGCCCAGTTAATTTATTAAAGGAGAAAATACTAGGGAAGTAATTCAAACCAGCTTCAAACTAGAAACTGCTGGGTTAGAGATCTTCCACCTAAGGCAGTTTCAAGCATCTGGTCCAGACCAAATGAGTGCATAAAAATTTTAAGACAGTGGCACATATGTTTTGTCTACAGAGGAACCTTTCTCAATCTTGAAATTAAGATTCACGTGGGAATGGGAACAGAGGCAGAAGAAAACAATTCTACAGATACTCACTGTAACCTAAATACTGGCATGGCCTTGTGGACAGTATAATAGCAAAGAATGTTATAGAGTATAAGTACACAAAGGTAGATACAGATGATTAGGATCATGCATTTAAGTCTTAAATCCACAATTTAAGACGCAATGTTTTAGCTGCTTTTCAGGTGGTAATGTAAAATCAACCTGGATAAGTCAGTGCTTCTTGGCTTATGCAATGGTGCATCCGGTCAAGTTTTCTCTAATTGTTTGTCTTATTTGGATATATAAACAATTTCCTTAATGCATCGGACTTGTTTAAATCAAATATGAATATTTTCTTAAAAGCATAAGCTCGACTGCTGTTTATTGCTGTTAGCTGGTTGAGTCAGGTAGAAACTGAAGCAAAGTCTGTCAAAGTATCTCAAGTGTTCAGGCAAATATGGAAAATAATAAATACACTTGTGTTATTAAATTACATTATTGCTTACAGTTTCTTCTAAATTAAGTCTTACGGATGTAGAGATGGGGACTCGAGTTTTAGACTTGGACTAACACACACAGTGACTTGACTTGAGACTTGTCCTCAAAAGACTTCAGACTTGACTCGGACTCAAGATTCAGGACTCGTGAATGTTTATTTTTTAGGAAATGTCTGAAGAGCTTGCTGTTATTCCCCTTCTTGCGTTACCTATAACCTACCTACGTAACACATACTACGTATCTGCTACGCAGGGCCACACTTGAGGACAAGCAACACCGGCAGCTTCTGTGCCATTCATCATAAAGTTTGGCTTCATAAAGTTGTGGTAGTGGTGCAGTGGATAAGACTCATGGCTTTGGTGTGAGAGATCCGGCTTCAATTCCCACATAGACATGTCCACCGATGTGTCCCTGAGCAAGACACTTAACCCCTAGTTGCTCCAGAGGCGTGCGACCTCTGACATAACAAAAGAAGTGCTGAATGCAAAATTAGGTTAGTCAATATGTTTAGCTCAGCATTGGCCATCTAACGTTAGCTTGCTTCTTGCTTTAGCTACGACCTATGAGAGGTGACTATTGATTGTTATGAACAGTAATTAACTTTGCACCTCTAAAACGAGAGACAGGTGCGTCATAGGGGAACAAAAAAGTCAAACGTAGCAAAGGAAAACTCCCGCACACTGTCTAACTCGCAAAGAATATATTGACACAATGTTTCGGTACTAGACCTTCTTCAGCTGATTGTTATGTAAAGATGAATGAGCGTTTGTTTGCTTACCATACTTGTGGTGGTCGATTAACGTAATCATTTATGTCCCGCTGGCTGCCATCACGTTAATTATTAACGTTGGCTTCTAACAGGTTACAGGTTAATTGTTGATCATGTAACTTAACAGTTTTATTTAAAGTTACACTGGGTTTGAGATTCTGGGGGTGTATTGACTTACAGTAGTTACATTTTTTCTCGATTGCTTGAAGTGATGCCTCTTTTTCTCGAAACTCTAAACACAAATTTAGAGGCGGCTGTGGTTCAGGAGGTAGAGCGGGTTGGCCGTTAATCAGAAGGTTGGCGGTTCAATCCTGACTCCCCCAGGCTGCATATCGAAGTGTCCTTGGGCAAGATACTGAACCCCGGCTGTTCTGCCAGTGTATGAATGTGTGTGAATGTTAGTTTCTGTTTGAGCACTTAGGCTCAGTGTGTGAATGGTGAATGCAGATGGAGTGTAAAAGCGCTTTGAGTGGTCAAAAAGACTAGAAAGGTACAAGTACGGAGCATTTACAAATCCACAACTACCCAATTCCCCAAATGTCCTATATTCAGGTCAAAATGAAGCTTTCCACTCAAAACCATTCAATCTCGCTGAAAAACCAAACATTGCCTTCAGACATAACACACAAGCCCTCAAAAACACACACTACAACACAGTCTTACACACTGGTGAGATAAATTCAAAACAATACTACAAAACTGGTTATTAGTAATGTTCAAAAACTCAAAAACCAAAAGAATAACAAATATAAACAACTGTTCATCTCCCTCCTCTTCCTCCACCTCCTCCTCCTCCCACCTCGTCCGCCCTCCTCCTGTTCTGACTCCTCCTACTCCTCATCTTACTCCTATCCTATCTCCTCCCCCAACTCCTACTGTTCCTCTTACTTCACCTCTTACTCCTCTCCATACTGCTCTTCCTCCTCCTTCTCCTCTCTGTTGTCCTCTGTGTCTTCCTTCAGATTTCTCTGGATCTATTGTTCCAAAACTGAATGAACTGACTCTGGCCCTTTTATCTATCTACTGAAGGTTCTGATTGGTGTGTTACCAATTTTGACTGTCTGTGTTTCCACCTGGATGGTTGTGTGCTAATTGAGATCACCCTATGCTTACTTAAGTGAACAATATTGAATGTTCGTGTTTTCTCAATGACCGCATGGTGTAGGGAATAGGAAATGAATGGTTATGGTTTTGAAATTTTAGTTCAATAGCCTGGTTATAGTGTTGAGAAAAACTGTAATAAGCTGTCATTAATTGCATTGCACATTACATGGTTTTGCTCTGTAAGTGAAAAACAGGTTACAATTACAGAATTCCTTATAGCTATGCAGTTTTATAAGCAGCCTGGTTTGAACGCAGCAGTTGATACAACATTCATTATAACCACAAGTGAAATGAGACTTGACTTGGATCTTGCTCAGAGACTTGAGACTTGACTTGGACTTTAGCTCAAAGACTTGTGAGCATGTTCTGAAGTGCAAAAGCAGGTTAGGTATTTATTATATTACATTACATTTCAAAGGCAGATTCTCCTCTTAATGAAGGCAAAATCAACATGTTCTCACTCCCAACTCATCACACAACAACATTTGGTCCAGACTCCTTGGCGTTACTTTTTAACGTGACAGAAGCAGTGTCAAGTTACACAGAGCAGATCACACCTGGCAGGAAGTTGGACATAGAAATGGCATAGAGAAACGGCATAGAGAAACCTGTCAATTTTATTAATAAAACAGTCTGTGCAAACTCACAAACGTACATCAACAATAAACACAATTAAAACGGACAAAAAAAGAAACCATTTAACTAACCTTCTTTCTTAATATTAGAAATAAAATAAAAAAATGACCAAGTCAACAAAATCTAGTCAGGTCAACAAAACCAGACAGGCAAAATGCTCCGCTTCTGGAACACTCCCTGTGTGGTATGAAGTAGTGCAGAGGACAGAATGAAAAAACAGGTCACATGATCAGGGTGATCAAACCAACCCAACCCAACCTCCTCCCTAAGCAGATATTTTGACTTAATTATACTACGCCTACTTGTTGCGTTGAACAATGACCATAATAATCTTGAGCTAGCATCCATATGTGATAACTTGGGAGTGAGAATGTGCAAAATACAAATGGATTACACAAGTTGATCAGTTTATTGTTACTGCTGCTTTTATGACTTAGTGGTTCCTCGAGACATGATAGCTTTCTTTGTGTTTCTCTCTGGTCTCAGCAGGATTATGTAACATTTGGGTCCAAACAGTGCCACCAAGAGACCGAAACTGGAGGCCAGGATGGCAAATACCTCCACTGCATCTGCATATTTGCCCGGAGAGTTTACATAAGCTGGGACAAAGGCCACCCACACCGCACAGAAGATCAGCATACTGAAAGTGATGAGTTTGGCTTCATTGAAGTTGTCTGGAAGATTCCTTGCCAGAAATGCTAACAGGAAGCTAAGGATAGCCAGTAAGCCAATGTAACCCAGTAACACTGCAAAACCAATTGTGGACCCTACAACACACTCATAAACTATCTTGTCATTGTGGTATTGAGTGTTTTTATGAGGAGCTGGTGAGGAAGAGACAAGCCAGGCAGTGCAGATCGCTGCCTGGATAGATATAAGAACCATAACTATCCCTCTCTGCTGCACAGCACCAAACCACTTCAGACTTGCTCCACCTCCTGGCTTGGAGGCCTTGAACACAGCCAGAACCACCATGGTTTTCACCAGGATGCATGAGACAGAAAGCACAAAGCTGATCCCAAATGCTGCATGTCTCAGCTGGCATGTCCACAGCCTGGGACGTCCAATAAACAGCAGTGAGCAAAGGAAACATAGTTTAAGTGACACCAAGAGCAGGAAACTCAGTTCTGAATTGTTGGCTCGAACCATGGGTGTGTTACGATGATAGGTGAAGATACCCAGGACAACAAGACAGATAAATGTGCCCAGCAATGAGGCAGTTGTCAAGCAGACACCCAGAGGCTCATAGTAGGAGAGGAACTCTGTTTTCTTAGGAACACAGTGATCCTGCTGGGGGCTGGGCCAGAAGTCCTCAGGACAAGTGGTGCACTCCGTGGAGTCTGACAAAAAGGGAAGATGGTGAGATTTATTCTTACTATACAGTATATAATATCCATTAAGAGAAAAATAAGTACTGAAACATGAACACCCACCAGTCATATTGCTGATCTTTCCCTCAGAACAAGGGATGCAGTCAAAACAGCACACAGGTTCCCCTTTCTTTCTGGCCATGCGAGTACCTGGAGGACAGCTCTCGCTGCACACTGACCGCGGTGGCTATAGGGAGAAAATATCTGTCATTGTATATTACTATAAACTATAAAAATTCAGAAAAAGGAGAAGTGGTTAAAAAAGTAAAAATAACCTTATTCGATTCAAAGTTCCAGAAGATTTTGTCTTCATCAATTGTGAGTTCTTCAAGTTTGAAGGCCGACCTCTTAACCACACCCACTTTCTGAACTTTAGTTCTTCCATCAGGGAGCCACTGCCAGTTCATGATATCATAGACTGGTAAGGCATCACCATTCTCATCAAATGACACTTGATCACCAATTGATGTGGTGAAGTTCACCTTTTGCAAATAATGTAAAAGCTACAATTGGATGATAGACAAAAATAAATTGATTACGAGAGGGAAAGACTCCGTCAAACCAGAGGCCTATATTGTTAAAGACTTGCAACAAAATGTAACATTTTTATCTTTCTAAGTTCTATGTACCCCTGAAATTCACAGTCTTTTCAGACAGTAAGCAACACTGTGTACCTGCTTATTTCTGTAGGGTCTCACTGTACTCCCCATGTAAATAGACAGGCAGACAAGTGCTCTAGGTGCTTTATGCATAGTAACCACGGCAATAGTGTCTACACACTACTGCATCCCTGCGGGTGCAACTGTATATTCTTTATAGTGCAGCTTAAATTCAAACTACACATAACATTACATGATATGTCCAGTCTTGCACCAATACTCTGCCATGGAAAAGCCCCCTGTTTATGTCCCAATAACTGTTAAGAAAACAGTTATATATTTCAGGGGACTCACAAACCTCAAGGATCTGTCTCTCATCTAATGATTTGCACTGCACGTCACATAAAAAAATCTATGCAGTGGGCGGGTGTGCTACTAAGCATGTCAAACATACCCCATCTCAAGACCATCAAGCTGCTGTTTAGTCTAACTGGTTTATTAGCAATGGTCAATCCTCACTTTTACGAAACAAAATGGGCATGTGTTTTATCCTGCTATTTTTAGTATGACATATTTGACTTTTGTAGAAAAAAGTTCAATACAATTCAACTCTGGCAGTGGGCAGGCATTTCTGAAAAGACCATTAAGCTGTTGTGATGTCTAACTGGTTTATTGGTGGTGGTCAATCATCACCAAACCAAAATGGGATGTGTTTTATCCTGCTATTTCTGATATGACATTTGACTTTTGTAAGAAAATAATGAAATCAATACCAAGCTTACCAACATCAAAATGAATCTTTTTCATAATGATATATAATCACAAAACTACATTCAGTAAGTATCTCAAGGTGTAACACCGGTTTTAAAACAAAAACCATTAGAGTGTAAACTGATATCACACCTGCCATGGCTCCAGTCTTTGCAAAGTAGCACAGCTGTGCCCGCTGAAAGGTCCTCTACCTGGCTCACACTGCAGCATGTCATCAAGGGCATGTGCCAGAGCATACACAGCCTTGTAAACATTGTACTCAGGCCTGAGGTTAGAAAGATCAAAAAACTCAGTCTCCAAATTCTCTAGATCTTCCTGTCCAGTGCATAGTGCTCCCCCAGCTTCCACCCATCCTGCTGGAGGTGGTGCAAATATACACTGAAAGGTGTATTCCCAAAACTGCCTCACCTGAAATACAGTATAATATTTACAGAAATATATTATTATTGTTGTTGTTGTTGTTATCATTATTTATTTATTTATTTATTTATTTTAGATCAGAGATCAAGATTAAACTGTTACCATGTCATTTCCAAAGTTATTGTTGTCATTTTGGTCAGGATGTATTCGTAAAAGGAATTCCCTGAGCCCTGGAATTTCTCCTTGTCGGATGGCAATGCCCAGCGTGCCACTCAGATATGGCATAAGGCGTGGTGTCTGGAGCACAGCAGCTGCTGTCCAAGCTTCGCTTGCAATCCACTGCCGGCCTATGACATTCTGCCTCACAACCTGTACATTGAATTATACTGCATAACACACCTTTCAGACTTCTGTCATAAAAAAGTGCAAGACGCCCAATTTAACATAGATATATTGAAATCTATTTTTAAAAAGGAGCAGATACTAAAAATAAGCACTGCTGTGTTTGTAATGTAACGTGTGGTTTGGTTTCAATCAAAATGTATAACTGAAATTTACAGCTGGCCTTCCATTTATAATCTAACCAATTTGATTTAATTATTAGAATATTTTGGTATCCTTCTATACAGATGGAAAGTCATCACCCAGCTAAATCTTCTACATGTTGCAATTATTTGACATGAAGACGATCCAACTGGAACTGAAATTTCTGTTGTAAATCATTCGTTTGATCTATTGATTGATGAAAATGACAACTGACACGATTTTGGTTAAGGAATTTAGGTTTGAACAAACAAATAAGCAAACAGAATAACTCGTCATGTTAAGTTTCTCAATGTCACGGATTTCTAAATAATATAAAATTTTAATTCCAACCTCATCCATTAGTTGAATCAAGTGAATCTTTTGTGCAAACACCATGACCACACGAGCAGCTGATGTCTTTATCAAATGCACAATCCTCTTGAGTTCATTTGGGTCACTGTCCCAGGGCAAAACCTCTAAGTAGGCCAGACAACCTCCACCAGACTGAGCCAGGTCAGATTGAAAGGATTGGGCAACATGGTGTCCATAGTCATCATCACTGATCAGAAGGCCTACCCAAGTCCAGCCAAAGTGTTTTAGAATCTGAATCATAGCACGGACCTACGTGGATAATTTGGTGTGAAAGGATTAGTGCACAGACAATTATATTCTTTAATAATTACATGTACACCTAACTTTAATTATTGCATCTTACATAAGTTATATTATTTACATAACGAATCACAGTTAATTAATCTTATTAAGAAAAAGGAAAAGGTTGTTATGACAATGGACGATTTAGACAAGATTTTCATACTGCCTGAAACAGATGTATTTTGCAGTTGTCAACTTGGAAATACGATTCACCTGGAAAGCATCACTTGGGATTGTTCTAAAGAAGGATGGAAACTGTTGCCGATCACTCAGGCAGGAACACGTGGCAAAATAACTCACCTACAGAGAAACATACAGTTTAAATTCAAGTTAACCATCTCATTCATGTCAGACCCAGTAAAAATAGTTTCATATTTCAACAATGTATCACTTTTAAAGATGGCATTAATTCACATACAGTATATAAAAATACAACAAAACAAAAGATAGAGGATAGGAAACTTACAATGGGCATTTTGTATAAACCTAGTACACTCGAGGTGGCAATAGAAAATGTCGAGTAGGAATCACCCACAATCCCTAGGACTGGTGGGGTCCCTAAACAGTTCTGCTGAAGAAGAAACTGCTCCTCCCGACCACTTGCCAGAGATAACGCGCCACTGAATCCAATAACAAGTGCACCACAGTTATCATAAAGACTGTATCCCAGAGTCACATTAGGTAGCAGATTGGAGTTGTTGTTGATCTCATCTATAGCAAAGGCCATTGTCATGGTATCTCTGAATCCTAGAGTGTCAAAGCTAACACACAAACATCACTATTAACCACTAAAAAGGAATATGGCTCTGTGAGAACTGGGTAGTTATAAAATAACAACAACAAAAAAAAACACATTAACATATTACAGTTGTAATAATATACTTTTCCCAGCAGTATGATATTTTAAAAGTATCATTAAAACCATGAAAAGATATATTACTCATTTTTCATAAAAACAGTGACATTTCCTTTCTTACCATGAATATACTGAGCATACAGCATAATCTACACTGATCCATGCTGAAACTTACCCTTTGCAGCTGGGCTGTTGTGGCTCTGAGGTAAATGTTCGCTCAGTGAAGACAGAGGTGTAGTGGACCTCAAACAGCCCACCCAGAACCACATCACCAGGTTTATGCATTTCATTAAGATGAAACTTTCTCCATAATTTACAAGATGAGGGAAGAGAGGAAGATGCAGAGCAGAAAGAGGAGGAAGAGTAAAACAACAACAAGGTATGATACACACACCAGGGGAAATATGTATTAAGAAAAGCTCCCATAACTACACTTCTCCCTTCACAAGTTTTTCTATTCTTCAAACAAGGTAACTTAAAGCTGAAGTATGTAACGATTGAGAAACTGACAAGAGACAGCTAGATTTTGAAAGTATCCAACTGAAAAAATCCTACCCCTGGCTTTAAGCCACCTTCCAAAGCCACTCCCCCAAAACACATTTTCACGTGCTCTGAGTGCACGGGCAGAGCATGTGCAGGCGTAGGTCAACATGCAGGTGAAATAAATAATTACTTTCCCTAGCATTAATTTTTTTACAGTTGTAAGGATATAGTGAGAAAGATGAAGTGACTCCTCTTAGTGCTCCTAATGGAATTTACAAGAGGAAGGTCCCGAAGTGCTTTACAAGAGTAAAAAAATATTTCAAAGAAAGACAAAGAAAGAAAAACAGTAAACAAACAACAATAAAACATAAGCAACAACAGACCTTAAAAACACACAAGATTACAAACACTTGAGCTGAGGCAAAGACTACAGTCTTCACCTTTTTAAAGGCGTCAACAGAGACCACAAAATACCACTTCACGGGCATGATCGCCTTTTGTTTTTTAAGTGTGCTTTTTTTAGTGAAGTGAGTGCGACGAATGACCTGTAAGACCTGGTCAGAACACCTAAGTGACCTACTGTTGATATAAAGGTGTAGCAGGTCAATGATGTACAGAGGTGCCTGACCATGCAGGGATCTATAAGATGAGTCATCCTGCTGGACCTGGTCAACAGCCTTACAGCAGCATTCTGGACCATTTGTAGATGGTCCAGGGATGACTTGCAGGTGAAAAGGAAATTGCATTAGTAGACTGACTTAAAAGCAAGAATCATCATCTGTAGCTGAAGTTGTGATACAACAGGCCTAAGTTTAGCAATGCTTCTTAATAGGGACAGGCACCTTTTTCCAGGAAAAAACACCTAAAATAACACACCCAAAATGAAGCAGGAATAACTCCTCAACCATTTGGCCTAGATGCATATTGCATTCTGGTCTCCTTTGAAAGGTCAGAAGCTAAGCAATATAAATCCATTGTATACTGATATATTTATTTTACCATTACAGAGTACATGGAGATGCAATAAAGAAAAAATATGATATTTTCATCCTCACCTATTAAAAAAAAGCTATATTTTAATGCAATAAACCATCAAAACCATCATAAGGAAGCTTATAATGCAACTGAATATCTTCTAATACACCTAGAATGCAATTGTAAATGTAAATCTGATGAAAATAAACTAAAATACAACAGTTATCATACAACCTTTTTTAAAAATATACCAGGCGAATGTCCATATTTTGGCAATATATACTGTTAAAATGTTGACTTTTATTGTATATGTATAACACTTTTTCTGTCCATACAACCAAGCCAGTAGATGGAGAACGGAACATCCCACAGTGATGGGGGCTTGAGCAGACCTTTCATTTGGTACTATGTCTATGTATCGCCAACGGGTCGGCCACAAAATGGTGAGAAACACTATGTGTTCTCAAGCGGCACGTTTCCTCACTGCAGAAAAGACGAGAGCAGGCAGGCAGCTCCCAGGTATTGTGCAATAATCAAGACGGCGCCCGCTGAGACTCGGAGCAACAAAATAGGTGGATTTTGGACTTAAAACAGCGGGAAAAAAAAATTTCAGTCAGTGATTTCGCCCACAGTCCGGCTGCCCCCGGTACCGTCTGTTTTCAACAGGCTAAATGGACTAAATAATGATTTGATGGTCAAAGTACATAGTCTGATCAAATAACAACAAGATTTGACTGTAAAGCTGAAGAAAGGGACTCAATACACTGAGCAACCATGTAAACTATGCAATCTGAAGTAACAATAAGAACCCCAGTCTTGCATTGTGCTGTAAAATGTTGTCAGCCATCCAGTCCGTAACGGCAGTGAGACAATTGTGTCAGTTTTTCAGTGTGATCAGACTTAAAAGAAACATACAGCTGGATATCATCAGTGTAACAGTGATAAGAAATACATTTGCTAATAGTATGACCTATGGGAAGCATAAACAAAGGAAATCATATAGGGCCCAAAGCAGAACCCTGAGGCATACCAGAGGAGAGAGCAGAAGTTTCAGACCCGTAGGGACCAGGCACAGTAAAACTCCTATCCAAGAGATAGGAGGAGCACCAGTCCAGGGTGCTCCCAGAGACAACCACCACTGCCTAAGCCCTTGAATCAGGATGCTGTGTTCTACAGTATTAATAGCTGCACTAAGATCCAGCAGCACCAAAACAGAGCATTCACCCACATCAGAGGACATCATGATGTCACTGGAGACCCTGCGAAGAGCTGACAAACCAGACTGGAATTTATCTAAAATGTTGTGTGCAGTCAAAATGGAAGTGAGCTGTTTGGCAACAACTTTCTCAAAATGTCTGAGATAAAATACAGCCTAGATATAGGCCTATAGTGTTTTGGGAAGGAATGGATCAAGGTTAGCTTTATTTCAGAAGAGGCCACACAACCTCTTGCTTTTAGCAAACTGGGACAAAACGGGATTTCAGGGAGCTATTGTGTAAAATGTTGCGTTTGGGTCCGTTCTGAAACCGTAACAGTAAAATGTGCAGGTAAATCTAAGCAGTCCAAAATTGATGGCCAAGTTGGATAAGAAGAAAAGGGAGTAGAAGAGGGGATGATGCTAGCCATGACATCTCTAATCTTGTCCACATAGAAAGAGAGAGTTACTGCAATCCTGATTTGAACACAGCAGGAGGTGCAGGAGTGGCAGTGATGTTTATGGCATCAAAAAGAACATTAGGGTTGTGTTTGCTGGAAGAAATTAGCATTTTCACATTTGTACTGGCAGCAGGTACTTATGCACAAAGTCGCCAGCTTGCTGGTCCCCCCAAACCATGGACGTGTTCCCGAGACAACTGCTCCAACCACTGGGGGCTCAACTTAGTTGAGAATTGGGCTGTAAACAGTATTTAAGTGATGCATTTTGATATTCAAATTCCAATAAGGGCGTTTTCCTCTGTTAATGTGGAGTGCTTTGTTGTAAATTCGTACCTTCCCTAGATGCCAGCAGGGGGGTGACATAGAAATTATGGGTTCCCCAGGTAGTGACGTCAAGTCTGCGATTCCTTTGTTTGTGCTCCTTTTTTAAAGGTTCAGTGTGTAACATTTCTAAGGATCTATTGGCAGAAATGCAATAAAAAGATCCGTAACTATGTTTTCAGTGGCGTGTAAAGACCTTTCATAATAAACCATTATGTTTTGTTATGTCCTTGAGCCCAAACTTGGACTTTTTTGGTTTGAGTCTTAGTTTTACTTGTCTGGCTCAATCCAAGACTTTCTTCAGGTTATGTGATGTTCCTCTGCCACCTTGCAACCAATGATGATGTCATCCACAATTATGGCGCATGGGTATCCCGCAAAGATTTGTTCCATGCCTCTTTGGAAAACCTCAGAGGCTGTGTGGATGCAAAAGGGCATCCTCAGGAACTTGAATCTGCCGAAAGTAGTGAATGTTGTGCGGAGAGATGAGACATCATCCAGTTTGATTTGCCAGAAAGAGCTTTTTGCATCGAGTACAGAGAATATAGTAGCGCCTGACATCTGTGCTGCCACCTCTGCGCATGCGATAGTGGGGGCGCAGGTTTTTTGGATCTATACAGTACACATGCGAACGTCATCAGTCTCTTTTTAATGTGTGGCCACCATGTTGGAGACCCATTCTGTGGGTTCGTCCACAGGTTCAATAACTCCCAGAGCTTGCATTCTCTGGAGCTCTTGTTTCACTTTTTTCTGCATCGCTGCAGGGACACGCAAGTATGTTACAGGTAAATCACCAACTTCATTTCTGAATAAGTCTGCATATTCTTGAAATATTCTAGGTGACAGAGTTTGGCCCTGAACTGTATCTATGTGATACAATTCTCTGCTGAAGCACTCGGCAGGCGGTCCATGTTCTGAGCTGTGAGCGCAAGACTGGACTCAAGGAGGTAGACTCAGTGTTTTACATTGATGATGCTTGGTGCTCAAACGCAGTCAGGATGGACTCTGTTTCCCAAATGTCAGACTGTTTATTGTGAAGACAAAACTTTCATATTATCATCTGGTTGCTGCTGTTTACATTCACCCCAGATGCAAATTCAAATAATGCACTGTGGAATGTATGGGGTGTGTACGTGTATGTATATATGTATATAAAAAACTGTATTGTTTTATATAAACTACCTTGCACCTTGAAGGTGACCAGCTTCCTCCTGCAGGCCTAGGATGGATTGTACGTTTACTTTCACCACTTGGAATTGCAGGTTGCATGGCTGTTTACTTGGCCTACAACATGAAGTCACTGCCCCCATTGGTTTGATCTTAGCTTCCCCAAATGCTACGAGTTTGACTTGCTTGAGTGGCTTATTCAGCTCTTTAGTGTGCCTAATGACTTTGTATGTGTCTAGGCAGATCACATTACACTTGGCCCTGTGTCCACTTTTACCTTCAGGTCTTTGTCATTAACAGTCATGGTGCAATCTCCTTCTTTTTTGTAGCTTTTTTCAGTTTCCGCACGGTTTATGTCTTGATCACCATGTAACGACAGGCCCTCAATAGTGAATGTGTCATCACGATCAGACTCTGTTTCTGCTAATTCACCTGCCTGTTTGATTTGCTCTGTTAATCGGCATTGCTGTTTATAGTGGTTGTGCTTTCTGCAGTTGTGACATTGTTGTCCAAAAGCCGGGCACTGTTCCCGTTTAGCTGGGTGGGTGCCTCCACAATTTCTGCAGCCTGATATTGTTGTTGGTGGCTTTTCATATTTCGTTGTGTATTTTATTTTTCCCTTTAACTTGCTACTGCATTTCACCTGTATTGTGTCTACACTGGCAGTTGTCACATGTTTTGGTATAGAGAAGGCTTTACTGTTTTCTGTGAGTTCTCTTATTTGGCAGATGCGAACAGCTTTAGCGAGTGTGAGGTCAGTTTCTTTGAGCAGGCCGCATCTGACGCTGTCGTTGCTGATACCACAAACAAGTCTGTCTCGAATGAGCCTATGAATGAGTTATTCCAGAAACATGGTCACGTCAAGGGAAATCCCTCTTCTGACACCATGTTGTTTAACTCACTCAGAGTCGTGGTGAAGGCGAATGACTTTTATTCACATGAACGTTAATAGCCAACAAGAGGATACCGTGAGTCCTGTCAGGTAATCTAGTGCCGAAACACTCAAATCCTGTTCTCCCAATCTCCCGAGACCCAAGCCAAATACAGCAACACTCTAGGGTCCAAACACATAAACAAAGCTGTCTACACAAAGGGTTGAGAGTTTGATCCTACCATGTGACAACTTTTTTTTGTATCTGCTCAACAAATGGATTCTGCAGCGAATGTTTTCTCAGATCACGACATGCGTTGCACTGTTTTTGTTTCAGTGTTTGATTCGGTGTTGGCTTTTGCAATTCCCCAGTATCTCCAGGCAGAGGACATTTAGGGGAATTACAGGTGTGTCAAGCAGGTTACAGACTCTTAATGTCCTTCAGAATTTTTCAAACTTCAACTCCAAATACAGCATTGCAGTAAACAAGCTTCTCACACTTTTATTTTGTAGGCAAAACCCCCAAAAAGGAAGTGATAATGTGAGTAACTATTGCTGTCATGACTGACGTCTATTTCAGCAACGCTATCAAAGTATTTATTTATTTATATTTTTTGTTGCTATCAAAGCACCATTATCTGACCACAGGCCAGATATTATTGCTGGCAGGCAGTTTTATCAAGCATACACAATCACAGAGAGAATGAATGTGTTTCCCTTATCAGTGTTTGTATAAAATTTATCTAATGTGTGGTTTATAATGGACTATGGTGCAGAAACAGTGACAATGTTACACACTCTTGGCTTACATTTTCCATGTTATCTGTCAGTGGCCATATCACAATAACATATGGTTTTACTGAATAAATAAGTAAATATAAATTCTTAAAGAGGTGGTATAATGCTTTTTGGCTTTTACTTCGCCTTTATTGAGTTACATATCTTTTTTGTGCATGTAATAGGTTTGCAAAGTGAAAAAGCCCAAAGTCCACCTGTGACAACACAGGGATGAAAGCAAAATGCACGTCATATAACTCTCGCTAGTCCAGCGCCCTCAAAAACACCAGTGGAAAAACACTGAGCTGCAGCACACACCTCTCCTCTCCCTTCCAAATACTAGCTATGGTCCAGGCAGTCAATGGACATAAAGTTGTTACTGTGATGTAGAGACAGAACTCAGTCATAACTTTATGGATGAAAGATGCATTAGTTACAGATTAATAACTCCCCCTTCTCTGCTTCTGATTGGCTAGAAGTCCTTAACTAGGAACTGCGCATGTGCAACTCCCAAGATCATGTAGAGGCAAGATGTATCACTCCATAGCTAAAACGAAGCATTCAACACAGGGTAAAAAGAGACTGATATATTTCAAGTGTTCATTCCTTTTAATTTATAATTGATGATTATAACTGACAACTAATGAAAACCCCAAAATCAGTATCTCAGAAAATTTGAATATTGTGAAAAGGTTCAATATTGAAGACACCTGGTACCACACTCTAATCAGCTAAATAACTCAAAACACATGCAAAGGCCTTTGAATGGTCTCTCAGTCTAGTTCTGTAGGCTACACAGTCATGGGGAAGACTGCTGACTTGACAGCTGTCCAAAAGACGACCATTGACACCTTGCACAAGGAGGGCAAGACACAAAAGGTCACTGCTAAAGAGGCTGGCTGTTCACAGAGCTCTGTGTCCAAGCACATTAATAGAGAGGCCAAGGGAAGGAAAAGATGTGGAAGAAAAAAGTGTACAAGCAATAGGGATAACCGCACCCTGGAGAGGATTGTGAAACAAATCCCATTCAAAAATGTGGGGGAGATTCACAAAGAGTGGACTGCAGCTGGAGTCAGTGCTTCAAGAACCACCACGCACAGACGTATGCAAGACATGGGTTTCAGCTGTCGCATTCCTTGTGTCAAGCCACTCTTGAATAAGACACAGCGTCAGAAGCGTCTCGTCCGGGCTAAAGACAAAAAGGACTGGACTGCTGCTGAGTGGTCCAAAGTTATGTTCTCTGATGAAAGTAAATTTTGCATTTCCTTTGGAAATCAAGGTCCCAGAGTCTGGAGGAAGAGAGGAGAGGCACAGAA
>NC_060166.1:26412484-26418036 GCF_021292245.1 Micropterus dolomieu | reverse complement strand
AAATAAGGTAAAAAAATACAAAGGAAGAATAAAACAGACAAAAATATTAAAACACACACATAAATAAATACATTTAAAAAATTAGTAATAAATAAAGTTGAATAAACAAATAAGGTAATTATAACAAAGGTGAATAAGTAAAGGTATTATTATTATTATATTATATAATAATAATACTATTAAAGGCACTATTAAAGGCGTATTAAAGGCACTAATTAAAATATATACATTTATGTCTCCTTGTATAATTTAATTACTACCTACATTTATTTATTTACTTTATTTTTTTGTGTATTTAATTGGATGCTTATTTATTTATTGAGCACTTATTTATTTCTGTATTTATTTCTGACTGTGTCAGGATCGGTCCTCCATAGCGGGGTGGGAGAGTTATCAAGCACGTAAAGTTTGGTTCAGATGTGAGCATGTACACTGAAGTTACAACAACTTCCTGTGTCATGGCGAAGACTTGATTTTTGACGCCACGCCACGGACACACCCATTGACGAAAACTCGCAAATAGCACAACTTTTCATCTTCAATGCCTTTAGAAGGCACAGCACAAATTTGAAGTCGGTCGGACTAAATCCCTAGGAGGAGTTCGTTAAAGTACGAAGTGTGTAAATCATCCAAAATTTGACGTAAAATTCAAAATGGCCGACTTCCTGTTGGTTTTAGGGCATCGCTCCAAGAGGCTTTTTTGTGCGTCTGGACAAGATACACGTACCACAGACAATTTGTGCATGTAGGTGAAACGTGCGGCGGGGGCTGCTTCGTTAAAGGTCACTTCCTGTTGCCAGCAGGTGGCGCTATGACTCTGGGTGAATGTCGGCATGTACATGTGTTCAAGGCGGGACTCCCATCCTACATGTACACTTTGGTCCAGATGTGAGCATGTACACTGAAGTTACAACAACTTCCTGTTTCATGGCGAATCATCGACGCCACAGACACGCCCATTGACGAAAACTCGCAAATAGCACAACTTTTCATCGTCAATGCCTTTAGAAGGCACAGCAGAAATTTGACGTCGATCCGACTAAATCTAACTACTAAAGTTCGTTAAAGTACGGAGTGTGTAAATCATCCAAAAATGGCCGTAAAACTCAAAATGGCCGACTTCCTGTTGACTTTAGGCTATGGGTTCTTGAGGCTTTTTTGTGCGTCTTGATATGATACATGTCCCCAGAAAGATTTCGTACATGTAGGTTGAACGTGAACGAGGGGCTAACCTTTTCCAATTTTCTAGGTGGCGCTAGCGAGTCATTTTGCCACGCCCATGTGCGAAACTTATAGAATACGAGTGCTGGGTCAGACAAAGTCGCAGTAAGTGGACATCTCTGTTCTAGCAGGCGAGTCATCATATAATAGGTGCTGTTCCACCTGGTAGAGGCGTCGTGGACTAGTCCTGTGTGGTCTTCAGCTTGCTTAAAGCCAGTTAACTTTGTTTAAAGTGCTCCACGAGACACCTCGCGGCTCCTAGTGCTTTACTGATCTGAGTGTGTTTCAGCCACGCGTGAGAGAGGATAACACTGGCAGCTGCTGTGCCATTCATCATAAACTTTGGCTTTAAAACTTCATACAACAAGGCCCCAAGAAGCACTGAATGCAAAATAGGTTAGTAACCGGTGTTGCGTAAACATGTTAGCTCAGCATTGGCCATCTAACGTTAGCTTACTTCTTGCTTTAGCTATGACCTACAGGAGGTTAACTCCGACTGTCGTTCATTATGAAAAGATGAATGAGCGTTTGTTTGCTTGCCAAACTTGTGGTGGTTGATTAACGTAATCATTTACTGGCTGCCATCATGTTAATTATTAACATGGCTGGATGCAAAAAGGTTACAGGTTTATTTATCATTTAATGTTACAGTTTTATTTAGTTAACTTTAAACTGGGTTTGAGAGTCTGGGGAATGTATTGACTTACAGTAGTTTTAAGTCATTAATTGCATTGCACATGACATGGTTGTGCTCTGTAAGTAAAAAACAGGTTACAGTTATAGAATCCATTATAGCTATGCAGTTTTAGAAGCAGCCTGGATTGAACGCAGCAGGTAATACAACATTCATTATAACTATGAGAGACTTGAGACTTGACTTTGACTCTAGCTCAAAGACTTGAGACCTGACTTGGACTCTAGCTCAAAGGCTTGAGCATCTCTGCCACAGCTCCAGGGTGCCTTCGTTTCAGATGTTCATGCATCTCCATAGTGCTGCCATGAAACACCAGCTCTACTTTACTGTTTTGCACTGAACTTGTTTTGCCGGTTTATTTTTGTATTTATATTGTTATATTTTTATTTTTTCCCCATACTACAGACTGTTTCGGTCGGTCTCTTCACTCCGCCAACGTTCATACTTCTTCTTCTTCATGAGTAGTCTTACAGTCATGCGGTCATAGCAGACAGTGGAAGCGATACGGCCCCCCCAGCTTCCTGTAGTGCATTGCAGTTACAAATGAACGATCAGAAATGTTCATAACGGGGAAGATTGCTATTGCCCCTCTTACGAACATCTCTGAAACTCCGATTTTTTATAATCGACATCGTGAATGCACAAGTTTCATTTTGTGCATGCGCATATGGATACATTTCCACGCGCAATGTGATTATCTTTTCCGAGCTACAGTTTATAAACACCGTAGCCTGTCACCGTTTATCAAATGTAATAAATAGTTGTATTTTACTCAACAACTAATATTGTTCAGTCACAGTCTGGCAAGCAACCAAGACACAGACAGACAAGAGATGTGCTACTCAGCTCGGTTAGAAGGACAGACAGAGTAGAGAGATGCACTGCAGCTGCACATTTACTTAACAATACTGCAAGAATCTGCTCACATCAGACTTTGAGAGGAGAAAACATATGTTTACCTGACTGCTGTTCCTACAGTTCACTCTCATTAAGTTTTTCCCCTTCTTGTGCATAGAAGGATAGTCCCTCTTCATCCTCTCATCAAAGTTGTAACCTACACATAAACGCTTTCACATTTAGCATGAGAGTGAGGCAGGGCCCTCTTGATTACTATCACTGATACCGGGCAGGTAATCAATTTTCGCTGTTCTAACTGTTTTCCAGAAACAGCGGTCCTTTGTGTCAACAGAGACGTCTGGCGGGCCGCCATCTTGGTGAGGTCGGCTTAGCCAATGGGTTTCTGTCCTCAGACTGAAGTAGAGAAGAAGAGTTTGCTTTGGTGGAGGCGGTCTTTATCGGCCTCTGCTGGCGACCCGTAGGAGCTACACTGACGTGCAGGATGTCAATCGATTCGTCTCTTCAATATGAAGAGAAAGAGCCCTTACAGCCCTGTAGGATGTTCTGTTTTCAAGCTGTGGCCTGTAAAGCATGGGAGTGCTTTTGGTCATAGGAATATTGACTGTTTTTTATCAATATTTCAATGTTTTGGAAGCTTTATGTTATTTGGAACGTGGTTGTATGGAGAGAAATAATGTTTTGAAGATAACTCCCAATAAAACAAACAGTAAATATGGCCAAAACATAGAAATTCGCCTGGTATATTTTTGAAAGATTGTGTAATAACTGTTGTATATCGGTTTCTTTTCAGCAAATTTACAGTTACAGTTGTATTCCAGGTGTATTAGAAGATATTCAGGTGCATTATAATCTACCTTATGATGGTTTTGTTGGTTTATTGCATTAAAATATAGCTTTTTTTTTTTACCAGGCGAGGATGAAAATATCATGGTTAATTTATGGTTAACTACAGTAATAAAGTATTTGTACTGCCTTACCTTCCACCATTGCCTTGAACACAGCCAGGACTATCATTGTTTTCACCAGAATACATGAGACACAAAGCTGATCCCAAATGCTGCATGTCTCATTTGGCATGTCCAAATTCTGGGATGCCTGATAAAAGAAAACACAAGTGACACCAAGAGCAGGAAACTCAGTTCTGAATTGTTGGTGGGAGTGTTCTGATTATAGGTGAAGATACCCAGGACAATAGCACAGAAAAGTGTAGGAGAGGAACGTCTCGAGTTACGTATGTAACCCTTGTTCCCCGAGAAGGGGAACGAGACACTGCGTCGGTGACGACACTATGGGAACGCCTCTGGGCGTGGCAGGGCTGAAATCATGAATGAAACTACTCCAAACCTATTGGCATTGCTAGAATGGTAGTGTGTGACGGCGTAACTGGAGGCGTATATAAGCACTCCGGCACACCGGACACATTATCTCTTTGCTATGAAGCAAGGCACTCCAGGCGGGGCGAGGTGTGGCCAACCGACGCAGTGTCTCGTTCCCCTTCTCGGGGAACAAGGGTTACATACGTAACCCGAGACGTTCCCCTTCGAGGGAGCTCGAGCTGCGTCGGTGACGACACTATGGGAACGAGAATACCCACTATTCCACGCCGAAGCCTCCGCCTGCCCCGCCTGCCCCGCCAGCGTGCAGCAACCTGTAGGCACAACTAGGAGGAGAGCGCACGGGTGCCGGGTGCAGAAGGAAGGTCCAGACTGAAAAACCGGAAAGTGTGAGGAGTGGCCCAGCCAGCCGCCTCACACAAATCCTGGAGAGAAGCCCCTACGAGGAGGGCCCTTAGAGGCCGCCATGCCTCGAGTAGAGTGCGCCCTTACGGCCATAGGTGAAGGTAACCCGTGCACTTGATAGCCCCTCGGGGCTGGTGGCCGGTGTTATGCGTAGGTCCCCGGTGGCACCCTGAAGCGGAGGACCACCAGGGAAACTCGCCGGCGACCCACGGTGTGTGAGCCCGATCGTTTTCCAGCTGCAACCCCTCAAGGCAGGCAGACTGGTGAGAGCTCACTGGCAGTTAGCATGTCCCGAGCGCCAAGACGGAGGGAAAACAGCGCCTGATGCCTGAGCCGCCACAAGGGAGGGGACCTCGGTCAGCCTCTCGGGGGGCTGTGGGCGAGAGCGCCGCCTTGCGTCCCGGTTTTGTTGAGGGGGACTACAGGAAGCGACACTTGCCCGGCTCCCGGAAGTCATCCTCCATGATGCTACGCACGTCTAGCTCCTCAGAATCAGACTGTGCAAGCCTCTCCAAACTCATACCTCGGGCGGGAGAAGCGGACTCCCGAACGGGGAAGAGAGGAGGCGGAGTCAGCAGACGAGGAACGGGAAAAAGCCTCGGCAGTCCCGATGTCCTCGGAGATGTAGCGCTGGGCGCCCCATGACCAAAGCCGCCACGCCGCCTCAGCGGCCGCCGGGCCTCGTACCACGGGGAGAGCGCATCCAGCCGTCTTCGGAAAAGTGAGCCGCACGGGACCTCAGCACCCTCAGGGGCAGGGCCTCGCAATGGCCGCAAGCAGCCCCCTCGAGAGCTGCCTGGGCATGTGGCATCCCCAGACAGAAAACACACAGGGCACGAGTGTCCCCAGCCGTGATGTAGCGCGGGCATGGAAAGACACACTGCCTGAACTGCTCACCAGCCATCTCTTCTGCTTCTCCTTCCAGGTAATTTCGACTTGTAGTAGCTTTCTTCTGAGTAGTCTCAAACATGCCAGAATGCCTGCTGAATAGAAAAAAGCTAATGTGTCCGGTGTGCCGGCGTGCTTATATATACCTCCAG